>NW_027362165.1:0-600000 GCF_039654945.1 Dendrobates tinctorius | reverse complement strand
CGCTAGGGACGGGCTGCACCTCAATGGGGAGGGTGCAGCTGTGCTGGGGAAAAAAATGGCTAGAAGGGTGGAGGAGTGTTTAAACTTGGAACTAGGGGAGGGTATTCATTTTATAAGAGGGGAAGACTGTGTAGATAGAGACCTGGGCACAAATAAAGAAATTGGAGGTGGTAGTGGCATGGGGGGTGAGGTTAGAACAGTTAATAATTTAAGAAATAGAGGTACAGACATACATAAAGTGCATGTATACAAATGCCAGAAGCCTCGCCAACAAAATGGAGGACTTAGAATTAATTTTGTTGGAAGATAAGGTATATTGCACCCCCTCATAGGGTATAAGGCTGCCCCCTCATAGGGTATAATGCTTCTCCCCCCTCATAGGGTATAATGCACCCCCTCATAGGGTATAATGCTGCCCCCTCATAGGGTATAACACTAGATAGATAGATAGATAGATATGTGATAATTAGATGTATAGATAGATAATAGATAGATAGATCTATGGATAGACAGATAGAAATAAAGATATAAAGATAATAGATAGTGAAAGATATAGGTAGCTATAGAGATAGATAGATAGACCTAGATAGATATAGATAGATAAATAGATAGATAGGGGATAAATAGATATATGGATAGATAGATAGATATAAAGATAATAGATAGTGATAGCTATAGATAGGTATATAGATAGATAGATAGGGGATAAATAGATAGATCTATGGATACATGATATATAGATGGATAGATATAAAGATAATAGATAGAGATAGATATAGATAGGTATAGAGATAGATGGATATAGACTATTTATATCTATCTATATCTACCTCTATATCTATCTATCTATCTATCTATCTATATCTATCTCTATATCTAAGATAGAGACAGATAGATATAGAGATATAGATATACAGATAGAAATAGATAGATATAGAGATATATAGATATAGAGACAGATAGATATAGAGATAGATATAGATAGATATAGAGATATATAAAAAACAAACCACAATACTCACCTCTCCTCCTGCTCCCACGCTGATGACGGCTTCAGTGTCAGCAGCTGACCCGTCTGCCAGACACACAGCGGGTGCGCGATGAAGTGACGTCATCGCGCATCGGCTGTGAGTCAGGAGCAGAGGGGACTGATGGGAGAGAGATGCTCTCTATTCCACTGAAATTGAGCGCAGCGCCGGCTGCCTAGGTTGGGGAGCGGGGCCCCGGGGTGAGTGGAGGCCGAGAGTGAATGAATATTCATTTCTCTTTAGTAGTGGGGACAGTGGCTCCTGCCTCCTGACACCCGCTGCTGCTCCGCTGGCAGGGCCCCCATAGCAGCTGTGTGGCACTGGCTGGGGGCCCCTGGAGCAGTGGGGGCCCTAGGCAACTGCTGTCCCTGTATACCAGTAGAGGTGCCAGGGCCCACCAGATGCCAGGGCCCACCGGAGAATCAGTCCGACGCTACCTGTCTGTATATATAATGTCAGTGTACAAGTAATAGAATGATCACTGGAGACATACACAGGAGTTCTGTATATAGTGTATAGTGTACAGGTAATACAGTGACTCACCAGTAACATTATACACAGGAGCTCTGCATATAGTCAGCGTACAGGTAATACAAGGATCACCAGTGACATTATACACAGGAGCTCTGTATATACTATATAATGTAAGTGTCCAGGTAAATCACTGACTTACCAGTGACCTCTGTATTTGTAGCGATTCATCTTCGCTTTTCTTCCTCTTCCAGCCAGGACACGTTTGCTGCAGAAAATAACACACTATACTTGATCACTTCTAGACCACATTCCCCACTTTCCCCCCCGACTTCTACACTTTATGTGTAAAGGTCAGCCAGGGCAGTAGTCGTGGCTGAGTATTTCGGGTTCGGGCATTGTATACCCTGACCTCCCTCTACAGGAAAACGGTACCTCTTCTCTTGCATGGTACGGTGAATACTCACCGTGCCGTCAGCGTCCCCTTTGCTACGCCGACTTGATGCTGATCCTTGATCCCAATGAATAGAGACACAGTCCAGGGCAACTCTTAACTGAGCAAATTTATTTTCTTCAGGACACAGCACATCCACATAGTTTCCAGCATTTTCATCACAGTAAAGACAGCACATTACTTCATCTTTCCCTTCACTGTTCCTTGCAGTGTTTCCGTTTGACGAAGCGTCTCAGATGGCTCCTCAGTGTCCTCCCTGTATAGCGTCACCATGGTGAAGCGCTCTCCAGCATGTTTCGCCCCGGACATCAGAGATTCAGCCCACGTAGCTTTCCACCACATTCTGGAGTGACCTGCCCGTACCCTTTTACGGTAACCTTCAATCTTCCTCTGTTTACTTACACTCTTTTCCACTTTATTGCTGATTCTGCAGTACCGTGTTCTTCTCTAGATGGCTGGGCATCAGCTTTAACATCACGGGGTAGTTAGGCAGCTCAGGCATATAGCCCACCCGAGCACAAAGGGGTCAGGCCTCTGACTGCCTGAAACTGGAAGACCATCCTGGCTTATTCTCCAGCTATCCCCTCCTACAGTTAACTCCTATATGTCCTACAGCTACATCTACTGTGCAATGAGCTCAGTGCCCCATCTAGTGACCATAGCCCAGACTGCACTGTCCCTACCAAGTACAAGGTGCAGAAACATAGCTTATGCTATATAAATAATACAGCAACATGAAATATACGATAATGCGCAACAATGGTATAACATATATATAAATATATATACAAGTACAACAGCAACATGGGGGTTTAAAGGGGTAAGACTCTCAACCCCTTACACATGTCTACATATTGATATTAGTCATGTATTATACTACAGCACAGGCACCATTTTGATGAATGCAAACCTTTTTTTTGTAACCCCACAAACACCCGGAGCACCAGAATCTCAATAACTGAAATTTAAAAATACAGATTACACAACAGCCACAAGATGCATTTCATCACCCAGGTCACCTCATTTTAATCAGTATAACAGCGTAGACCTGACACTGTCTGTACTTTACTGTTCACAATCCTGCTGACAGGATCCCTTTAAATCTAAATTTTAATAAGTTTGTTCTTTTCTGCGCTAAACGTCCCCCAAACCCTGAGGACGGCGAGTATACCTTGGTTGTGTTTTGCTGTATGTGTATACAAAAGTAAAAGAAGAGCACCTATCAGGGGCTCAGAAAAGCTGGGTGGCATGTGTGCTAGTGTGTGACCCAGCGCAGGTGTCTCACTGGCCTATCAAAACAGTGACCGATAGCAGCAAACAGTGTGATGTGGATGTGAGAACTGTCTGCGGGGTGCGCTTAGGTGAGTGGACAAAAGAATATGGGAGGTTCACCTTTATAGTAACATCCCAGGGCAGGTGTGTCGTGAGCAAGTGGTGTTCAAGAAATATTGGTGGCAGTGGTTGTGACTTATCCTGACACACAATGTACAGGGAAATGGGAAAATTGTGAAAAAAAACGCAATTCTGACCTTAATTATGTTTACGGCGTACATTATGTGGTAACAATGACCATGTAATATGATTCTCCTCATCAGTATGATTACAGAGATACTAAACGTGCCCAGATTTTTAAATTATTTTAGTGGTAGAAAAAAAATCAAGACTTTGAAATAAAAAATATGTTGGAGTTTGTGTTGCCATTTTCCGAGACCCGTAGTTTTACTTTTTCGTTCAATAGAGCTATGAGAGGGATTATTTTTTTATAAGGCGAGACGTTATTATGGATATTACTTTGGGATACATATGACATTTTAGTTGCTTGTTACGTATTTTAAGTGGTATTGCAGCGACCAAAAAATACCGCAATGTTGGCGTTTTTAAATTTTTTGTGTTTACCAATTGGGTTAATTATTTTTATATTTTGATAGCTCGGACTTTGCTGGATGTGGCGATATCACTTGACATTTTTTTTTATGTTCATTTTCAATGGAGGAAAATTGAACTTTTATGAGTTTTTTTTTCAGATTTGTTTAAATCTTTTTTTGTTGTTTTACTTTTCTTTTCACTTCATTTATCGCTCCCTAAGGCCCCTTTCACACTTCAGTTTTTTGCAATCAGTCACAATCCGCCAGGTTTTGACAAAAACGGATCCTCAGTTTTTTTTTGAGGATCCGTTTTTTCCCCATTGACTTGCATTAATGGCGGATTGTGACGGATGGCTGTCCGTTTCATCAGTTTTTTTTTTGAGGATCCGCCAAAAGTTGCTGTCCGTCACCATCCTCAAAGATTTCAAAACGGAGCTTGCAACAAAACTCTCTCTCTCTCTCTCTCCTTCCCGATCAGCGTTTCCTTTAAATTTCCTCATTTTCAGGATCCTGTGCCATCCGTTCACATCAGTTCAGAACGGATCCGCTTGTCTGCCTTTTTGGCGGATTTGAACTGATGCAAAAAACTGAAGTGTGAAAGAGGCCTAAGCTGTACTACATACAGGGGCTAATGGTGCAGCAGAAGTGTGAACTTTTTGATGCTTTTGTTTAATATTTTCCACTATAGTATATGGAGAGCATAAAAAACGCATGCAAAATTCCAATGAAGTCTCCAATTGTGGAACTGAAGCATTCCTCTACTAAAAAAAATGCATTCGAAAAAACTGCCACAAAAAAATACAATAAAAAGTTTTGATTGCTTTAGTGCGAATACCTATGGAAACAATGCAGCACTTCTGCACGTGTGAACATGGCCCAGGAGAGACTCTGGACAATTTGTACGTTCTACACCAGGTTCACACTTGGGGTTATTTATTTTTTTATCACTACTTAGAATTACAGACAAATTAAAAAAAGTGATCTGAGCCAATTATATGGAAAAAATACAATATTATTTAACATTTATTCTGAAGCTATATGAAATAATTCTGACTACAGCAATGGTCTGTGCCCATCACGGGTGATCCGTGTTACCGGGAAGAGAGGAGGAGACATTCCTGGAAGAAGCTGACAATAGATACATCACATTATCTCACGTATGAGGATACAGAATTATACAGGTTTGAAAATATCAAATAGAAAGATTTGCCTGTAAACAGGTAAAAAAGCAAAAACAGTAAATAAAGCAATGACTTGCGCTATTGTACCGGTAAGTTTTTATACTTCTCATCCCAATCCAGCTAACCCCTATCCGTACAGTGGCAGCTGGTATTGGATGGTCTGCCATGGGTAACATAACTAGTTCTCCTATATTAGACCCATTGCCATGTTCGTCTTTATGACATCACAGAAGCGTTGTCCACGAGTCATGGAATGTTCCGCAAGAACGGTCAGTGCGAGGCAAGCAGAGATAGAGAGGAGAGCTGAACACTAACCCAGAGCGACTTGTAAATCACTTTTTACTTGTTTTGTTTATTTTTTTTACTTTTATTTCTTTTTTTTGGGAGTGTTTTCTACCATCCGCACACACTTTTGTGTGTGTGGAGGGGAAGGCAGCCTAATGGCTGCACCCGTAGCTGGAGGAAAGTTCCAACCACGGAGACGTCTCCCACATGCCAGGACATCCCTATACAGTCAGAGGCCTGAACACCACCAAAGGCCAACTGGCTTCACGGGGTATGTGATGGCAGTGCTTTATTATATCGTGTCAATTATTAAATGCCTGTTCAAAACACCAGAAAAGGCAAAGGACCGATATTCCAGACTGAAAAGTCCACCACCATATCCTACAATGCCCGAAATAGGCCGATTCGTACAACCTGCAGCAAACATCAGCGCAGAGCCAGAGGGTATGAAGGAACGCCTGATACTCACCAGAACAGTAGATGAGGAAGAGACAACAGCCACATTGCCCAGGAGCCCATCCCCATGCACCTGGATGGAGCTAACTCCCTCTCAAGCACGTATACTCCTCAGTATGCCTTACGACCATCAACCGCGTATTAAGGTGACTGCTAAACAAGGCTACAATCCTACACCACACCTGCCAGTCAGCTATACCACTGGAAAGATCATGCAAGTAATGCTGATGAGCCCACAGGATGTACAACGTGCCTACAAGAGAGATTTGGGTTTCCTTCCAAGTCCTAGGAAGATCATTCTCCCGAGAAGAGAATTCCGCGGCACTTTGATTTAGCCGGCGGAAAATGTAGTGGCGAGTTGCTTGCAGCAAGCACATACCATCTTCTGCACAGCTGCTTCTTAGACAGATTTTCCGGTTTTGACTATGGCTTGATCAATGGATCATGTTTCTATACTGCCGCCTGCCCTGACCTCTGCTTGTTTAAAGTTATGCATCTACACTGCCGCCTGCCCTGACCTTTGCTTGCTCAATGGATTATGTTTTTGAACTGCCGCCTGCCTGACCTCTGCTTGCTCAATGGATTGTTTCTGCACTGCCGCCTGCCTTGACCTCTGCTTGCTCAGTGGATTATGTTTTTGAACTGCCGCCTGCCCTGACCTCTGCTTGCTCAATGGATTATGTTTTTGAACTGACGCCTGCCCTGACCTCTGCTTGCTCAATGGATTATGTTTCTGCACTGCCGCCTGCCTGACCTCTGCTTGCTCAATGGATTATGTTTTTGAACTGCCGCCTGCCCTGACCTCAGCTTGCTCAATGGATTATGTTTCTGCACTGCCGCCTGCCCTGACCTCAGCTTGCTCAATGGATTATGCTTCTGCACTGCCGCCTGCCCTGACCTCTGCTTGTTTCCGGTTATTAATCTGTGATACTAATAAAAATGTATATTATTCTGCACTATATGGACTGTGGGTCGTTTTTTTTCTTTGGTTTTATGGTTGTTTCCGGTTATGTTTTTGCACTGCTGCCTGCCCTGACCTCTGCTTGTTTCCGGTTATGTTTCTGCACTGCTGCCTGCCCTGACCTTTGCTTGTTTCTGACTACTCATTTGCCTGCTGATTTTGTACTTCTTCCTCAATGCCTGCACTTTTAAGACCCCAGTAGAGCTAATTTATATAAATCCTGCATCCTAACAATGAAGCCGGGTTATAGGGCTTCTGATCACAATGGTAGGATGATGCCTCAATGTGAAGAAGGGTAGCACCAGTTCTTCACCTAACAGTATGGAATGCTTATCTAAAAAAATGAAAAAGGAACAGTACAGTATAGACAAAGGTCCCATAAACTCAACAAGAACAAACCATTAAGAACTTTAAGCATAAACATATGAGACAACAAACCAAGTGGCTCAGAATACCACATCCGACCCAACCAGCAGTTTTGTTGAAGGTATTTTCCTCTGATCTTTCGTTAAGAGGGTACAACATCTCAAATACATTAGACTGGTGTGGGTCTCCAACCATTTAGGAACCCTCAAATCAATAGTACAGGGGTCTTGAATCAGCCACAAAATTGCTTCAGGAAGAATTGGGTGGAGCACTGGTTTCATATGTACCCTGCCGCTCATGTCAAGGTCTATGAAAATAACCAAACACAAGGCTGAGTACTCAGATCTTATAGGAACCTCCCCAATAGTGAATGGCCATCTGTATATTCATAGTTCCCCAGGTCTGTAGACAGATGCGGGTTTCACGTCCGGGACCTCTGCCTATCAGACATTTATAGAATATTTTATGGATAACACATAAATGTATGGGAAAACTCCTCTTGTAAATAGTGCGCCTCAAGTTTCTTCTGCTGTTTGCAGTGGAATGTAGTCATCATAGCTAATATGAGGGAAGGATTCCTGAGAGGGGGTATACATCTACTATATCCATATTCTGTGGATATCTATCCTAATAAAGCTTATGGACGGTGAGTGCAGTGATGAGACCGACCCTTTATCAACATGTTCTGTCCCACAAACTAATGTAGTACACTGCACTGACCGCCGATAGACTTTATTCTCCAAAGACAATTTAAGTTTGTTATATGTATTAAAATACTTTTTTTCCCAGAATTATCTAAGAATTATCGACAAGGAAAATGGACTCAAGATAAAGCTTAGAAACATATATTTCTTTACAGCTCCTGATATAGGTATTGCGGTCTTTAAAAACAGTAGTCCCCAACTTCTGCCTCCTCAGCAAGTTATCCCCTAGCCATTGGTAGATCATAACTTGCTGATTACGGGTGTTTCACTGCCAGGACCCCCACCAATCCTAAGAACAGGGTGTCTGGAACAAGCGGCTGTTAAGAATGCGCAACAACACTTCTTTCATTATGGGACAATGATGGGGCTGATATGCTGATGATGGACTATGATGGGGCTGATGTGCTGATGATGGACTATGATGGGGCTGATGTGCTGATGATGGACTATGATGGGGTTGATGTGCTGATGATGGACTATGATGGGGCTGATGTGCTGATGATGAACTATGATTGGGATGATGAAGTCTGCAATAACAGAGCATAGCAGTACAACCCCTTAGCCTGGAGTGCCCTAACAAATAGCTGGGGAGGGTCCGAGCTCACAGTCAGACCTTAGAAGAAGAGTTAATAGTTTTGTTTCTTCTGTCTTAAAGGACAAAAAAGGCTTACAGTATATACTCGCGTATAAGTCGAGATTTTCAGCCCATTTTTTGGGGCTGAAAGTCCCCCTCTCGGCTTATACGCGAGTCATATACCGGGGGTCGGCCAGGGAGGGGGAGCAGGGGGTGTCGGAGATCATACTCACCTCTCCTGGCATGTTTCTGCAGCCCCCCGTGCTTATTCCATCTTCTCGGCGCTGTTCTTCCTGCTTTCAGCGGTCACGTGGTACGCTCATTACCCTCATTAATATGCACATATGTAATGAGCGGCACCACGTGACCGCAGAAAGCAGGAAGAACAGCACTGAGAAGATGGAACAAGCACGGGGGGCTGCAGAGACATGCCAGGAGAGGTGAGTATAACGGGGGGAGCCATATTCACCTGTGCCCCATTCCACCGCTGCGCATCGCTCTGCTGTCTTGCTTCCTCTGGCAGTGACGTTAAGGTCAGAGGGTGCCATGACGTAGTTAGCAGGCGCCCTCTGCCTGAACAGTCACTGCAGAGCCAGCAACGCTGAGGAGCAGCAGCTGCAGCAGTGACAAGGTGAGTATATAGTTTTTTTTTTCATTTTTTTAATTGAGGCTGCGGCAGCAGCATTGTAAGGGGCCACTAATCACTGTGCAGCAATACAAGGGGCCACTCATCACTGTGCAGCATTATAAGGGGCCACTCATCACTGTGCAGCATTATAAGGGGCCACTCATCACTGTGCAGCATTATAAGGGGCCACTCATCACTGTGCAGCATTATAAGGGGCCACTCATCACCTTGCAGCATTATAAGGGGCCACTCATCACCGTGCAGCATAATAAGGGGCCACTAATCACCGTGCAGCATAATAAGGAGCCACTAATCACTGCAGCATTTCAAGGGGCCACTAATCACTGTGCAGCATTATAAGGGGCCACTCATCACTGTGCAGCATTACAAGGGGCCACTCATCACTGTGCAGCATTACAAGGGGCCACTAATAACTGTGCAGCATTACAAGGGGCCACTAATCACTGTGCAGCATTACAAGGGGCCACTAATCACTGTGCAGCATTACAAGGGGCCACTAATCACTGTGCAGCATTATATGGGGCCAGTAATCACTGTGCAGCATTATATGGGGCCAGTAATCACTGTGCAGCATTATATGGGGCCACTCATCACTGTGCTGCATTATAAGAGGCCACTCATTACTGTGCAGCATTATAAGGGGGCCTCTCATTACTGTGCAGCATTATACGGGGCCACTAATCACTGTGCAGCATTACAAAGGGCCACTAATCACCGTGCAGCATAAGGGGCCACTAATCACTGCAGCATTTCAAGGGGCCACTAATCACTGTGCAGCATTATAAGTGGCCACTAATCACCATGCAGCATTGTAAGGGGCCACTAATCAATGTGCAGCATTATAAGGGGCCACTAATCACTGTGCAGCATTATAAGGGGCCACTAATCACTGTGCAGCATTATAAGGGGCCACTAATCACTGTGCAGCATTATAAGGGGCCACTAATCATTGTGCAGCATTATAAGGGGCCACTCTCCATGCAGCATTATAAGGGGCCACCAATCACTGTGAAGCATTATATGGGGCATATGTTATTATGGACCATGTAATAGGGCTACCATTATTCACTGTGCAGCATTATTAGGCATATTTTTGTATGGAGCATCTTATGGAACCCATCATGAACTTTATGGAGCATTATATGGGGCCATCATGAACTTTATGGAGCATCTTATGGGGCCCATTTTATTTTTGAAATTTACCAGTAGCTTCGGCATTTTCCACCCTAGGTTTATAGGCGAGTCAATAAGTTTTCCCAGTTTTTTGTGACAAAATTAGGGTGGTCGGCTTATACATGGGTCGGCTTATACGCGAGTATATACGGACTTCTAAAGAAAATTGCCCCCAAGTTATTTTGAGCGACCCCGCCTGCTGTACCATCCTTGTGATTTACGAGAACGTTTCTCACTTCCTGCTAGGACAGCGGAAACCCAAGGAGTAAAGAGAGAAGGTCCTTATGGCTGCATGGAGTAATGCTGGAAATCTCTAAGTCTGCGGGGACAACAGAGACTTTAGAAGAAGGCAAACCAAGGTTTAGTGCTAGCACTAGTGTGAGAGAAGGTTTATACTACAGGAGAGAAGTGCTGTAACAGGAAAGAACCTAACAAATAAAAAAGATTGTAGACAAACCAGATTTTGCTATCTATTCATGTCATTGCCTTCCATATTACAGAGAAATTTCCCTAAATCCGGTATCTGATAATCCACAATGATGTATATTCAGGGTCGAACTGGGGTGTCTGGGGCCCACCAGGGGAATGGACTCTAGGGCCCCATCCTACAGCTATATGCTAATATCTGTCAGTCGTTATCCCCATTATAGTGGAGCATCGGCTGTAAAACACAGGCGGCTCCTGCACATCTACTGTGCACCCCCATAACTGGGATGTATAATTACGGTAGTTTACATTAATGTGGTTCTTTGGTTAAAACAATTTATCACCGATCCATGGGCTCTATAGGATAGCTGATCGCATACGTCCGACCATTAGAAACTGCACCGACCGGAAGAATGAGAAAGTTTTATCGTTGATAGGACACTTATCCCCATTTTAAAATGGAGCAGCAGGTTAGATATCTGACCGAAGCTTCATTCATTCTCTTTGGAGCTTCTATAAAAATACAAGTGCAGCCACTGAGGGAATGAATGGATCAGTTGTCAAGTCGGACATGCCACTCCAGTCTAATGGGGATAAAAAGTTCCACATTTTGCTGAATGGGTCCAAGTAGTTAGACCCCCCCAATCAATACGTTATCACTTGTCCTGTGAATAGGAGATTACGTTTTTCCACAGGAAACCCCTGTAAGTGCATCTCTGCCGCTGTTTACAAAGTATTTAATCTCTAATGGAAATAAAGAATATTCTCCTAATTAATATCAGAGAAGACTAATGACCGTCAAACACAACACAATCCACTGTACCAAGACCAATAATACCACATACAGGGGAGAAATACCACCACACCATGACCAGACCACATAGTACCCGCATCATATCACATAAAAGGCACAAATACAACCACACCATGACCAGACCACATATTACCACCACATAGTGACCGAATAATATGACATATTACCAGCATATAGGGACCAAATAATAATTCATACACGGAGAAATACTTCCACACTGTGAACAGTCCACAAATTACCACCACTTATTGATGGAATACTACAGTACTGATTATGAATACAAACCACAATAATAACAACACTGTTATTACCACCAGTGACATTATACACAGTACCTCTGTATATAGTGTCAGTGTACAGGTAATACAGTGATTACCAGTGACATTATACACAGGAGCTCAGTGATCACTGGCAACATTATTGTCAAGGTTTGCTCAGCTTGTGGGATTAGGTAGTTCAGAGGTTAATGTGGATGGCCTCACTCTGAGATTCTGGGAGGCTTTTTAAAGCCTCATTGTGGGCTCATTCCTCATCGTTTATACTCAGACCCTTGGCCGAGTGTGTGTGACCCTGGTGTGCTTTGTGACTGTAATACTTTATGCTTGTTTGGTTTTGATCTGGTTCTGTCCCTGTTACGAGTTCTGCCTGTCCCTCTTGTACTGCGTTGCTATCTCTGTGTATGACTCATTGCCTATGACCTGACTATTCTCTGATTGCCCCTCTTGTACTGTGCAGCTATCTCCATGTATGACTCATTGCTTACGTTCTGACTACTCTCTGCTCGCCCCTCTGGTATCGCGCCGCCCTCTCCATGTATGACCGCCCGTTTGTCTGACCTGAGTTCCCCTCGCCTCTACTCCAGGATTCCTGTAGTAGAGTCCTACAATCATCTTCAGAAGTGGGACACTAAGCCCCGCCCCCTGTGGTCACATGATCGTAGGTCCTTGTACTTCTTACTACCTTCAGCATCGCAGGTCCCGTCTGCCTCAACTTTCCCTGCAGTATCGGACCCCGGGCCCTCCCGCAGTAGGGGTGAGTCACGCTGCTCAGCCGTGGCAGTTCGCCGACGCTGACAGGATCCTGATATTTATACACAGAAGATCTGCATACAGTGTCAGTGTAATACAGTGACCACCAGTGAAATTATACACAGGAGCTTTTGGAAGTGCATTGAGCAGCAGGGTGGTTTGCTGGTGAAGGGAAAAAAAATCTCTTTAAATCTTCTGCCTGAGCGAGTGTAAACGAGCTGAGTGTGACCTGAGCGTAAGTGCGAACGGTGGTAAGTGTGTGACTTGTGATTCAGTGACTTTGGATTCAGGGAGTTTGCAAAGGAGGTATTACTGAATTGCTGTTATATTTTATTAATACTTTTTATTTATTTTTACTTATCTTTTCTGTCTGGTGCAATCCCCATTAGGAATGTGCTCCACTATTGCCAATGCCATCCAGTGTACGTCTTGCCGCATGTACGCAATCCTTGACCAGCCAGTCGAGGGTGCATACTGCTGTGCGAGATGTGAGCACATTGTGCATTTGGAAGCCCAGATACTGGATTTAAATGTGCAGCTGGCAACACTGAGATCAATAGACAATATGGAAAGGAGACTTCTACTCACTGAGCAGACGCTCAATGAGATAGATGAGGGGGGGATGCTAGGTTGGAGCTGCAGGACAGTGAAGCAGTAAGATGGGTGACAGTTAGAAGGTGGGGTAGACAGAAGAGTGCCAGGGAGGCTAGTCCTGATCTGGCACAACCCAATAAGTTTGCCAAGTTGGCAGATGAGGGGAGTGTCAGTGCAGGGGTAGCACTGCTGCAGCAAGGCATGTCCTCTGAAAGCCAGAGGAGTATATGCTCCAGTAAGGGGAGAAATAGGAGAGCAGGGCAGGCCAGACAGGTGCTGGTAGTGGGGGACTCAATTATTAGGGGAACAGATAGGGCAATCTGTCACAAAGAAAGGGATCGTCGAACGGTGTGCTGCCTATCTGGCGCGCAAGTCTGACACATCGCTGACCGGGTTGACAGATTACTGGGAGGGGCTGGTGAGGATCCAGCGGTCATGGTGCACATTGGTACAAATGACACAGAGGTAGGTGGAAGGTCCTTAAAGATGATTTCAGGGAA
Source organism: Dendrobates tinctorius (assembly GCF_039654945.1). Taxonomy (NCBI): domain Eukaryota; kingdom Metazoa; phylum Chordata; class Amphibia; order Anura; family Dendrobatidae; genus Dendrobates; species Dendrobates tinctorius. The sequence continues at coordinate 586,471 of NW_027362165.1, read as the reverse complement.
TTAGGCTGCAATCTTAAGGCAAGGACCTCCAAGGTGGTATTTTTGGAAATATTTCCTGTACCACGTGCCACGCCAGAGAGGAGATTAGGGAAGTTAATAAGTGGTTCAAGAATTAGTGTAGGAAGGAGGGGTTTGGGTTCCTGGAGAACTGGGCCGACTTCTCAGTTGGCTACAGGTTCTACGCTAGGGACGGGCTGCACCTCAATGGGGAGGGTGCAGCTGTGCTGGGGAAAAAAATGGCTAGAAGGGTGGAGGAGTGTTTAAATTTGGAACTAGGGGAGGGTATTCATTTTATAAGAGGGGAAGACTGTGTAGATAGAGACCTGGGCACAAATAATGAAATTGGGGGTGGTAGTGGCATGGGGGGTGAGGTTAGAACAGTTAATAATTTAAGAAATAGAGGTACAGACATACATAAAGTGCATGTATACAAATGCCAGAAGCCTCGCCAACAAAATGGAGGACTTAGAATTAATTTTGTTGGAAGATAAGGTATATTGCACCCCCTCATAGGGTATAAGGCTGCCCCCTCATAGGGTATAATGCTTCTCCCCCCTCATAGGGTATAATGCACCCCCTCATAGGGTATAATGCTGCCCCCTCATAGGGTATAACACTAGATAGATAGATAGATAGATATGTGATAATTAGATGTATAGATAGATAATAGATAGATAGATCTATGGATAGACAGATAGATATAAAGATATAAAGATAATAGATAGTGAAAGATATAGGTAGCTATAGAGATAGATAGACCTAGATAGATATAGATAGATAAATAGATAGATAGGGGATAAATAGATATATGGATAGATAGATAGAAAGATAGATAGATAGATAGATAGATATAAAGATAATAGATAGTGATAGCTATAGATAGGTATATAGATAGATAGGGGATAAATAGATAGATCTATGGATAGATGATATATAGATGGATAGATATAAAGATAATAGATAGAGATAGATATAGATAGGTATAGAGATAGATGGATATAGACTATTTATATCTATCTATATCTACCTCTATATCTATCTATCTATCTATCTATATCTATCTCTATATCTAAGATAGAGACAGATAGATATAGAGATAGAGATATAGATATACAGATAGAAATAGATAGATATAGAGATATATAGATATAGAGACAGATAGATATAGAGATAGATATAGATAGATATAGAGATATATAAAAAACAAACCACAATACTCACCTCTCCTCCTGCTCCCACGCTGATGACGGCTTCAGTGTCAGCAGCTGACCCGTCTGCCAGACACACAGCGGGTGCGCGATGAAGTGACGTCATCGCGCATCGGCTGTGAGTCAGGAGCAGAGGGGACTGATGGGAGAGAGATGCTCTCTCTTCCACTGCAATTGAGCGCGGCGCCGGCTGCCTAGGTTGGGGAGCGGGGCCCCGGGGTGAGTGAAGGCCGAGAGTGAATGAATATTCATTTCTCTTTAGTAGTGGGGACAGTGGCTCCTGCCTCCTGACACCCGCTGCTGCTCCGCTGGCAGGGCCCCCATAGCAGCTGTGTGGCACTGGCTGGGGGCCCCTGGAGCAGTGGGGGCCCTAGGCAACTAACTGCTGTCCCTGTATACCAGTAGAGGTGCCAGGGCCCACCAGATGCCAGGGCCCACCGGAGAATCAGTCCGACGCTACCTGTCTGTATATATAATGTCAGTGTACAAGTAATAGAATGATCACTGGAGACATACACAGGAGTTCTGTATATAGTGTATAGTGTACAGGTAATACAGTGACTCACCAGTAACATTATACACAGGAGCTCTGCATATAGTCAGCGTACAGGTAATACAAGGATCACCAGTGACATTATACACAGGAGCTCTGTATATACTATATAATGTAAGTGTCCAGGTAAATCACTGACTTACCAGTGACCTCTGTATTTGTAGCGATTCATCTTCGCTTTTCTTCCTCTTCCAGCCAGGACACGTTTGCTGCAGAAAATAACACACTATACTTGATCACTTCTAGACCACATTCCCCACTTTCCCCCCCGACTTCTACACTTTATGTGTAAAGGTCAGCCAGGGCAGTAGTCGTGGCTGAGTATTTCGGGTTCGGGCATTGTATACCCTGACCTCCCTCTACAGGAAAACGGTACCTCTTCTCTTGCATGGTACGGTGAATACTCACCGTGCCGTCAGCGTCCCCTTTGCTACGCCGACTTGATGCTGATCCTTGATCCCAATGAATAGAGACACAGTCCAGGGCAACTCTTAACTGAGCAAATTTATTTTCTTCAGGACACAGCACATCCACATAGTTTCCAGCATTTTCATCACAGTAAAGACAGCACATTACTTCATCTTTCCCTTCACTGTTCCTTGCAGTGTTTCCGTTTGACGAAGCGTCTCAGATGGCTCCTCAGTGTCCTCCCTGTATAGCGTCACCACGGTGAAGCGCTCTCCAGCATGTTTCGCCCCGGACATCAGAGATTCAGCCCACGTAGCTTTCCACCACATTCTGGAGTGACCTGCCCGTACCCTTTTACGGTAACCTTCAATCTTCCTCTGTTTACTTACACTCTTTTCCACTTTATTGCTGATTCTGCAGTACCGTGTTCTTCTCTAGATGGCTGGGCATCAGCTTTAACATCACGGGGTAGTTAGGCAGCTCAGGCATATAGCCCACCCGAGCACAAAGGGGTCAGGCCTCTGACTGCCTGAAACTGGAAGACCATCCTGGCTTATTCTCCAGCTATCCCCTCCTACAGTTAACTCCTATATGTCCTACAGCTACATCTACTGTGCAATGAGCTCAGTGCCCCATCTAGTGACCATAGCCCAGACTGCACTGTCCCTACCAAGTACAAGGTGCAGAAACATAGCTTATGCTATATAAATAATACAGCAACATGAAATATACGATAATGCGCAACAATGGTATAACATATATATAAATATATATACAAGTACAACAGCAACATGGGGGTTTAAAGGGGTAAGACTCTCAACCCCTTACACATGTCTACATATTGATATTAGTCATGTATTATACTACAGCACAGGCACCATTTTGATGAATGCAAACCTTTTTTTTGTAACCCCACAAACACCCGGAGCACCAGAATCTCAATAACTGAAATTTACAAATACAGATTACACAACAACCACAAGATGCATTTCATCACCCAGGTCACCTCATTTTAATCAGTATAACAGCGTAGACCTGACACTGTCTGTACTTTACTGTTCACAATCCTGCTGACAGGATCCCTTTAAATCTAAATTTTAATAAGTTTGTTCTTTTCTGCGCTAAACGTCCCCCAAACCCTGAGGACGGCGAGTATACCTTGGTTGTGTTTTGCTGTATGTGTATACAAAAGTAAAAGAAGAGCACCTATCAGGGGCTCAGAAAAGCTGGGTGGCATGTATGCTAGTGTGTGACCCAGCGCAGGTGTCTCACTGGCCTATCAAAACAGTGACCGATAGCAGCAAACAGTGTGATGTGGATGTGAGAACTGTCTGCGGGGTGCGCTTAGGTGAGTGGACAAAAGAATATGGGAGGTTCACCTTTATAGTAACATCCCAGGGCAGGTGTGTCGTGAGCAAGTGGTGTTCAAGAAATATTGGTGGCAGTGGTTGTGACTTATCCTGACACACAATGTACAGGGAAATGGGAAAATTGTGAAAAAAAACGCAATTCTGACCTTAATTATGTTTACGGCGTACATTATGTGGTAAAAATGACCATGTAATATGATTCTCCTCATCAGTATGATTACAGAGATACTAAACGTGCCCAGATTTTTAAATTATTTTAGTGGTAGAAAAAAAATCAAGACTTTGAAATAAAAAATATGTTGGAGTTTGTGTTGCCATTTTCCGAGACCCGTAGTTTTACTTTTTCGTTCAATAGAGCTATGAGAGGGATTATTTTTTCATAAGGCGAGACGTTATTATGGATATTACTTTGGGATAGATATGACATTTTAGTTGCTTGTTACGTATTTTAAGTGGTATTGCAGCGACCAAAAAATACCGCAATGTTGGCGTTTTTAAATTTTTTGTGTTTACCAATTGGGTTAATTATTTTTATATTTTGATAGCTCGGACTTTGCTGGATGTGGCGATATCACTTGACATTTTTTTTTATGTTCATTTTCAATGGAGGAAAATTGAACTTTTATGAGTTTTTTTTCAGATTTGTTTAAATCTTTTTTTGTTGTTTTACTTTTCTTTTCACTTCATTTATCGCTCCCTAAGGCCCCTTTCACACTTCAGTTTTTTGCAATCAGTCACAATCCGTCAGGTTTTGACAAAAACGGATCCTCAATTTTTTTTGGAGGATCCGTTTTTTCCCCATTGACTTGCATTAATGGCGGATTGTGACGGATGGCTGTCCGTTTCATCCGTTTTTTTTTTGAGGATCCGCCAAAAGTTGCTGTCCGTCACCATCCTCAAAGATTTCAAAACGGAGCTTGCAACAAAACTCTCTCTCTCTCTCCTTCCCGACCAGCATTTCCTTTAAATTTCCTCATTTTCAGGATCCTGTGCCATCCGTTCACATCAGTTCAGAACGGATCCGCTTGTCTGCCTTTTTGGCGGATTTGAACTGATGCAAAAAACTGAAGTGTGAAAGAGGCCTAAGCTGTACTACATACAGGGGCTAATGGTGCAGCAGAAGTGTGAACTTTTTGATGCTTTTGTTTAATATTTTCCACTATATTATATGGAGAGCATAAAAAACGCATGCAAAATTCCAATGAAGTCTCCAATTGTGGAACTGAAGCATTCCTCTACTAAAAAAAATGCATTCGAAAAAACTGCCACAAAAAAATACAATAAAAAGTTTTGATTGCTTTAGTGCGAATACCTATGGAAACAATGCAGCACTTCTGCACGTGTGAACATGGCCCAGGAGAGACTCTGGACAATTTGTACGTTCTACACCAGGTTCACACTTGGGGTTATTTATTTTTTTATCACTACTTAGAATTACAGACAAATTAAAAACAGTGATCTGAGCCAATTATATGGAAAAAATACAATATTATTTAACATTTATTCTGAAGCTATATGAAATAATTCCGACTACAGCAATGGTCTGTGCCCATCACGGGTGATCCGTGTTACCGGGAAGAGAGGAGGAGACATTCCTACAAGGAGCTGACAATAGATACATCACATTATCTCACATATGAGGATACAGAATTATACAGGTTTGAAAATATCAAATAGAAAGATTTGCCTGTAAACAGGTAAAAAAGCAAAAACAGTAAATAAAGCAATGACTTGCGCTATTGTACCGGTAAGTTTTTATACATCTCATCCCAATCCAGCTAACCCCTATCCGTACAGTGGCAGCTGGTATTGGATGGTCTGCCATGGGTAACATAACTAGTTCTCCTATATTAGACCCATTGCCATGTTCGTCTTTATGACATCACAGAAGCGTTGTCCACGAGTCATGGAATGTTCCGCAAGAACGGTCAGTGCGAGGCAAGCAGAGATAGAGAGGAGAGCTGAACACTAACCCAGAGCGACTTGTAAATCACTTTTTACTTGTTTTGTTTATTTTTTTTACTTTTATTTCTTTTTTTTGGGAGTGTTTTCTACCATCCGCACACACTTTTGTGTGTGTGGAGGGGAAGGCAGCCTAATGGCTGCACCCGTAGCTGGAGGAAAGTTCCAACCACGGAGACGTCTCCCACATGCCAGGACATCCCTATACAGTCAGAGGCCTGAACACCACCAAAGGCCAACTGGCTTCACGGGGTATGTGATGGCAGTGCTTTATTATATCGTGTCAATTATTAAATGCCTGTTCAAAACACCAGAAAAGGCAAAGGACCGATATTCCAGACTGAAAAGTCCACCACCATATCCTACAATGCCCGAAATAGGCCGATTCGTACAACCTGCAGCAAACATCAGCGCAGAGCCAGAGGGTATGAAGGAACGCCTGATACTCACCAGAACAGTAGATGAGGAAGAGACAACAGCCACATTGCCCAGGAGCCCATCCCCATGCACCTGGATGGAGCTAACTCCCTCTCAAGCACGTATACTACTCAGTATGCCTTACGACCATCAACCGCGTATTAAGGTGACTGCTAAACAAGGCTACAATCCTACACCACACCTGCCAGTCAGCTATACCACTGGAAAGATCATGCAAGTAATGCTGATGAGCCCACAGGATGTACAACGTGCCTACAAGAGAGATTTGGGTTTCCTTCCAAGTCCTAGGAAGATCATTCTCCCGAGAAGAGAATTCCGCGGCACTTTGATTTAGCCAGCGGAAAATGTAGTGGCGAGTTGCTTGCAGCAAGCACATACCATCTTCTGCACAGCTGCTTCTTAGACAGATTTTCCGGTTTTGACTATGGCTTGATCAATGGATCATGTTTCTATACTGCCGCCTGCCCTGACCTCTGCTTGTTTAAAGTTATGCATCTACACTGCCGCCTGCCCTGACCTTTGCTTGCTCAATGGATTATGTTTTTGAACTGCCGCCTGCCTGACCTCTGCTTGCTCAATGGATTGTTTCTGCACTGCCGCCTGCCTTCACCTCTGCTTGCTCAATGGATTATGTTTTTGAACTGCCGCCTACCCTGACCTCTGCTTGCTCAATGGATTATGTTTCTGCACTGCCGCCTGCCTTGACCTCTGCTTGCTCAGTGGATTATGTTTTTGAACTGCCGCCTGCCCTGACCTCTGCTTGCTCAATGGATTATGTTTTTGAACTGACGCCTGCCCTGCCTCTGCTTGCTCAATGGATTATGTTTCTGCACTGCCGCCTGCCTGACCTCTGCTTGCTCAATGGATTATGTTTTTGAACTGCCGCCTGCCCTGACCTCAGCTTGCTCAATGGATTATGTTTCTGCACTGCCGCCTGCCCTGACCTCAGCTTGCTCAATGGATTATGCTTCTGCACTGCCGCCTGCCCTGACCTCTGCTTGTTTCCGGTTATTAATCTGTGATACTAATAAAAATGTATATTATTCTGCACTATATGGACTGTGGGTCGTTTTTTTTCTTTGGTTTTATGGTTGTTTCCGGTTATGTTTTTGCACTGCTGCCTGCCCTGACCTCTGCTTGTTTCCGGTTATGTTTCTGCACTGCTGCCTGCCCTGACCTTTGCTTGTTTCTGACAACTCATTTGCCTGCTGATTTTGTACTTCTTCCTCAATGCCTGCACTTTTAAGACCCCAGTAGAGCTAATTTATATAAATCCTGCATCCTAACAATGAAGCCGGGTTATAGGGCTTCTGATCACAATGGTAGGATGATGCCTCAATGTGAAGAAGGGTAGCACCAGTTCTTCACCTAACAGTATGGAATGCTTATCTAAAAAAATGAAAAAGGAACAGTACAGTATAGACAAAGGTCCCATAAACTCAACAAGAACAAACCATTAAGAACTTTAAGCATAAACATGTGAGACAACAAACCAAGTGGCTCAGAATACCACATCCGACCCAACCAGCAGTTTTGTTGAAGGTATTTTCCTCTGATCTTTCGTTAAGAGGGTACAACATCTCAAATACATTAGACTGGTGTGGGTCTCCAACCATTTAGGAACCCTCAAATCAATAGTACAGGGGTCTTGAATCAGCCACAAAATTGCTTCAGGAAGAATTGGGTGGAGCACTGGTTTCATATGTACCCTGCCGCTCATGTCAAGGTCTATGAAAATAACCAAACACAAGGCTGAGTACTCAGATCTTATAGGAACCTCCCCAATAGTGAATGGCCATCTGTACATTCATAGTTCCCCAGGTCTGTAGACAGATGCGGGTTTCACGTCCGGGACCTCTGCCTATCAGACATTTATAGAATATTTTATGGATAACACATAAATGTATGGGAAAACTCCTCTTGTAAATAGTGCGCCTCAAGTTTCTTCTGCTGTTTGCAGTGGAATGTAGTCATCATAGCTAATATGAGGGAAGGATTCCTGAGAGGGGGTATACATCTACTATATCCATATTCTGTGGATATCTACCCTAATAAAGCTTATGGACGGTGAGTGCAGTGATGAGACCGACCCTTTATCAACATGTTCTGTCCCACAAACTAATGTAGTACACTGCACTGACCGCCGATAGACTTTATTCTCCAAAGACAATTTAAGTTTGTTATATGTATTAAAATACTTTTTTTCCCAGAATTATCTAAGAATTATCGACAAGGAAAATGGACTCAAGATAAAGCTTAGAAACATATATTTCTTTACAGCTCCTGATATAGGTATTGCGGTCTTTAAAAACAGTAGTCCCCAACTTCTGCCTCCTCAGCAAGTTATCCCCTAGCCATTGGTAGATCATAACTTGCTGATTACGGGTGTTTCACTGCCAGGACCCCCACCAATCCTAAGAACAGGGTGTCTGGAACAAGCGGCTGTTAAGAATGCGCAACAACACTTCTTTCATTATGGGACAATGATGGGGCTGATATGCTGATGATGGACTATGATGGGGCTGATGTGCTGATGATGGACTATGATGGGGCTGATGTGCTGATGATGGACTATGATGGGGTTGATGTGCTGATGATGGACTATGATGGGGCTGATGTGCTGATGATGAACTATGATTGGGATGATGAAGTCTGCAATAACAGAGCATAGCAGTACAACCCCTTAGCCTGGAGTGCCCTAACAAATAGCTGGGGAGGGTCCGAGCTCACAGTCAGACCTTAGAAGAAGAGTTAATAGTTTTGTTTCTTCTGTCTTAAAGGACAAAAAAGGCTTACAGTATATACTCGCGTATAAGTCGAGATTTTCAGCCCATTTTTTGGGGCTGAAAGTCCCCCTCTCGGCTTATACGAGAGTCATATACCGGGGGTCGGCCAGGGAGGGGGAGCGGGGGGGGGGTGTCGGAGATCATACTCACCTCTCCTGGCATGTTTCTGCAGCCCCCCGTGCTTATTCCATCTTCTCGGCGCTGTTCTTCCTGCTTTCAGCGGTCACGTGGTACGCTCATTACCCTCATTAATATGCACATATGTAATGAGCGGCACCACGTGACCGCAGAAAGCAGGAAGAACAGCACTGAGAAGATGGAACAAGCACGGGGGGCTGCAGAGACATGCCAGGAGAGGTGAGTATAACGGGGGGAGCCATATTCACCTGTGCCCCATTCCACCGCTGCGCATCGCTCTGCTGTCTTGCTTCCTCTGGCAGTGACGTTAAGGTCAGAGGGTGCCATGACGTAGTTAGCAGGCGCCCTCTGCCTGAACAGTCACTGCAGAGCCAGCAACGCTGAGGAGCAGCAGCTGCAGCAGTGACAAGGTGAGTATATAGTTTTTTTTTTCATTTTTTTAATTGAGGCTGCGGCAGCAGCATTGTAAGGGGCCACTAATCACTGTGCAGCAATACAAGGGGCCACTCATCACTGTGCAGCATTATAAGGGGCCACTCATCACTGTGCAGCATTATAAGGGGCCACTCATCACTGTGCAGCATTATAAGGGGCCACTCATCACTGTGCAGCATTATAAGGGGCCACTCATCACCTTGCAGCATTATAAGGGGCCACTCATCACCGTGCAGCATAATAAGGGGCCACTAATCACCGTGCAGCATAATAAGGAGCCACTAATCACTGCAGCATTTCAAGGGGCCACTAATCACTGTGCAGCATTATAAGGGGCCACTCATCACTGTGCAGCATTACAAGGGGCCACTCATCACTGTGCAGCATTACAAGGGGCCACTCATCACTGTGCAGCATTACAAGGGGCCACTAATCACTGTGCAGCATTACAAGGGGCCACTAATCACTGTGCAGCATTACAAGGGGCCACTAATCACTGTGCAGCATTATATGGGGCCAGTAATCACTGTGCAGCATTATATAGGGCCAGTAATCACTGTGCAGCATTATATGGGGCCACTCATCACTGTGCTGCATTATAAGAGGCCACTCATCACTGTGCAGCATTATAAGGGGGCCTCTCATCACTGTGCAGCATTATACGGGGCCACTAATCACTGTGCAGCATTACAAAGGGCCACTAATCACCGTGCAGCATAAGGGGCCACTAATCACTGCATTTCAAGGGGCCACTAATCACTGTGCAGCATTATAAGTGGCCACTAATCACCGTGCAGCATTGTAAGGGGCCACTAATCAATGTGCAGCATTATAAGGGGCCACTAATCTCTGTGCAGCATTATAAGGGGCCACTAATCACTGTGCAGCATTATAAGGGGCCACTAATCATTGTGCAGCATTATAAGGGTCCACTCTCCATGCAGCATTATAAGGGGCCACCAATCACTGTGCAGCATTATATGGGGCATATGTTATTATGGACCATGTTATAGGGCTACCATTATTCACTGTGCAGCATTATTAGGCATATTTTTGTATGGAGCATCTTATGGAACCCATCATGAACTTTATGGAGCATTATATGGGGCCATCATGAACTTTATGGAGCATCTTATGGGGCCCATTTTATTTTTGAAATTTACCAGTAGCTTCGGCATTTTCCACCCTAGGTTTATAGGCGAGTCAATAAGTTTTCCCAGTTTTTTGTGACAAAATTAGGGTGGTCGGCTTATACATGGGTCGGCTTATACACGAGTATATACGGACTTCTAAAGAAAATTGCCCCCAAGTTATTTTGAGCGACCCCGCCTGCTGTACCATCCTTGTGATTTACGAGAACGTTTCTCACTTCCTGCTAGGACAGCGGAAACCCAAGGAGTAAAGAGAGAAGGTCCTTATGGCTGCATGGAGTAATGCTGGAAATCTCTAAGTCTGCGGGGACAACAGAGACTTTAGAAGAAGGCAAACCAAGGTTTAGTGCTAGCACTAGTGTGAGAGAAGGTTTATACTACAAGACAGAAGTGCTGTAACAGGAAAGAACCTAACAAATAAAAAAGATTGTAGACAAACCAGATTTTGCTATCTATTCATGTCATTGCCTTCCATATTACAGAGAAATTTCCCTAAATCCGGTATCTGATAATCCACAATGATGTATATTCAGGGTCGAACTGGGGTGTCTGGGGCCCACCAGGGGAATGGACTCTAGGGCCCCATCCTACAGCTATATGCTAATATCTGTCAGTCGTTATCCCCATTATAGTGGAGCATCGGCTGTAAAACACAGGCGGCTCCTGTACATCTACTGTGCATCCCCATAACTGGGATGTATAATTACGGTAGTTTACATTAATGTGGTTCTTTGGTTAAAACAATTTATCACCAATCCATGGGCTCTATAGGATAGCTGATCGCATACGTCCGACCATTAGAAACTGCACCGACCGGAAGAATGAGAAAGTTTTATCGTTGATAGGACACTTATCCCCATTTTAAAATGGAGCAGCAGGTTAGATATCTGACCGAAGCTTCATTCATTCTCTTTGGAGCTTCTATAAAAATACAAGTGCAGCCACTGAGGGAATGAATGGATCAGTGGTCAAGTCGGACATGCCACTCCAGTCTAATGGGGATAAAAAGTTCCACATTTTGCTGAATGGGTCCAAGTAGTTAGACCCCCCCAATCAATACGTTATCACTTGTCCTGTGAATAGGAGATTACGTTTTTCCACAGGAAACCCCTGTAAGTGCATCTCTGCCGCTGTTTACAAAGTATTTAATCTCTAATGGAAATAAAGAATATTCTCCTAATTAATATCAGAGAAGACTAATGACCGTCAAACACAACACAATCCACTGTACCAAGACCAATAATACCACATACAGGGGAGAAATACCACCACACCATGACCAGACCACATAGTACCCGCATCATATCACATAAAAGGCACAAATACAACCACACCATGACCAGACCACATATTACCACCACATAGTGACCGAATAATATGACATATTACCAGCATATAGGGACCAAATAATAATTCATACACGGAGAAATACTTCCACACTGTGAACAGTCCACAAATTACCACCACTTATTGATGGAATACTACAGTACTGATTATGAATACAAACCACAATAATAACAACACTGTTATTACCACCAGTGACATTATACACAGTACCTCTGTATATAGTGTCAGTGTACAGGTAATATAGTGATTACCAGTGACATTATACACAGGAGCTCAGTGATCACTGGCAACATTATTGTCAAGGTTTGCTCAGCTTGTGGGATTAGGTAGTTCAGAGGTTAATGTGGATGGCCTCACTCTGAGATTCTGGGAGGCTTTTTAAAGCCTCATTGTGGGCTCATTCCTCATCGTTTATACTCAGACCCTTGGCCGAGTGTGTGTGACCCTGGTGTGCTTTGTGACTGTAATACTTTATGCTTGTTTGGTTTTGATCTGGTTCTGTCCCTGTTACGAGTTCTGCCTGTCCCTCTTGTACTGCGTTGCTATCTCTGTGTATGACTCATTGCCTATGACCTGACTATTCTCTGATTGCCCCTCTTGTACTGTGCAGCTATCTCCATGTATGACTCATTGCTTACGTTCTGACTACTCTCTGCTCGCCCCTCTGGTATCGCGCCGCCCTCTCCATGTATGACCGCCCGTTTGTCTGACCTGAGTTCCCCTCGCCTCTACTCCAGGATTCCTGTAGTAGAGTCCTACAATCATCTTCAGAAGTGGGACACTAAGCCCCGCCCCCTGTGGTCACATGATCGTAGGTCCTTGTACTTCTTACTACCTTCAGCATCGCAGGTCCCGTCTGCCTCAACTTTCCCTGCAGTATCGGACCCCGGGCCCTCCCGCAGTAGGGGTGAGTCACGCTGCTCAGCCATGGCAGTTCGCCGACGCTGACAGGATCCTGATATTTATACACAGAAGATCTGCATACAGTGTCAGTGTAATACAGTGACCACCAGTGAAATTATACACAGGAGCTTTTGGAAGTGCATTGAGCAGCAGGGTGGTTTGCTGGTGAAGGGAAAAAAAATCTCTTTAAATCTTCTGCCTGAGCGAGTGTAAGCGAGCTGAGTGTGACCTGAGCGTCAGTGCGAACGGTGGTAAGTGTGTGACTTGTGATTCAGTGACTTTGGATTCAGGGAGTTTGCAAAGGAGGTATTACTGAATTGCTGTTATATTTTATTAATACTTTTTATTTATTTTTACTTAGCTTTTCTGTCTGGTGCAATCCCCATTAGGAATGTGCTCCACTATTGCCAATGCCATCCAGTGTACGTCTTGACGCATGTACGCAATCCTTGACCAGCCAGTCGAGGGTGCATACTGCTGTGCGAGATGTGAGCACATTGTGCATTTGGAAGCCCAGATACTGGATTTAAATGTGCAGCTGGCAACACTGAGATCAATAGACAATATGGAAAGGAGACTTCTACTCACTGAGCAGACGCTCAATGAGATAGATGAGGGGGGGATGCTAGGTTGGAGCTGCAGGACAGTGAAGCAGTAAGATGGGTGACAGTTAGAAGGTGGGGTAGACAGAAGAGTGCCAGGGAGGCTAGTCCTGATCTGGCACAACCCAATAAGTTTGCCAAGTTGGCAGATGAGGGGAGTGTCAGTGCAGGGGTAGCACTGCTGCAGCAAGGCATGTCCTCTGAAAGCCAGAGGAGTATATGCTCCAGTAAGGGGAGAAATAGGAGAGCAGGGCAGGCCAGACAGGTGCTGGTAGTGGGGGACTCAATTATTAGGGGAACAGATAGGGCAATCTGTCACAAAGAAAGGGATCGTCGAACGGTGTGCTGCCTATCTGGCGCGCAAGTCTGACACATCGCTGACCGGGTTGACAGATTACTGGGAGGGGCTGGTGAGGATCCAGCGGTCATGGTGCACATTGGTATAAATGACACAGAGGTAGGTGGAAGGTCCTTAAAGATGATTTCAGGGAATTAGGCTGCAATCTTAAGGCAAGGACTTCCAAGGTGGTATTTTTGGAAATATTTCCTGTACCACGTGCCACGCCAGAGAGGAGATTAGGGAAGTTAATAAGTGGTTCAAGAATTAGTGTAGGAAGGAGGGGTTTGGGTTCCTGGAGAACTGGGCCGACTTCTCAGTTGGCTACAGGTTCTACGCTAGGGACGGGCTGCACCTCAATGGGGAGGGTGCAGCTGTGCTGGGGAAAAAAATGGCTAGAAGGGCGGAGGAGTGTTTAAACTTGGAACTAGGGGAGGGTATTCATTTTATAAGAGGGGAAGACTGTGTAGATAGAGACCTGGGCACAAATAATGAAATTGGGGGTGGTAGTGGCATGGGGGGTGAGGTTAGAACAGTTAATAATTTAAGAAATAGAGGTACAGACATACATAAAGTGCATGTATACAAATGCCAGAAGCCTCGCCAACAAAATGGAGGACTTAGAATTAATTTTGTTGGAAGATAAGGTATATTGCACCCCCTCATAGGGTATAAGGCTGCCCCCTCATAGGGTATAATGCTTCTCCCCCCTCATAGGGTATAATGCACCCCCTCATAGGGTATAATGCTGCCCCCTCATAGGGTATAACACTAGATAGATAGATAGATAGATATGTGATAATTAGATGTATAGATAGATAATAGATAGATAGATCTATGGATAGACAGATAGATATAAAGATATAAAGATAATAGATAGTGAAAGATATAGGTAGCTATAGAGATAGATAGACCTAGATAGATATAGATAGATAAATAGATAGATAGGGGATAAATAGATATATGGATAGATAGATAGAAAGATAGATAGATAGATATAAAGATAATAGATAGTGATAGCTATAGATAGGTATATAGATAGATAGATAGGGGATAAATAGATAGATCTATGGATAGATGATATATAGATGGATAGATATAAAGATAATAGATAGAGATAGATATAGATAGGTATAGAGATAGATGGATATAGACTATTTATATCTATCTATATCTACCTCTATATCTATCTATCTATCTATATCTATCTCTATATCTAAGATAGAGACAGATAGATATAGAGATAGAGATATAGATATACAGATAGAAATAGATAGATATAGAGATATATAGATATAGAGACAGATAGATATAGAGATAGATATAGATAGATATAGAGATATATAAAAAACAAACCACAATACTCACCTCTCCTCCTGCTCCCACGCTGATGACGGCTTCAGTGTCAGCAGCTGACCCGTCTGCCAGACACACAGCGGGTGCGCGATGAAGTGACGTCATCGCGCATCGGCTGTGAGTCAGGAGCAGAGGGGACTGATGGGAGAGAGATGCTCTCTCTTCCACTGCAATTGAGCGCGGCGCCGGCTGCCTAGGTTGGGGAGCGGGGCCCCGGGGTGAGTGGAGGCCGAGAGTGAATGAATATTCATTTCTCTTTAGTAGTGGGGACAGTGGCTCCTGCCTCCTGACACCCGCTGCTGCTCCGCTGGCAGGGCCCCCATAGCAGCTGTGTGGCACTGGCTGGGGGCCCCTGGAGCAGTGGGGGCCCTAGGCAACTGCTGTCCCTGTATACCAGTAGAGGTGCCAGGGCCCACCAGATGCCAGGGCCCACCGGAGAATCAGTCCGACGCTACCTGTCTGTATATATAATGTCAGTGTACAAGTAATAGAATGATCACTGGAGACATACACAGGAGTTCTGTATATAGTGTATAGTGTACAGGTAATACAGTGACTCACCAGTAACATTATACACAGGAGCTCTGCATATAGTCAGCGTACAGGTAATACAAGGATCACCAGTGACATTATACACAGGAGCTCTATATATACTATATAATGTAAGTGTCCAGGTAAATCACTGACTTACCAGTGACCTCTGTATTTGTAGCGATTCATCTTCGCTTTTCTTCCTCTTCCAGCCAGGACACGTTTGCTGCAGAAAATAACACACTATACTTGATCACTTCTAGACCACATTCCCCACTTTCCCCCCCGACTTCTACACTTTATGTGTAAAGGTCAGCCAGGGCAGTAGTCGTGGCTGAGTATTTCGGGTTCGGACATTGTATACCCTGACCTCCCTCTACAGGAAAACGGTACCTCTTCTCTTGCATGGTACGGTGAATACTCACCGTGCCGTCAGCGTCCCCTTTGCTACGCCGACTTGATGCTGATCCTTGATCCCAATGAATAGAGACACAGTCCAGGGCAACTCTTAACTGAGCAAATTTATTTACTTCAGGACACAGCACATCCACATAGTTTCCAGCATTTTCATCACAGTAAAGACAGCACATTACTTCATCTTTCCCTTCACTGTTCCTTGCAGTGTTTCCGTTTGACGAAGCGTCTCAGATGGCTCCTCAGTGTCCTCCCTGTATAGCGTCACCACGGTGAAGCGCTCTCCAGCATGTTTCGCCCCGGACATCAGAGATTCAGCCCACGTAGCTTTCCACCACATTCTGGAGTGACCTGCCAGTACCCTTTTACGGTAACCTTCAATCTTCCTCTGTTTACTTACACTCTTTTCCACTTTATTGCTGGTTCTGCTGTACCGTGTTCTTCTCTAGATGGCTGGGCATCAGCTTTAACATCACGGGGTAGTTAGGCAGCTCAGGCATATAGCCCACCCGAGCACAAAGGGGTCAGGCCTCTGACTGCCTGAAACTGGAAGACCATCCTGGCTTATTCTCCAGCTATCCCCTCCTACAGTTAACTCCTATATGTCCTACAGCTACATCTACTGTGCAATGAGCTCAGTGCCCCATCTAGTGACCATAGCCCAGACTGCACTGTCCCTACCAAGTACAAGGTGCAGAAACATAGCTTATGCTATATAAATAATACAGCAACATGAAATATACGATAATGCGCAACAATGGTATAACATATATATAAATATATATACAAGTACAACAGCAACATGGGGGTTTAAAGGGGTAAGACTCTCAACCCCTTACACATGTATACATATGATATTAGTCATGTATTATACCACAGCACAGGCACCATTTTGATGAATGCAAACCTTTTTTTTGTAACCCCACAAACACCCGGAGCACCAGAATCTCAATAACTGAAATTTACAAATACAGATTACACAACAACCACAAGATGCATTTCATCACCCAGGTCACCTCATTTTAATCAGTATAACAGCGTAGACCTGACACTGTCTGTACTTTACTGTTCACAATCCTGCTGACAGGATCCCTTTAAATCTAAATTTTAATAAGTTTGTTCTTTTCTGCGCTAAACGTCCCCCAAACCCTGAGGACGGCGAGTATACCTTGGTTGTGTTTTGCTGTATGTGTATACAAAAGTACAAGAAGAGCACCTATCAGGGGCTCAGAAAAGCTGGGTGGCATGTGTGCTAGTGTGTGACCCAGCGCAGGTGTCTCACTGGCCTATCAAAACAGTGACCGATAGCAGCAAACAGTGTGATGGTGATGTGAGAACTGTCTGCGGGGTGCGCTTAGGTGAGTGGACAAAAGAATATGGGAAGTTCACCTTTATAGTAACATCCCAGGGCAGGTGTGTTGTGAGCAAGTGGTGTTCAAGAAATATTGGTGACAGTGGTTGTGACTTATCCTGACACACAATGTACAGGGAAATGGGAAAATTGTGAAAAAAAAGGCAATTCTGACCTTAATTATGTTTACGGCGTACATTATGTGGTAAAAATGACCATGTAATATGATTCTCCTCATCAGTATGATTACAGAGATACTAAACGTGCCCAGATTTTTAAATTATTTTAGTGGTAGAAAAAAATCAAGACTTTGAAATAAAAAATATGTTGGAGTTTGTGTTGCCATTTTCCGAGACCCGTAGTTTTACTTTTTCGTTCAATAGAGCTATGAGAGGGATTATTTTTTCATAAGGCGAGACGTTATTATGGATATTACTTTGGGATAGATATGACATTTTAGTTGCTTGTTACGTATTTTAAGTGGTATTGCAGCGACCAAAAAATACCGCAATGTTGGCGTTTTTAAATTTTTTGTGTTTACCAATTGGGTTAATTATTTTTATATTTTGATAGCTCGGACTTTGCTGGATGTGGCGATATCACTTGACATTTTTTTTTATGTTCATTTTCAATGGAGGAAAATTGAACTTTTATGAGTTTTTTTTTCATATTTGTTTAAATCTTTTTTTGTTGTTTTACTTTTCTTTTCACTTCATTTATCGCTCCCTAAGGCCCCTTTCACACTTCAGTTTTTTGCAATCAGTCACAATCCGTCAGGTTTTGACAAAAACGGATCCTCAATTTTTTTTTGAGGATCCGTTTTTTCCCCATTGACTTGCATTAATGGCGGATTGTGACGGATGGCTGTCCGTTTCATCCGTTTTTTTTGAGGATCCGCTAAACGTTACTCTCTCTCTCTCTCTCCTTCCCGACCAGCGTTTCCTTTAAATTTCCTCATTTTCAGGATCCTGTGCCATCCGTTCACATCAGTTCAGAACGGATCCGCTTGTCTGCCTTTTTGGCGGATTTGAACTGATGCAAAAAACTGAAGTGTGAAAGAGGCCTAAGCTGTACTACATACAGGGGCTAATGGTGCAGCAGAAGTGTGAACTTTTTGATGCTTTTGTTTAATATTTTCCACTATAGTATATGGAGAGCATAAAAAACGCATGCAAAATTCCAATGAAGTCTCCAATTGTGGAACTGAAGCATTCCTCTACTAAAAAAAATGCATTCGAAAAAACTGCCACAAAAAAATACAATAAAAAGTTTTGATTGCTTTAGTGCGAATACCTATGGAAACAATGCAGCACTTCTGCACGTGTGAACATGGCCCAGGAGAGACTCTGGACAATTTGTATGTTCTACACCAGGTTCACACTTGGGATTATTTATTTTTTTATCACTACTTAGAATTACAGACAAATTAAAAAAAGTGATCTGAGCCAATTATATGGAAAAAATACAATATTATTTAACATTTATTCTGAAGCTATATGAAATAATTCCGACTACAGCAATGGTCTGTGCCCATCACGGGTGATCCGTGTTACCGGGAAGAGAGGAGGAGACATTCCTGGAAGAAGCTGACAATAGATACATCACATTATCTCACGTATGAGGATACAGAATTATACAGGTTTGAAAATATCAAATAGAAAGATTTGCCTGTAAACAGGTAAAAAAGCAAAAACAGTAAATAAAGCAATGACTTGCGCTATTGTACCGGTAAGTTTTTATACATCTCATCCCAATCCAGCTAACCCCTATCCGTACAGTGGCAGCTGGTATTGGATGGTCTGCCATGGGTAACATAACTAGTTCTCCTATATTAGACCCATTGCCATGTTCGTCTTTATGACATCACAGAAGCGTTGTCCACGAGTCATGGAATGTTCCGCAAGAACGGTCAGTGCGAGGCAAGCAGAGATAGAGAGGAGAGCTGAACACTAACCCAGAGCGACTTGTAAATCACTTTTTACTTGTTTTGTTTATTTTTTTTTAACTTTTATTTCTTTTTTTTGGGAGTGTTTTCTACCATCCGCACACACTTTTGTGTGTGTGGAGGGGAAGGCAGCCTAATGGCTGCACCCGTAGCTGGAGGAAAGTTCCAACCACGGAGACGTCTCCCACATGCCAGGACATCCCTTTACAGTCAGAGGCCTGAACACCACCAAAGGCCAACTGGCTTCACGGGGTATGTGATGGCAGTGCTTTATTATATCGTGTCATTTATTAAATGCCTGTTCAAAACACCGGAAAAGGCAAAGGACCGATATTCCAGACTGAAAAGTCCACCACCATATCCTACAATGCCCGAAATAGGCCGATTCGTACAACCTGCAGCAAACATCAGCGCAGAGCCAGAGGGTATGAAGGAACGCCTGATACTCACCAGAACAGTAGATGAGGAAGAGACAACAGCCACATTGCCCAGGAGCCCATCCCCATGCACCTGGATGGAGTTAACTCCCTCTCAAGCACGTATACTCCTCAGTATGCCTTACGACCATCAACCGCGTATTAAGGTGACTGCTAAACAAGGCTACAATCCTACACCACACCTGCCAGTCAGCTATACCACTGGAAAGATCATGCAAGTAATGCTGATGAGCCCACAAGATGTACAACGTGCCTACAAGAGAGATTTGGGTTTCCTTCCAAGTCCTAGGAAGATCATTCTCCCGAGAAGAGAATTCCGCGGCACTTTGATTTAGCCGGTGGAAAATGTAGTGGCGAGCACATACCATCTTCTGCACAGCTGCTTCTCAGACAGATTTTCCGGTTTTGACTATGGCTTGATCAATGGATTATGTTTCTATACTGCCGCCTGCCCTGACCTCTGCTTGTTTAAAGTTATGCATCTACACTGCCGCCTGCCCTGACCTTTGCTTGCTCAATGGATTATGTTTTTGAACTGCCGCCTGCTTGACCTCTGCTTGCTCAATGGATTGTTTCTGCACTGTCGCCTGCCTTGACCTCTGCTTGCTCAATGGATTATGTTTTTGAACTGCCACCTGCCCTGACCTCTGCTTGCTCAATGGATTATGTTTTTGAACTGCCGCCTGCCCTGACCTCTGCTTGCTCAATGGATAATGTTTTTGAACTGCCGCCTGCCCTGACCTCTGCTTGCTCAATGGATAATGTTTTTGAACTGCCGCCTGCCCTGACCTCTGCTTGCTCAATGGATTATGTTTCTGCACTGCCGCCTGACCTCTGCTTGCTCAATGGATTATGTTTTTGAACTGCCGCCTGCCCTGACCTCAGCTTGCTCAATGGATTATGTTTCTGCACTGCCGCCTGCCCTGACCTCAGCTTGCTCAATGGATTATGTTTCTGCACTGCCGCCTGCCCTGACTTCTGCTTGTTTCCGGTTATTAATCTGTGATACTAATAAAAATGTATATTATTCTGCACTATATGGACTGTGGGTCGTTTTTTTTCTTTGGTTTTATGGTTGTTTCCGGTTATGTTTTTGCACTGCTGCCTGCCCTGACCTCTGCTTGTTTCCGGTAATGTTTCTGCACTGCTGCCTGCCCTGACCTTTGCTTGTTTCTGACTACTCATTTGCCTGCTGATTTTGTACTTCTTCCTCAATGCCTGCACTGGTAAGACCCCAGTAGAGCTAATTTATATAAATCCTGCATCCTAACAATGAAGCCGGGTTATAGGGCTTCTGATCACAATGGTAGGATGATGCCTCAATGTGAAGAAGGGTAGCACCAGTTCTTCACCTAACAGTATGGAATTCTTATCTAAAAAATTGATAAAGGAACAGTACAGTATAGACAAAGGTCCCATAAACTCAACAAGTACAAACCATAAAGAACTTTAAGCATAAACATATGAGACAACAAACCAAATGGCTCAGAATACCACATCCGACCCAACCAGCAGTTTTGTTGAAGGCATTTTCCTCTGAACTTTCGTTAAGAGGGTACAACATCTCAAATACAATAGACTGGTGTGGGTCTCCAACCATTTAGGAACCCTCAAATCAATAGTACAGGGGTCTTGAATCAGCCAAAAAATTGCTTCAGGAAGAATTGGGTGGAGCACTGGTTTCATATGTACCCTGCCGCTCATGTCAAGGTCTATGAAAATAACCAAACACAAGGCTGAGTACTCAGATCTTATAGGAACCTCCCCAATAGTGAATGGCCATCTCTCCATTCATAGTTCCCCCAGGTCTGTAGACAGATGCGGGTTTCACGTCCGGGACCTCTGCCTATCAGACATTTATAGAATATTTTATGGATAACACATAAATGTTTGGGAAAACTCCTCTTCTAAATAGTGCGCCTCAAGTTTCATCTGCTGTTTGCAGTGGTATGTAGTCATCATAGCTCATATGAGGGAAGGTTTCCTGAGAGGGGAGTATCCATCTACTATATCCATATTCTGCGGATATCTACCCTAATGGACGGTGAGTGCCACTAATCACCGTGCAGTATTGTAAGGGGCCACTAATCAATGTGCAGCATTATAAGGTGCCACTAATCACTGTGCAGCATTATAAGGGGCCACTAATCACTGTGCAGCATTAAAATTGGCCACTCACCGTGCAGCATTACAAGGGGCCACTAATCACTGTGCAGCATTATAAGGGGCCACTAATCACTGCGCAGCATTATAAGGGGCCACCAATCACTGTGCAGCATTACAAAGGGCCACCAATCACTGTGCAGCATTATATGGGGCATATGTTATTATGGACCATGTTATAGGGCCACCATTATTCACTGTGCAGCATTATTAGGCATATTTTTGTATGGAGCATCTTATGGAACCCATCATGAACTTTATGGAGCATTATATGGGGCCATCATAAACTTTATGGAGCATCTTATGGGGCCCATTTTTTTTTTAAATTTACCAGTAGCTTCGGCATTTTTCAACCTAGGCTTTTACGTGAGTCAATAAGTTTTCCCAGTTTTTTGTGACAAAATTAGGGGGGTCGGCTTATACATGGGTCGGCTTATACACGAGTATATACAGACTTCTAAAGAAAATTGCCCCCAAGTTATTTTGAGCGACCCCGCTTGCTGTACCATCCTTGTGATTTACGAGAACGTTTCTCACTTCCTGCTAGGACAGCGGATACCCAAGGAGTAAAGAGAGAAGGTCCTAGTCTGCAGGGACAACAGAGACTTTAGAAGAAGGCAAACCAAGGTTTAGCGCTAGCACTAGTGTGAGAGAAGGTTTATACTACAGAACAGAAGTGCTGTAACAGGAAAGAACCTAACAAATAAAAAAGATTGTAGACAAACCTGATTTTGCTATCTATTCATGTCATTGCCTTCCATATTACAGTGAAATTTCCCTAAATTCGGTATCTGATAATCCACAATGACGTATATTCAGGGTCGAACTGGGGTGTCTGGGGCCCACCAGGGGAATGGACTCTAGGGCCCCATGCTACAGCTATATGCTAATATCTGTCAGTCGTTTTCCCCATTATAGTGGAGCCTCGGCTGTAAAACACAGGCGGCTCCTGCACATCTACTGTGCACCCCCATAACTGGAATGTATAATTACGGTAGTTTACATTAATGTGGTTCTTTGGTTAAAACAATTTGTCACCGATCCATGGGCTCTATAGGATAGCTGATCGCATACGTCCGACCATTAGAAACTGCACCGACCGGAAGAATGAGAAAGTTTTATCGTTGATAGGACACTTATCCCCATTTTAAAATGGAGCAGCATGTTAGATATCTGACCGAAGCTGCATTCATTCTCTTTGGGGCTTCTATAAAAATACAAGTGCAGCCACTGAGGGAATGAATGGATCAGTGGTCAAGTCGGACATGCCACTCCAGTCTAATGGGGATAAAAAGTTCCACATTTTGCTGAATGGGTCCAAGTAGTTAGACCCCCCCAATCAATACGTTATCACTTGTCCTGTGAATAGGAGATTACGTTTTTCCACAGGAAACCCCTGTAAGTGCATCTCTGCCGCTGTTTACAAAGTATTTAATCTCTAATGGAAATAAAGAATATTCTCCTAATTAATATCAGAGAGAACTAATGACCGTCATACACAACACAATCCACTGTACCAAGACCAATAATACCACATACAGGGGAGAAATACCACCACACCATGACCAGACCACATAGTACCCGCATCATATCACATAAAAGGCACAAATACAACCACACCATGACCAGACCACATATTACCACCACATAGTGACCAAATAATATGACATATTACCAGCATATAGGTACCAAATAATAACTCATACACGGAGAAATACTTCCACACTGTGAACAGTCCACAAATTACCACCACTTATTGATGGAATACTACAATACTGATTATGAATACAAACCACAATAATAACAACACTGTTATTACCACCAGTGACATTATACACAGGAGCTCTGTATATAGTGTCAGTGTACAGGTAATACAGTGATTACCAGTGACATTATACACAGGAGCTCAGTGATCACTGGCAACATTACTGTCAAGGTTTGCTCAGCTTGTGGGATTAGGTAGTTCAGAGGTTAATGTGGATGGCCTCACTCTGAGATTCTGGGAGGCTTTTTAAAGCCTCATTGTGGGCTCATTCCTCATCGCTTATACTCAGACCCTTGGCCGAGTGTGTGTGACCCTGGTGTGCTTTGTGACTGTGATACTTTATGCTTGTTTGGTTTTGATCTGGTTCTGTCCCTGTTACGAGTTCTGCCTGTCCCTCTTGTACTGCGTTGCTATCTCTGTGTATGACTCATTGCCTATGACCTGACTATTCTGATTTCCCCTCTTGTACTGTGCAGCTATCTCCATGTATGACTCATTGCTTACGTTCTGACTACTCTCTGCTCGCCCCTCTGTTATCGCGCCGCCCTCTCCAAGTATGACCGCCTGTTTGTCTGACCAGAGTTCCCCTCGCTTCTACTCCAGGATTCCTGTAGTAGAGTCCTACAATCATGTCCAGCAGTGTGACACTAAGCCCCGCCCCCTGTAGTCACATGATCGTAGGTCCTTGTACTTCTTACTACCTTCAGCGTCGCAGGTCCCGTCTGCCTGAACTTTCCCTGCGGTATCGGACCCCGGGCCCTCCCTCTGTATTGGTGAGTCACCCTGCTCAGCCATGGCAGTTCGCCGGGGCTGACAGGATCCTGATATTTAACACAGAAGATCTGTATATAGTGTCAGTGTAATACAGTGACCACCAGTGACATTATACACAGGAGCTTTTGGAAGTGCATTGAGCAGCAGGGTGGTTTGCTGGTGAAGGGAAAAAATCTCTTTAAATCTTCTGCCTTAGCGAGTGTGAACGAGCTGAGTGTGACCTGAGCGTAAGTGCGAATGGTGGTGTGTGACTTGTGATTCAGTGACTTTGGATTCAGGGAGTTTGCAAAGGAGGTATTATTGAATTGCTGTTATATTTTATTAATACTTTTTATTTATTTTTACTTATCTTTCTGTCTGGTTCAATCCCCATTAGGAATGTGCTCCACTATTGCCAATGCCATCCAGTGTACGTCTTGCCGCATGTACGCAATCCTTGACCAGCCAGTCGAGGGTGCATACCGCTGTGCGAGATGTGAGCACATTGTGCATTTGGAAGCCCAGATACTGGATTTAAATATGCAGCTGACAACACTGAGCTCAATAGACAATATGGAAAGGAGACTTCTACTCACTGAGCAGACGCTCAATGAGATAGATGAGGGGGGGATGCTAGGTTGGAGCTGCAGGACAGTGAAGCAGTAAGATGGGTGACAGTTAGAAGGTGGGGTAGACGGAAGAGTGCCAGGGAGGCTAGTCCTGATCTGGCACAACCCAATAAGTTTGCCAAGTTGGCAGATGAGGGGAGTGTCAGTGCAGGGGTAGCACTACTGCAGCAAGGCATGCCCTCTGAAAGCTGGAGGAGTGTCTGCTCCAGTAAGGGGAGAAATAGGAAAGCAGGGCAGGCCAGGAAGGTGCTGGTAATGGGGGACTCAATTATTAGGGGAACAGATAGGGATCGTCGAACGGTGTGCTTCCTACCTGGCGCTCGAGTCCGACACATCGCTGATCGGGTTGACAGATTACTGGGAGGGGCTGGTGAGGATCCAGCGGTCATGGTGCACATTGGCACAAATGACAAAGCTAGAGGTAGGTGGAAGGTCCTAAAGATGATTTCAGGGAATTAGGCTGTAAGCTTAAAGCAAGATCCTCCAAGGTGGTATTTTCGGAAATACTTCCTCTACCACGTGCCACACCAGAGAGGCAACGGGAGATTAGGGAGGTTAATAAGTGGCTCAGGAATTGGTGTAGGAAGGAGGGGTTTGGGTTCCTGCAGAACTGGGCCGACTTCTCAGTTGGCTACAGGTTCTACGCTAGGGACGGGCTGCACCTCAATGGGGAGGGTGCATCTGTGCTGGGGGAAAAAATGGCTAGAAGGGTGGAGGAGTGTTTAAACTAGGAAGTGGGAGGGAAGGGTATTCATTTTATAGGAGGGGAAGACTGTGCAGATAGAGACTTGGGCACAAATAATGAAAGTGGGGGTGGCATGGAGCTGGGGTTAGAACAGTTAATAATGAAATAGAGGTACAGACATACATAAAGTGCATATATACAAATGCCAGAAGCCTCGCCAACAAAATGGAGGAATTAGAATTAATTTTGTTGGAGCATAATTATGACATGGGGATATCTGAGACATGGCTGGATGATTGCCATGACTGGGCGGTTAATTTACAGGGCTATAGTCTGTTCAGAAATGACCGTACAAATAAGCGAGGGGGGATGTCTGTTTATATGTAAAATCATCCTTAAAACACATCCTGCGTGATAATACATGTGAATCTAATGAAAATGTAGAGTCCCTGTGGGTGGATATAAGGGGAGGGGGGAAAAATAATAAATTACTGATAGGGGTTTGTTATAAGTCTCCAAAAATAATGGAAGCAATAGAGAATATCCTCATCAAGCAAATAGATGAAGCAGCGACTCAAGGAGAAGTCATTATTATGGGGGACTTCAACTACCCTGAAATACATTGGGGAACCGAAACCTGCAGTTCCAGCAAAGGTAATGGGGTTTTGAAAACTATGAGAGACAATTACCTTTCACAACTGGTTCAGGACCCAACAAGAGGGGGGGCACTGCTAGACCTAATATTAACCAACAGGCCAGACCGCATATCAAATGTAAGGGTTGGGGGTCACTTGGGTAATAGTGATCACCAGATAATAAGTTTTCATGTATCCTTTAATAAGATGTGTCGTAGAGGGGTTACAAGGACACTAAACTTCAGGAAAGGAAATTTCCAATGGATGAGAGATTCTCTTGGTGCAATTAACTGGGAAAATATCCAGAGACATAAAAATACACAAAGAAAATGGGAGACGTTTATTAGCATCCTGAATAGGACCTGTGCACAATATATACCGTATGGGAATAAACATGTGAGAAATAGGAGGAGACCACTATGGCTAAATAGAGCTGTAAGGGGCGCAATAAGTGACAAAAAGAAAGAATTTAGAGAATTAAAGCAAGGAGGTAGTGATGAGGCATTAAATCAATACAGAAGACTAAATAAATTCTGTAAAACGCAAATCAAGGCAGCAAAGATTGAGCCAGGGAGACTCTTTGCCAGAGAAAGTAAAAATAATCCTAAAATATTATTTAACTACATACTGTAAATAGTAAGAAACTAAAAAATGATAGTGTTGGCCCTTTCAAAAATAGTCTGGGTGAAATGGTGGATGAGGAAAAAGCCAATATGCTAAATGACTTTTTTTCAACAGTATTTACACAAGAAAATCCCATGACAGATAACATGATCAGGGATAAAAATTCTCCATTAAATGTCACCTGCTTAACCCAGCAGGAAGTACGGCGGCGTCTAAAAATCACTAAAATTGACAAATCCCCAGGCCCGGATGGGATACACCCCCGAGTACTGCAGGAATTAAGCACAGTCATAGATAGACCATTATTTTTAATCCTTAAGGCTGTGTGCCCACGTTGCGTTTTTTTAAGCGTTTTTGATGCGTTTTTCGGGGTCAAACCGCATAAAAAACGCCTAAAAGAAGCATCCCATTCATTTTAACACATTTTGGCCTTTTCGTGCAAATGGATGCGTTTTTTACCGCTAAGGAAACGCTTAGCGGTAAAAAACGCAGCATGTTCATTAATTTCCGCTTAGGTCCGCGTTTTTGGCTATTTCCTCTAGTCCAAAAGACGCGCGGGAAAAAAACGCATCAAAAATGCGCTGCAAAAACGTGCATTTTCTGGGAAGGAGACCCGTTTCCTGAGCGTTTAAAAACGCTAATGTGGGCACATAGCCTAAAGATTCCATAATAACAGGGTCTGTACCACAGGACTGGCATATAGCAAATGTGGTGCCAATATTCAAAAAGGGGACAAAAACTGAACTTGGAAATTATAGGCCAGTGAGCTTAACCTCAACTGTGGGTAAAATCCTGGAGGGTTTTGTAAGAGATTCTATACTGGAGTATCGGAAGAATAACCTCATGACCCAATATCAACATAGATTTACATGGACCGTTCCAGTCAGACTAATCTGATAAGCTTTTATGAAGAGGTAAGTTCCGGACTGGACCAAGGAAATGCAATGGGCGTGGTGTACATGGATTTTTCAAAAGCTTTTGATAGGGTGCAACACAAAAGGTTGATACATAAAATGAGAACAATAGGGGTAGGGGAAAATATGTGTAAGTGGGTTAAGAGCTGGCTCAGGGATAGGAAACAAAGGGTGGTTATTAATGGAGCACACTCAGACTGGGTCACGGTTAGCAGTGGGGTACCACAGGGGTCGGTATTGGGCCCGCTTCTTTTTAATATATTTATTAATGACCTTGTAGGGGGCATAGAGTAGAATTTCAATATTTGCAGATGACACTAAACTCTGCAGGGTAATCAATACAGAGGAAGACAATTTTATATTACAGGAGGATTTATGTAAACTAGAAGCTTGGGCTGATAAATAGCAAATGAGCTTCAATGGGGATAAATGTAAGGTCATGTGTTGTGAATTCTCTCTCTGGCTTCCCCCTGGTCATTACTGAAGATAGTGGAGCTGGTCAGATTGAGAGTTCTCTTTCTGGGCTCCCTCTGGTGGTTACTGGAGGTAGTGGAGCTGATTTGATTGACAGAAGCTTACCACCTGATATTGAGGTAGACAATTGGAGATCTGGGGTTTCTGATTGGGAGCTGACTCCCTCTATCCCTGCTATTGATTTTTTTCCTGTACCTCCTGAGGTCTGATGTCTCCTGCTCTTTCCCTGCATGTTCAGCTAAAAGGTTAATTTGCTATTCTTTTTGTATTTGATCTGGTTTTGTTTATCTCTGCTTTGTGTGGGTCAACTAGCTCCGGCTGGGGCTGTGCTGAATCACCGCCCATATGTTACTGCATGTGCCAGTTTGTTTTGTCCCCTTTTATATTGATCTCTTTTTGCTTTGCTTTCAGAATATACCGGAGTGCTGATATAGTGGGGGGGCGAAGTCATGCGACTTCAGTGTTTTTGTGCATCAGACGTGTTGGACTTTTTGCAGGGTATTTTGAGTGATTGCAGACAAAGTCTTTCCTTTCCTGTCCTGTCTAGTCAGTGTGGGCCCCATCGTTTGCTCAGTCTATTTATCTGCCTGCGTTTGTGTTTTCATCTTGTCTCACCGACAATATATGTTTGGGGGCTATCTAATCCTTTGGGGGTCTGGTCCTGGGCAGTTTAGATTTACCCTTTCTTGCTTTAGGCTTAGTTAGCTCTCCGGCTGTGCCGAGGCGTCTAGGATCATCATAGGTACGCTCCACGGCTACTGCTAGTTGTGTGGACAGGATCAGGGGTCTGCATCCGCTTAGTTACCAACCTCTTTGGTTTTCTGTGGCTTAGCCTGGCCTTCTATCCTCCTCGGTGACCCATTCATAACAGTCATGCACTTGGGTAGAACAAACAAGATGTATAATTCTGCTTAATTGTAAAACACTGGGCAAAACTGTCACTGAAAAAGACCTGGTTGTGTGGTTGAACGACAAACTCACATTTAGTGGCCAGTGTCAGGCAGCTGCTGCAAAGGCAAATAAAATAATGGGATGCATTAAAAGAGGCATAGATGCTCATGAGGAGAACATAATTTTATTTCTACATAAGTCACTAGTGCGACCACACTTAGAATACTGTGTACAGTTCCGGTCTCCGGTGTATAAGAAAGACACAGCTGAACTGGAGCGGGTGCAGAGAAGAGCGACAAAGGTTATTAGGGAACTGGGGGTCTGCAATACCAAGACAGGTTATTACACTTGGGGTTATTTAGTTTGGAAAATCGAAGGCTTAGGGGTGATGCGGGGACAGTACAAAGACATTTCTAGTGATCTTTTTACTCTTAGACCTGTGACAGGGACAAGGGGGTATCCTCTACGTCTGGAGGAAAGAAGGTTTAAGCATAATCACAGATGCGGATTCTTTACTGTAAAGCGAGCAGGCTCGGACTGGCCCACCGGAGAACCGGAGTATTCTCCGGTGGGCCCGGGCACTGACAACTGCTGGCATACTGGCCAGCAAGTGCCTAGGGCCCCCACTGCTCCAAGGGCCCCCAAGTCAGTGGGTATGGGGCCCCTGAGTCAAGGGGGCCTGCCCTGTGCCAGCTAGCAGCAGCAGGAGATAAGTTTCTGTCCCCGCTGCTAAAGCGAAATGAATATTCACGCTTCTCCACGCCTCTATGGGTGTGGAGAGGCGTGAATACCATTCCTCTTTAATAGCGGGCAGCCCATCCCCAGCACCGCACCACACACACAGCACCGCATCACTCACACTCACACACAGCTCCACATACACACGCAGACACACAGTACACCTCACCTCCCCGCAGCCGCAGCACATCCCGGCTTCCTGCTTTCTGGGCGTTTCCTGTCTGACAGCCCAGCTGGATGACGTCATCATCCAGCGTGCTGTCTCAGAGAGAAAGCTGCAGGAGAGAAAGAGGCTTCCGGGATGTGCTGCGGCTGCGGGGAGGAGAGTTGTGCTGTGTGTCTGCGTGTGTATGTGGTGCTGTGTGTGTGAGAGATGTGATGCGGTGCTCTCTTGTGATGAGTTGCTATGTGAGTGAGAGATTATGTGGACCGGTGCTGTGTGTGTGTGTGAGGGGGTGGTGGGGAAGGACAATGATATTGGTGGTGGGAGGCAATGATGGATGTGATGGGCAATTATGGCAGTGGGGGAGGCAATGATGGAGGTGATGGGCAATGATATTGGTGGGGGAAGCAATGATGGCAGTGGGGGAGACAATGATGGAGGTGATGGGCAATGTTATTGGTGGGGAAAGCAATGATGGTGATGGGCAATGATATTGGTGGGGGGAGGCAATGATGGTAGTGGGGAGACAATGATGGAGGTAATGGGCAATGATATTGGAGGGAGGAGGCAATAATGGAGGTGATGGGCAATGATGGTGGTGGGAGGCAATAATGGAGGTGATGGGCAATGATTGCAGTGGGAAGGCGATGGAGGTGATGGGCAACGATGGAGGTGATGGGTAATGATGGAGGTGATGGACAATGATGGAGGTAATGGGCAATGATGGAGGTGATGGACAATGATATTGGTGGTGATGCAATAATGGAGGTGATGGGCAATGATGGTGGTGGGCAATGATGGAGGTGATGGGTAATGATGGAGGTAACGGGCAATGATGGCAGTGGAGGAGACAATGATGGAGGTGGTGGGCAATATTGGTGGGGGAAGCAATGATGGAGGTAATGGGCAATATTGGTGGGGGGAGGCAATGATGGCAGTGGGGGAGACAATGATGGAGGTGATGGGCAATGATGGTGGTGGGCGGAGGCAATGATGGAGGTGATGAAATGGACAATGATGGTGGGGAGGAGGCAATGATTGAGGTGATGGAATTGGGAGTGATGGGGTGGTGGGGGAGAATGATAGGGGTGGTTGGGGAGAAGGCATCGATGGAGGTGGTGAGGGGCTGCATTATACTTTATGAGGGGGCTACATTATATTCTGATGGGGACTGCATTATTAGGGGACTACATTATATTCTGGGGGGCTACATCATACTATATGAGGGGGCTACAGTATACTCTATGGGGGGCTGCATTATATTCTTTGGTGGGGCAGCATTATTCTCTCAGGGGACAACATTATATTCTGGGGGGCTACATCATACTATATGAGGGGGCTACAGTATACTCTATGGGGGGCTGCATTACATTCTGTGGTGGGGCTGCATTATTCTCTCAGGGGACTACATTATATTCTGGGGGGGCTACATCATACTATATGAGGAGGCAGCATTATGCCCTATTAGGGGGCTACAGTATACTCTATGGGGAGGCTGCATTATATTCTGTGTTGGTGCTGTATTATACTATATGAGGGGGGCTGCATTATGCCCTATGAGGGTGCTACATTATATTCTATGGTGGGGACTGTGATATACCTTATGAGGGGGTTGCATTATATTTTGTGGGGTGCTGCATTATACCCTATGATGGAGGCTACATTATAATCTATGAGAGCGGCTACATTATATTCTATGAGGGGGCTACCCCTCTATGATTCTACCCCAACCCCTGCTACATAATTAAGACGTGTACTACCTTATATTATACCCTGATATTAGTGTGTTTTACCACACAATTGGTTGTCTTGTATTTATTTCTATGTAGCTACATAGTGGGCCCCAAGAATGATTTTCTCTGGTGGGCCCAAGGTGCTCCAGTCAGACGCTGGCAGTGAGACTATGCAACTCTCTGCTATATGATGTTGTAATGAGTGATTCCCTACTAAAATTTAAGAAAGGCCTGGATGCCTTTCTTGAAAAGTATAATATTACAGGTTATGTACACTAGTTTCCTTGATATTGTGTTGATCAGGGAGCTAGTCTGATTGCCCTATGTGTAGCCGGAAAGAATTTTTTTCCCCACTGTGAAGCTTACTGTTTGCCATATGGGTTTTTTTTGCCTTCCTCTGGATCAACATGTTAGGGCAGGTTAGGATAGGATATGGGTTGAACTAGATGGACCTAAAGTGACACTATGACACTTTTCATTCTCTACTCAACCCAAGAGTACAGGCCCCAACCACGGAGCTCTGAGCTGACGATCTGGCCAATTACTTCAAAGAAAAAATTGACCAGATCCGACAGGAAATTATCTCCCAATCACCTCATACCATGCACTGTCCTCCCTCCCCCACTGCATCTAGCTCACTCTCTGATTTTGAACCAGTCACAGAAGTAAACAGGCTCCTTGCATCTTCTCGCCCAACCACTTGCACCAGTGACCCATTTCCGTCACATCTCCTCCAGTCCCTTTCCCCTGCTGTCACCCCTCACCTAACTAAAATATTTAACCTCTCTCTCTCTCTCTCTCTTCTGGTATCTTTCCCTCCTCATTTAAGCATGCCATCATACATCCACTACTTAAAAAACCATCCCTCGACTAAAACTGTGCCGCTAACTATAGACCTGTCTCTAATCTTCCCTTCATCTCTAAACTCCTGGAACGCCTGGTCCACTCCCGTGTTATCCGCTATCTCTTTTATAACTCTCTTCTCGACCCTTTCCAATCCGGTATCCGCTCTTTACACTCTACTGAAATTGCCCTCACTAAAGTCTCTAATGATCTACTAACAGCTAAATCAAATGGTCATTACTCCATGCTAATTCTCTTGGATCTCTCTGCAGCATTCAACATTGTGGATCATCAGCTCCTCCTCACTATGCTCCGTTCCATTGGCCTCAAGGACACGATTCTCTCCTGGTTCTCCTATCTCTCTGACCGCTCCTTTACTGTATCTTTTGCCGGTTCCTCCTCCTCTCACCTTCCCCTTACTCTTGGGGTTCCTCAAGGATCAGTCTTAGGCCCCTCCTCTTCTCTTTGTACACTGCTCCTATTGGTCAATCAGTAGATTTGGTTTCCAGTACCATCTCTATGCTGATGAC
Organism: Dendrobates tinctorius; assembly: GCF_039654945.1. NCBI lineage: Eukaryota > Metazoa > Chordata > Amphibia > Anura > Dendrobatidae > Dendrobates > Dendrobates tinctorius. The sequence goes on along the minus strand of NW_027362165.1, from coordinate 553,259 downwards.
ACCCAATTATACGCTTCTTCTCCTGACATCACACCAGCCTTTCTAGAAAACACCGGCGATTGTCTAAACGCTGTGTCTAACATCATGTCCTCACTATATCTGAAACTGAACCTGTCAAAGACTGAACTCCTTGTGTTTCCTCCCGCTACTAATGTACCTATACCCGACATTGCCATTTCCGTGTGTGGTTCCACTATTGCTCCCCAGCAACATGGACGCTGTCTTGGGGTCATACTTGACTCCGAGCTTTCCTTTGCCCCCCCACATTCGATCACTGGCTCGCTCTTGTCATCTGCACCTCAAAAACGTTTCTAGAATTCGACCTTTTCTTACTTTTGACTCTGCAAAAACTCTTACTGTTTCTCCTATTCATTCTCATCTCGACTATTGTAACTCTCTTCTAATCAGTCTCCCTCTTACCAAACTCTCCCCTCTCCAATCTTGAATGCTGCAGCCAGGATCATATTCCTCACCAATCGTTACACCGATGCCTCTACCTTGTGCCAGTCATTACACTGGCTACCCATCCACTCCAGAATTCAGTATAAACTTATTACCCTTATCCACAAAGCCCTCCATGGCTCAGCACCACCCTACATCTCCTCCCTTGTTTCAGTATACTACCCTACCCGCGCCCTCCGTTCTGCTGATGACCTGAGGTTAGCATCCTCAATAATCAGAACCTCCCACTCCCGTCTCCAAGACTTTACACGTGCTGCGCCAATTCTTTGGAATGCACTTCCCAGGTCAATACGATTAGTCCCCAATCCCCACAATTTTAAGCGTGCCCTGAACACGCATTTATTCAGACTGGCCTACCGCCTCAACACATTAACCTAATCTATCCCTGGGTGGCACAGTCAAAAGTTTTACCGTAACCAGGTTCCCCGCATCATGTTCCCACATGCTTTATGCATCCATTAGCCCTCTGTGTCTGTACTCTACACACTTTACATTATGGCTGGTCCAAACAATCAGGGCAATTGTTACCACCCACCTTTCGTGTCTACCTCTTTCCTCATAGACTGTAAGCTTGCGAGCAGGGCCCTCATTCCTCTTGGTATTTGTTATAATCTATGTGACTATTGTTATGCTGTAATGTCTATTGTCTGTACAAGTCCCCTCTGAAATGTAAAGTGCTGCGGAATATGTCAGCGCTATAGAAATAAAGCTTATTATAATTAAGTCTTCCTTCAACCATAAAAACTATGTTACTATATAGTGTCAGTGTACAGATAATAAACTGATCACTATAGTTTCATTATATAATAATAATAAAAATAATACATTTTATTTCTATAGCGCCGACATATTCCGCAGCACTTTACATTTCAGAGTGGATTTGTACAGACAATAGACATTACAGCATAACAATAATCACATAGATAATAACAAATACCAAGAGGAATGAGGGCCCTGCTCGCAAGCTTACAGTCTATGCGGAAAGAGGTAGACACGAAAGGTGGGTGGTAACAGTTGCCCTGATTGTTTAGACCAGCCATAATGTTAATTGTGTAACAGTACAGACACAGAGGGCTAATGGATGCATAAAGCATGTGGGAACATGATGCGGGGAACCTGGTTATGGTAAAACTTTTGGCTGTGCCACCCAGGGATAGATTAGGTTAATGTGTTGAGGCGGTAGGCCATTCTGAACAAATGCGTTTTCAGGGCACGCTTAAAATTGTGGGGATTGGGGACTAATCGTATTGACCTGGGAAATCTTTCCAAAGAATTGGCACAGCACATGTAAAATCATGGAGACGGGAGTGGGAGGTTCTGATTATTGAGGATGCTAACCTCAGGTCATCAGCAGAACGGAGGGCGCGGGTAGGGTAGTATACTGAAACAAGGGAGATGTAGGGTGGTGCTGAGCCATGGAGGGCTTTGTGGGTGAGGGTAATAAGTTTATACTGAATTCTGGAGTGGATGGGTAGCCAGTGTAATGACTGGCACAAGGTAGAGGCATCGGTGTAACGATTGGTGAGGAATATGATCCTGGCTGCAGCATTCAAGACAGATTGGAGAGGGGAGAGTTTGGTAAGAGGGAGACCGATTAGAAGAGAGTTACAATAGTCGAGACGAGAATGAATAAGAGAAACAGTAAGAGTTTTTGCAGAGTCAAAAGTAAGAAAAGGTCGAATTCTATAAATGTTTTTGAGGTGCAGATGACAAGAGCGAGCCAGTGATCGAATGTGGGGGCAAAGGAAAGCTCAGGGTCAAGTATGACCCCAAGACAGCGGGCATGTTGCTGGGGAGTAATGGTGGAACCACACACAGAAATGGCAATGTCGGGTATAGGTACATTTGTAGAGGGAGGAAACACAAGGAGTTCAGTCTTTGACAGGTTCAGTTTCAGATATAGTGAGGACATGATGTTAGACACAGCATTTAGACAATCGCTGGTGTTTTCTAGAAAGGCTGGCGTGATGTCAGGAGAAGAAGCATATAATTGGGTGTCATCAGCATAGAGATGGTACTGGAAACCAAATCTGATTCTTTGACCAATAGGTGTAGTGTACAAGGAGAAGAGGAGGGAGCCTAGAACCGATCCTTGAGGAACCCCAAGAGTAAGGGGAAGGTGAGAGGAGGAGGAACAAGCAAAAGATACAGTAAAGGAGCGGTCAGAGAGATAGGAGGAAAACCAGGAGAGAACGGTGTCCTTGAGGCCAATGGAACGGAGCATAGTGAGGAGCTGATGATCCACAGTGTAGAATGCTGCAGAGAGATCCAAGAGAATTAGCATGTAGTAATCACCATTTGATTTAGCTGTTAGTAGATCATTAGAGGCTTTAGTGAGGGCAGTTTCAGTAGAGTGTAAAGAGCGGAAACCGGATTGGAGAGGGTCGAGAAGAGAGTTATCAAAGATAGCGGATAAGGCGGGAGTGGACCAGGCGTTCCAGGAGTTTAGAGATGAAGGGAAGATTAGAGACAGGTCTATAGTTAGCGACACAGTTTTGGTCGAGAGATGGTTTTTTAAGTAGTGGATGTATGATGGCATGCTTAAATGAGGAGGGAAAGATACCAGAAGAGAGAGAGAGGTTAAATATTTTAGTTAGGTGAGGGGTGACAGCAGGGCAAAGGGACTGGAGGAGATGTGAGGGAAATGGGTCACTGGTGCAAGCTGTTGGGCGAGAAGATGCCAGGAGCCTGCTTATTATAAACAGGATCTCGGTATTTAGTATCAGTGTACAGGAAATACAGGGATCACCGGTGACATTACACACAGGAGATCTGTATATAGTGTCAGTGTACAGGTAATACAGGGATCACTAGTGATATTATACACAGAAGCTCTGTATATAGTGTCAGTGTATAGGTATCTTGGTATATAGTGTCAGTGTATAGGTAATACAGGGATCACCAGTGATATTATACACAGGAAACATGTATATAGTGTCAGGATATAGGTAATACAGTGATCACTAGTTTCATTATAAACAGGATCTCTGTATTTAGTGTCAGTGTACAGGTAATACAGTGTTCACTGGTGACATTATACACAGGAGCTCTGTATATGGTGTCAGTGTACAGGTAATACAGGGATCACCGGTGACATTATACACAGACGCTCTGAATATAGTGTCAGTGTACAGGTAATACAGGGATTACCAGTGACATTATACACAGGAGCTCTGTATATACTGTCAGTGTATAGGTAATACAGGGATCACCAGTGACATGCTCAGGAGATCTGCATGTAGTGTCAGTGTACAGGTAATACAGGGATCACCAGTGATATTATACACAGGAGCTCTGTATATAGTGTCAGTGTACAGGTAAAACAGGGATCACCAGTGATATTATACAAAGGAACCCTGTATATAGTGTCAGTATATGCAGTATGTAATAGAGGGATCACCAATTACATTATACACAGACGCTCCATGTATAGTGTCAGTGTACAGATAATGCAGTAATCACCGGTGACATTATACACAGAAGCTCTGGATACAGTTTCAGTGCACAGGTAATAGAGATCACCAGTGACATTATACACAGGAGATCTGTATATAGTGTCAGTGTACAGTTAATTCTGTGATCACTGGTGACATTATACACAGGAGCTCTGTACACAGTATATAGTGTATAGCGTGCGTGTACATGTAATACAGTGACTCACCAGTGACGTCTGTAGTTGAAGTCCTTCATCTTTGTTTTCCTTCAACCAGCACAGACCGCCGTCACTTCTTCCAGCCAGGACTCGTCCCTGCAAAAAATAACACAAAATCATCAACATCAATAGCTGATTGCTTCCAGAGGACTTTCCCCACTCTTTCCCTGACTTCTACACTACGTCAGATGAAGAAAAGCGACTTAGTGCCGCCCTGCACAGTCACAGGACCTACCTTTGGTTCCTTCCGTGGAAAACTGTTTCCTAAAAAGTAAATTATATTACAGTAATAATAATGTCCCTAATTGGACCCTAAAGAAATTATGTTCCCCACTTGTCATCATAAACTAATCTAGCATGTTCCTTATTCTGGCCCTCGAACAGAAATTAAGTCCCTCATCCTGGCCTCCTTTATTCAATAATTTCACCCAGCCTGACCCCCTATATTTTATCTTATGCCTCAGCCTGGCCCCCTGATATCCATCCCGCTTCCCCAGCTATACATACTGGCCCTCATATGTCCCTTGTCCTGCCCCATCATTTATCTCTCCTGGACGCCCATATATCCTTCCCGGTCCCTTGTCCTGGCTCCCCATATATCCATCTTGGCCCCCCATTTACAGTGGGGCAAAAAAGTATTTAGTCAGTCAGCAATAGTGCAAGTTCCACCACTTAAAAAGATGAGAGGCGTCTGTAATTTACATCATAGGTAGACCTCAACTATGGGAGACAAACTGAGAAAAAAAAATCCAGAAAATCACATTGTCTGTTTTTGTTTCATTTTATTTGCATATTATGGTGGAAAATAAGTATTTGGTCAGAAACAAGCAATCAAGATTTCTGGCTCTCACAGACCTGTAACTTCTTCTTTAAGAGTCTCCTCTTTCCTCCACTCATTACCTGTAGTAATGGCATCTGTTTAAACTTGTTATCAGTATAAAAAGACACCTGTGCACACCCTCAAACAGTCTGACTCCAAACTCCACTATGGTGAAGACCAAAGAGCTGTCAAAGGACACCAGAAACAAAATTGTAGCCCTGCACCAGGCTGGGAAGACTGAATCTGCAATAGCCAACCAGCTTGGAGTGAAGAAATCAACGGTGGGAGCAATAATTAGAAAATGGAAGACATACAAGACCACTGATAATCTCCCTCGATCTGGTGCTCCACGCAAAATCCCACCCCGTGGGGTCAGAATGATCACAAGAACGGTGAGCAAAAATCCCAGAACCACGCGGGGGGACCTAGTGAATGAACTGCAGAGAGCTGGGACCAATGTAACAAGGCCTACCATAAGTAACACACTACGCCACCATGGACTCAGATCCTGCAGTGCCAGACGTGTCCCACTGCTTAAGCCTGTACATGTCCGGGCTGTCTGAAGTTTGCTAGAGAGCATTTGGATGATCCAGAGGAGTTTTGGGAGAATGTCCTATGGTCTGATGAAACCAAACTGGAACTGTTTGGTAGAAACACAACTTGTCGTGTTTGGAGGAAAAAGAATACTGAGTTGCATCCATCAAACACCATACCTACTGTAAAGCATGGTGGTGGAAACATCATGCTTTGGGGCTGTTTCTCTGCAAAGGGGCCAGGACGACTGATCCGGGTACATGAAAGAATGAATGGGGCCATGTATCGTGAGATTTTGAGTGCAAACCTCCTTCCATCAGCAAGGGCACTGAAGATGAAACGTGGCTGGGTCTTTCAACATGACAATGATCCAAAGCACACCACCAGGGCAACGAAGGAGTGGCTTCGTAAGAAGCATTTCAAGGTCCTGGAGTGGCCTAGCCAGTCTCCAGATCTCAACCCTATAGAAAACCTTTGGAGGGAGTTGAAAGTCCGTGTTGCCAAGCGAAAAGCCAAAAACATCACTGCTCTAGAGGAGATCTGCATGGAGGAATGGGCCAACATACCAACAACAGTGTGTGGCAACCTTGTGAAGACTTACAGAAAACGTTTGACCTCTGTCATTGCCAACAAAGGATATATCACAAAGTATTGAGATGAAATTTTGTTTCTGACCAAATACTTATTTTCCACCATAATATGCAAATAAAATGAAACAAAAACAGACAATGTGATTTTCTGGATTTTTTTTTCTCAGTTTGTCTCCCATAGTTGAGGTCTACCTATGATGTAAATTACAGACGCTTCTCATCTTTTTAAGTGGTGGAACTTGCACTATTGCTGACTGATTAAATACTTTTTTGCCCCACTGTATATGCATCCTGCCCCCCCCATATAGCCATACTGGCCTCACATATATGTAACCTGGCCCCCCATATATATCCATCCTGCCCCCCCCCCCATATATATGCATCCAGGTCCCTTGTCCTGCCCCCCCTCCCTCATAAATCCATCTAGACCCTCCATATATATGCATCCTGGCTGTACCATATGTATGCATACTGCCCATATATCCATCCTGGTCCCTCCTCCTGCCCCTCCCCCATATATCCATCCTGGTCCCCCATACATACATTCTGGCCCCCTCATATATATCTATCCTGGCCACCCCCCATATATCCATCCTAGCCATCCCATATATGCACCCTGGCCTGCCATGTATATGCATCTTGGCCTCTCCATATACAGTATATGCATCCTGGTCCCTTGTCCTGCCCCCATCCCCCATAAATCCATCTTGGTCCCCCATATATATGCATCCTAGCTGTATAATGTATATGCATCCTAGCTCCCCATGTATCCATCCTGGTCCCATGTCCTACCCCTCCCGCATATATCCATGCTGGCCCCCGTATATGCATTCTGGCCCCCTCATATAAATCCATCCTGGCCCCATTCCCCATATATCCATCCAAGCCGCCCCATATCTGCATTCTGGCCCCCTAATATATATCCATCCTCCCCCCCATAAATGCATCCTGGCCCCACATATATATATGCATCTTGGTCCCTTGTCCTGCACCCCAATAAATCCATCCTGGCCCCGATATATATGCATACTGGTTCCCCCATATATCCATCCTGGTCCCTTGGCCTGCCCACCCCATATATCCATCCTGGCCCCCCATATGTATCCATCCAACCCCTTGTCCTTCCCCATATCTCCATCCGGGCCCCCCACATGTATCCATCCGGGCCCCTCACGTATGTGCATTCATCCTGGCCCCCCCCATTATGTGCATCCATCCTGGCCCCCCTTCTGTGCATCCATCATGGACCCCCGTATGTGTATCCATCCTGCCCCCCCCCCCATTATGTGCATCCATCCTGGCCCCCCTTCTGTGCATCCATCATGGACCCCCGTATGTGTATCCATCCTGGACCCCCGTGTATATGCATCTATCCTGCCCCCCCCCCCGTATGTAGATCCATCCTGGCTCCCCCATATGTGCATCCATCCTGGCCCCCCGTATGTGCATCCATCCTGGCCCCCCCCGTATGTGCATCCATCCTGGCCCCCCTCCATATTTGCATCCATCTTGGCTTCCCCGTATGTGCATCCATCCTGGCCCCCCTCTTATTTGCATCCATCCTAGCTCCCCTTCTGTGCATCCATCATGGCCCCCCCGTATGTGTATCCATCCTGGCCCCCCATATATACATCTATCCTGTCCCTCCCGTATGTAGATCCATCCTGGCTCCCCCATATGTGCATCCATCCTGGCCCCACCGTATGTGCATCCATCCTGCCCCCCCCCTCCATATTTGCATCCATCCTGACCCCCCCTCTCATTTGCATCCATCTTGGCTTCCCCGTATTTGTATCCATCCTGGTCCCACCGTATGTGCATCCATCCTGGCCCCCCTTTATGTGCATCTATCCTGGCCCCCCCGTATGTGCATCCAACCTGGCCCCCCTCTTATTTGCATCCATCCTAGCCCCCCTTCTGTGCATCCATCATTCCCCCCCCCCCCCATATGTGTATCCATCCTGGCCCCCCCATATATGCATCTATCCTGGCCCTCCTCCATATTTGCATCTATCCTGACCCCCTCTCTCATTTGTATCCATCTTGGCTTCCCCGTATTTGTATGCATCCTGGCACCCCCTCTTATTTGCATCCATCCAGCCCCCCCCCCCTTATTTGCATCCATCCTGGCCCCCCCCCTTATTTGCATCCATCCTGTCCTCCCGTATTTGCATCCATCCTGGCTCCTCCATATGTGCATCCATACTGCCCCCCCCCCGTACGTGCATCCATCATGGCCCCCTGTATGTGCATCCATCATGGCCCCTCCCATATGAGAAGAAAAAAATACTGCTCTTACCTACCTGAGCTCCCGGTGCGTCCTCCTCCTCCTCCTCTGCAAGTACGGCGCGCTCATAGTAACATGACCGCCGACATAGCAGAGGCCGGCGGTGAATGTGTGAGCACGCATGACACTGACGTCATACGCCGGAGACGACAGGCACATACTTGCCAGTATCTATTGGGACATGCGACGCAGTGGTTCAGGTAATGAACGCTGCGTGAGAGCGCCACTGCACATACGCGGCCTGCACTTTTAAAGGGCCGAGCCCCTAAAAAGCGCAGACTTTTTTTTCTTCTTTTCCCCCTCTCCTTCCCACTACCACAATCCCCGGTACCCCACCAGGCCAGACCGACCCTGCATATACTGAATGTTTACGACCCTTTAATTAAGCATCATTCAGACATCTGCTTGCTGTTATTTTCACGGATAGAACATAAACGCATTATAGTCTATGGGGCTGTTCACATGTTCATGTTTTTTTGTGTCCAAGCAAAAATTATAGAGACGTGCGTTTCTTTATAAGCATCACAGATAGGAAAGTTGCAATATAAGTCTATGGCTCTGAAAAAAAAAAAAAAATCACAGAATCCCACTGTTTATTGTACAATACCACAACACTCAAAAAGTCCAATTGATTTACATTTATTTGAAGTAAATGCAGCAGTACGTCTGTATAACAGAAAAAGGGCCAACGTTTCGTCCACAGACCTTGGTCACAGCCTATAAAATATATACAATAAGGCCGCGTTCACATGATCAGTATTTGGTCAGTATTTTACATCAGTATTTGTAAGAAAAAAAACAGGAGAGGAACTATCAGGCTGTGTGCACACGCTGCGGATTTTGCTGCGGTTCCGCAGCGGTTTTGGCCGCTGCGGTGTACAGTACAATGATTCCCTATGGGAATCAAAAACCGCAATGCAGATGGTGCGGAATTTTCCGCGCGGATTATCTGCGGTTTTCAATCCGCAGAAAGAATTGACATGTCAATTCTTTCTGCGGATTCCCCTGCGGTTTGCCATCTCCTCCATTGAGAAGATAAAAAACCGCAGGGCAAAACCGCAGAGCAATCCGCAGGTAAAACCGCAGGTCTTTTAACCTGCAGTTTCACCTGCGGATTTTACAAAATCCGCGTGGATGAATCCGCACCTAATCCGCAGCGTGTTCACACAGCCTCAGAGGAAAAGTCTAAAACAAACACGTCACCACTTCAGTATTTATCACCCACTTCTGGTTTTAGCTTCAAAACACTGAGCTAAAATACTGACCAAATACTGAACGTGTGAACGTGGCCTAACAGAGACTAAACAACATGATGATAAATTGCATAAAGATCAAAGTAAATAAAATAAATATGCACAAAAGTAGGAATTAGTCCTACCGGTAATGGTATTTCCAGGAGTCCATCATGACAGCACCACCAGGAGGTTGTCCTTATCCTTGGTAGGGACAGGAACACAGAAGAGGTTAAATAGCCCCTCCCCGCTAACACCCTTCAGTGATTTTCTAAGTACCACACCAGGATGGATGCAACGCGATTTTATTGAACTTCCTTCTACACATGTTACATCACATATCAGACTGGAAATTCAAGGGAGGGTATATAAGGGGTGCTGTCATGATGGACTCTTGTAAATACCATTACCGGTAGGACTAATTCCCTCCTGATAGCATCACCAGGAGAATCACCAAATTACTCCAACTAGGGCAGGATTACAGCCTGAAGGACTTTCCTCCCAAAGGCCGTTTGATGATTTGTCATAACATCTAATTTGTAATGTTTACAAAAGGTATTAAATTTAGACCAGGTTGCGGCCCTGCAGATTTGGACGCTCCTGCGCTCTCTGCCCATGAGGCAGAAACGGCTCTCAGTAAATGGGCCATGAGGTTTTCTGGCGGAGGATTCCTTGCCGACACATATGCTGCGCCAATAGTTGACTTCAAACATCTGGCCAGGGCAGCTTTCGATGCCTTCTTCCCTTTGTTTTTGCCTGCCATTTGGATAAAAAGGTTAGAGTCCACTCTCCAGTGTTCTGTGAGTTTTAACCCCTCAATGACCGCCAATACGTCTTTTAACTGACGTGAGATATAAGAGAATAGCATCCCCATACAGGTGACAATCCAGCAGCTGTCGGCTGCACACTATAGCTGACCACTTGCTGCAACAGCCACGATCAGTGTTTGCACCCTCCAAATCTTTTTAACCCCTTAGATGCTGCTGTCAATAGTGACAACATCATATAAATGGTTAACAGAGAGTGTGGGGGCTTCCTCTTTATCCCCATCCGCACCCTAAGATCATGATTGTGTGGTCCTGATGTTTGCCATGGCAATTCAGGACCAAATAGCGGCCTCAGAGTCTGACGGCTGTTGTAACCTGTTCAGAAGTCAGCGACATTTAGATGGTAATAATACACTTTTTCATTTCTGTCATGCCACTTTGCATTAATTTCTGAAAATCACCTGAAGGGTTAATAAACTACCTGACTGCAGTTTTCAATATGTCAGGGGGTGCTGTTTTTAAAATGGTTTTACTTTTGGGGGTTTTCCAATATATAGGACCCCCAGAGTCACTTCAAACCTGGATAGGTCCCGAAAAAATTAATTTGATAAATTTCCTTGATAAAAAGAAAAATTACTGCTGCATTTTTAAACCTCCTGAAATGCTAGCAAAATAAAAGAACATTTTACAAATGGTGCTCATGTAAAGCAGACATGCGGAAAATGTTATTTATGAATGTTTTTGTGTGGTATGACTATCTGGATTAAAAGGGAAAAAACGTATTGACCTAAATTTACCATTATCATAAAGTACAATGTGTCACGAAAAAACAGTGACAGATTTGTTGAAGCGTTCCAGAGTTATTACCACATAAAGTGACACTGGTCAGATTTAAAAAATTTAGCTCCGTCACTAAGGGGTTAAGCATTGAAGAACGGTTCTTTTAACCTCCAAGAGGTGGAGAGAGTGTTCTTTCTCGTTGCTGTAATTCTGGCAGAAAGTAGGTAATACTATTTCCTGATTCCTGTCTAAACCGGAAATCACTTTGGGAAGAAAGGCCGGATTTAATTTTAAGACAATGCAGTCCTCCTGTATTTTTAAATATAGGTGTTCTATGGATAGGGCCAGGATCTCCCCTATGTGTCTCGCAGTAGCTATTGCTATGAGAAAAAGAGCCTTGAACGTTACTGACCTTAGGAAGGCCGGCTCTAGTGATTCATATGGATCCTTGCGTAGTTCATTTAGGAGTAGGCTGAGATCCCAGGGTGGTATTGAGCTACGGCTTGTGGGTCTCATACGCTGTGTGGCTTTTTTGAACCTCACCACCCAGGGATGATTTGCTAGAAGATAATTGAAATATAAACCTAGCGTACTAGGTCTCAGGCCCTTGTCAAAGCCTGCTTGGAGCAAGCCGAGAATGTGGGGGATATTTGGACATTAGATACTGGTACTGTACATTGAGAACAGAACTTCTTCCAGATTTTCCAATATATTGCTGAGGTGACTGGTTTCCTACTTTGCATAGTAGATATCATTAGTTCGGAGAGCCCCTTTGATTTTAGGATCTCCGCCTCTGGATCCAGGCTGATAGCTGTAGCATTTCTGATACCCTTCAGTCAGCAGCCTCCAAACTCCTGTCCCTTACTTCATCCTTTGGACTTACACAGTGGTTCTCCTCAGCCACCCACACAGACGGACACACATTAGACCTGGTCTTCACCCACCTCTGCTCTCTTTCTAACTTCACCACCTCCCCTCTCCCTCTCTCTGACCACCATCTACTCACTTTCTCATCCCCATCCTCCTCTCCTGGCACCCATGTCCAGCAACATGCGCACCCCTGCAGAAACCTTGCACACCTAGACACCCACGCGCTCTCTGACTCTATTCTACCACTGACATCCATATCCTCACTCCAAGACACAGACGGTGCCACTGCTTTCTACAATGCCACTCTCACATCAGCTATTGACACGGTCACCCCTCTCGTTCATGGCAGAATGCGATGTACCAACAGACAACTCTGGCACAATAACACCACTAAAAAGCTCCAGCAAGCGTCCAGGGCTGCAGAGCGGCATTGGAAGAAAACAAATTCGCAAGATGACTTCACTGCATTCAAACAGAGAAGACTCGCTTTCAAATCTGCCCTCACCTCTGCTAAACAGGCCTACTTCATAACCCTTGTATCTTCCCTATCCTACAATCCCAAACAGTTATTCAAAACTTTCAACTCCCTCCTCCGCCCACCACTGCCCCCTCCAACCTCCCTCATCTCTGCTGAGGACTTTGCCACACACTTCAAAAATAAGATCGACCAAACAAGGCAAGTCTTCATTGTTCAACCACCACAACCCCTTTGTATACCAGGCCAATGCCCAAACCCCATAACCTCCCTCTCCAACATCACTGAAGAGGAGCTTAATCGCCTCTTCTCCAAATCGCACCTCACAACCTGTGCATTTGACCATCCCACCTCCTCCCCAACCTCACCACCACACTTATCCCATCCCTAACCCACCTCTTCAACCTATCGCTACCGTCCGGTACCTTCCCTTCTGCATTTAAACATGCCACAATCACGCCTATCCTTAAAAAGCCAACCCCGACCCAACGGCTATATCCAGCTATCGCCCAATATCGCCCAATATCACTGCTCCCATTCGCTTCCAAACTCCTGGAGCTGCACGTCCATGCTGAACTTTCCTCCCACTTCTCATCTAACTTGCTCTTTGACAATCTACAATCTGGTTTCCGCCCCGATCACTCCACTGAGACAGCCCTGACTAAAATTACTACTGACTTACTTACAGCCAAAGCAAACAGACAATATTCTATACTCTTCCTTCTAGACCTGTCCTCTGCATTCAACACAGTTGACCACTGCCTCCTACTACAGATCCTCTCCTCCTTTGGCATCAAAGACCTCACCCTATCCTGGATCTTCTCATACCTTTTAAACTGCACATTCAGCGTCTCCCACTCACACACTACCTCCTCATCCCACCCTCTCTCTGTTGGAGTCCCCCAAGGCTCTGTTCTAGGACCCCTACTCTTCTCAATTTATACCCTTGGCCTGGGTCAACTCAAAGTCCCATGGATTCCAGTATCACCTTTATGCTGATGACACTCAGATCTACCTCTCTGGCCCAGACATCACCTCTTTGCTGTCCAGAATCCCGGAGTGTCTATCAGCCATATCCTCCTTCTCCTCTCGCTTCCTCAAGCTCACTGTGGACAAATCTGAACTCATCATCTTTCCTCCATCTCACAGATCTTCCTTACCTGACCTATCTAGCACAATTAATGACATCATGCTTTCCCCAGTACCGGAAGTCCGCTGCCTCGGAGTAACCCTTGATTCTGCCCTGTCCTTCAAACCACACATCCAAGCTCTTTCTACCTCCTGTCGCCTCCAGCTCAAAAATATTTCCAGAATCCGTCCTTTGCTCAACCTTCAATCTACTAAAATGCTTGTGCCTGCCCTCATCATCTCCCACCTTGACTACTGCAACATCCTTTTCTGTGGTCTCCCTGCTAACACCCTCGCCCCTCTCCAGTCCATCCTTAACTCTGCTGCCCGACTAATTCATCTCTCTCCTCGCTACTCCTCCGCTTCTCCCCTCTGCAAATCTCTTCACTGGCTTCCATTCCCTCAGCGTATCCAGTTCAAATTACTAATACTGACCTACAAGGCCATCTATAACCTGTCTCCTCCATATGTCTCTGAACTAATCTCCTGATACCTTCCCTCACGTAGTCTACAGTCATCCCAAGACCTCCTTCTCTCCTACACACTTATTCGCTCCTCACCCAACCGCCTCCAAGACTTCTCCCGAATACCCCCCATACTCTGGAATTCTTTGCCCCAACATGTCCGACTATCAACCACATTCGGATCCTTCAGACGGAACCTGAAAACCCACCTCTTCAAGAAAGCCTACAGCCTGCAATGACTCCGCTACCTCCTCACCACTACTGGAAATATAACCTCAATCAACACCAGAACTGCTGCAACCCGCCAACCTACTGTCTCCTTCCCCACCATCCTGTAGCATGTAAGCCCGAAAGGGCAGGGTCCTCTCCCCTCTGTATCAGTCTGTCATTGTAAGTTTGTTTACTGTAAGTGAAATCTGTAATTTGTATGTAACCCCTTCTTATGTACAGCACCATGGAATCAATGGTGCCATATAAATAAATAATAATAACAATTTTTGGTCTCTGATGTACTAGAGGTCCCTGGGTTAGTAGGTCCAGTCTTGCTGGTAGTAGAATTGGATCTTCCAGCGCCATCCAACTTAGTAGGGAGAAACAGCTCCTTTTGGGCCATTAAGGGACAATCAAGATTACTGATGTTCTGCTTTCTTGGATCTTCCTTCAGACTCTTGGTATAAGAGCAAGTGGTGGAAAGGCATAAGCGAGACCCATGTTCCATTTCTGTGCCAAAGTGTCTACCCCTTTCTTTCACCTCTTTCTATTTTCTGTCCCCTCTTTCTTTCTCTCTGTATTCTTTTTCTCTGTTCTCTTTCTTTCTTTCTTTCCCTTTTCTCTCTGTTCTTTCTTTATTATTATTTATTGTTATAGCGCCATTTATTTCATGGTGCTTTACATGTAAGGAGGGGTATACATAATAAAAACAAGTACAATAATGTTAAACAATACAAGTCATAACTGGTACAGGAGGAGAGAGGACCCTGCCCGCGAAGGCTCACAATCTACAAGGGATGGGTGAGAATATAGTAGGCGAGGATAGAGCTGGTCATGCAGCGGTCTTTCCCCTTTCTTTTTTTTTTTAACCGTCTTTATTGAGTGTAATACAAAGTATACATATAATGTCCAATAACATAACAGAAGAACATTTATGCAATATTATTAACATTAGACGACATTTTTTCAACTATAACCCCCCATCCTCTCCCCCAGGCAAACTCCATAAATTTGTAACACAATTTCGATCCAATCTAACAGGGATATTACCGGCAAGCTGCTCTCTCCCTGCCAGATCGTGGTTCGTCGATGGACCGCGTCCTCCTCTGGGCGCGGTACATCGACGACATTTTCATGATCTGGCAGGGGTCAATTACTCTACTTGAGGATTTTATGCAATCTCTGAATACTAATAATTTGAATATCCGCATTACCTACTATTTTGATGTTAATAAGGTCGAGTTTTTGGACGTCACACTCAGACGGGATGATAAGGATGTATTACAAACAGATATTTTCAGGAAATCTACTTCAACAAATACTCTGTTACATGCCTCTTCTGCACACCCGAGACACGTGATTCAGTCCGTGCCCACAGGACAGTTTCTGCGTCTTCGCAGAATATATGCAACTAATTTGGATTTTGAACTTCAAGTAGAGGATCTGAAAAAGAGGTTTTACGAACGTGGCTATAGCCGTCGCATGGTGAAACGTGCCTATAATCGCGCTAAACATTCTCTGCGGCATATGATCTATTATATAAATCGGAGGTGCGACTAACTGATGACAAAGTAAGGTTTGTCACTGATTACCATGCCCAATTGGCTCGAGTAAGGGATGTTCTTATCAATCGTGGCCCATATTTAGGGCTGATCCAATTCTTTTGAAATATATTCCTGAAAGACCAGCTATCTCTACCAGACGCACTAAGAATCTATGCGATTATCTGGTTAGAAGTCATCATTTGGGTAGTTCTAAACCAACGTTTTTGGATAGTGGAACAGGTTGTAGGCGAGGTTGTACTCCTTGTAGTCGATGTGTAGCTTGTCCTAATATAGAAAGGTGTAATACCTTTTACAATGCAGATAGATCAAGTACCTATGACATAAGGAAAAGTATTACATGTAATACTCGTAATGTCATTTATTTTGCAACATGTCCTTGTGGACTTATTTATGTTGGTTTGACCACGCGTCCCTTTAAGGTTCGCGTGAGAGAACATGTTCTTGGCATTTTGGCAGCAGTCGACCACAAGGAGGCATCCTCCCTAAAAA
Source organism: Dendrobates tinctorius (assembly GCF_039654945.1). Lineage (NCBI taxonomy): Eukaryota > Metazoa > Chordata > Amphibia > Anura > Dendrobatidae > Dendrobates > Dendrobates tinctorius. Next base: position 536,934 of record NW_027362165.1, on the reverse strand, counting down.
CTATACCGTGGCATTTTTGGCTGTGTCACTCTTGCGATGCCTCCCTTCTTCGTGTGAGGGGCATTGATTGTATTGAGGCCACTCTGCGAGGGGGTAGAACGTCGCAGAAGTTGGCCCAGCTAGAATCCCGCTGGATTTGGACTCTTAATACACTTCATCCCCATGGGCTTAACGAATATAATAGCTTTGCTCCCTTTTTATGACCTAGATGGCGGTATTTGAGTTAGGTTCCATCTGTGTTAATAGCTTTGTTTTTAATACTTATTTTATGTTGATTTTTTAGGTGGTCTTTGGAGTCTACTTATTTTTGTGTTATCACTTGTGCATTTCATGGAGGTTTAACATCTTGCAAAATGACAGCTACTGTGAAACTACGTGGATGTCCCTGAACAGTGATAGAGGCCTATATTTGCTGGACAGTGTTTACATTGTTTTATGTGCAATATACAGTCATTTTGGCTGTTTCGTATCTCTTTATACGTTATATATTGTATTTTGCAATATATGCACTTTCGGGTACATCATCATTAGTTATATATGTATATGAATATTTATATTGTTTATGATGGATATTTTACTATGCTGTAGTCAAACCTTTTTGGGTGGAATATTATATATAGATAGACATAATATCGTGTGCCGTAGTTTTGACTAGCGAGAGAGATATGGATAGATGCGTTTTTGTACATATATACTGTCTGATATTGTATTTCGCCATCTAGTACGCTCATTCCACCTCTTTAGGTGCTAATTCTGTTTGGTCACGTAGCCTGATCATTTCATCTATTTATGTGTTATATTTTTTTGTCATTTGTCCCTTCAATGTTGTAAAGTCAATGTTGATTTTTATGTTGGCTAGCGTTATAATTATGTGCCTCTTTGTATTTATACATGGAGCTACTAATTTTCTATGCTGTTACATCTTTTATGTGTTTTCCCACACACTTGCCCTCTTTTAATATGGCGCCGAGTATAATTCTTGTTCTGCGCACGCGCGCTGTGAGTCACTCTGATGGTGCTCTCCATATCCTAATGACGTCTGATCATGTGGGGCCGCATGTTTCCGGCGCTCATTGGATGGGAGGCACGGTCTAGAATGGACCAGCAGCTGCCGCGTTCATGGAACTTCCGGTAGGCGCGCTATATAGATGTGCACATTGTGTTCCTTAACCACGCCCCCCTGAGGAAGGAGCAAGCGCTCCGAAACGCGCGTCGGGGTGATGCTTGGACACTGAACGCTGTTGTCTCTTGCCTCCTGCTGCGGTTCATTTAATTAGGAATGACTGTCTCTTTATTATTTACTTGCTATCGCTGTGAGTGCCCTCTGGTGCAGGTACACAATCAATGTGCTAGAGGATGCTCACTTTGATTAATATTATGGCACACGATTTAGATAGTGATCTTGGTTAACACTATGGTATTTGATGCAGAGATAGACGCAGGGGAGACTATTTATGCTAGGTCATATTTTCTATAATGTATTATATGGATGAGTTTTCAGTGTGATGTGTCAGCGTCGGTAGTTTTTCTTGCTGTTTTCACAATATGGTGTTTTAGCCTCACCTGTATGCTTTCATATAATAAAGGATTTTTTTATGAATTTTTCATATTAACTTTGGACTTAGTGATCGTTTCTTTTTGGCTTGTGTGTCTCTCATATACCAGTTGGTGAGCTGGAAACAACTATGTATCGCCTGGCGTGTGGAAGATGTCTGAGTATAGATAAAAGAGGACCATGTGGAAAAAAAAACGTTCAGTGTCTTTTTCTTAAGTAAGGCCTCTATCCAATCTATTTAGAAGTGATATGTTACTTTTGTAGTAATTAGGCTTAAAGAAGGTGTTGCATCCTGCGTCCACAAATGGAGAATGCTTTTACGTGTGGCTGCCGCCCATATGAACAAGATGCGGCGCTGCTGGACAGAAAGCCTCACCAACTGGTCCTGTGCGAGAATATTAAATATGGCCCACTCTGAGGAGAGAGAGAGATAGATATGTCAAAGGTGTTGATGAGATGTTGATGAGATGTTGCAGAAGTGTATCCCACACCTCATTTTTGGGCAGTCCCAAAGGCAATGGAAAATATCAGCTGGAGAGTGTAAGCATTTAGGGAAGGGATAGTCCCCTGAGGGGGACATTTTTACTTGACCTCCGTGGAGATATATGCTCTATAAAATATCATAAGAGACATGGTTATGTAACTGTCATATGGTAATATAAAGTTAATATGCAGAGTGGCTTTCAAAAGGTCATTTACCCGACAGTTTGTTAATTGAGCAACCCATTTTCCAGGGCCTGGTGAAGAGTCTGACCAATGTATAGAAGGCTTTAATGATTTATATAGAAGACTCATAGAATAAGTTCCCATTTGGGCTTTAATGGATATTAAATTTAGAGGGTGTGTTCTAGCATCATCCGGTATGTCTCGCAATATTGAGCTTACGTAATGTCTAATTGGAGAGATCGTAAAATTGTCTTCTGTAAGGATTGGGTATTTGAAAATCATGTCCTCTAAGGCAGGGGTCCCCAACCACCGGGTCGCTGCAGTGCCCTTGCCGGTCCGCGGACACAAGGGGAGCCAGGGGCGGTCAGTGGCGTAGCGGGGGCTGGGGCGGCGCGCAGCAGTTCTTAGCGGCGGCCAGGGAGCGATCCAAGCAGCTCCGCTGCCTGCAAGAGGGAATGGCAGGAGCGGAGCTGCAAAGACCCGTCCTGCTTCCTGCCCGTCGCCCGCGCTTCCTGTCTCTGACTGACACAGAGAGGAGAGCGCGGCCGCTGCTGTGTCAGAGCGAGGAAGCGCGGGCGATGCTGCGACAGGAGAGAGGTGGTGTGTGTGTGTGTGTGTAGCCTGGCCGTGTGTGAAGGATGGGGAGACGGCAGTGATGGAGAGACGGCAGTGATGGAGAGACGGCAGTGATGGAGAGACGGCAGTGATGGAGAGACGGCAGTGATGGAGAGACGGCAGTGATGGAGAGACGGCAGTGATGGGGTGAAGGCAGTGATGGGGTGAAGGCAGTGATGGGGTGAAGGCAGTGATGGGGTGAAGGCAGTGATGGGGTGAAGGCAGTGATGGGGTGAAGGCAATGATGGGGAGAGGGGAGTGATGGGGTGAAGGCAATGATGGGGAGAGGGGAGTGATGGGGAGACGGGAGTGATGGGGTGAAGGCAATGATGGGGAGAGGGGAGTGATGGGGAGAGGGGAGTGATGGGGAGAGGGGAGTGATGGGGAGAGGGGAGTGATGGGGTGAAGGCAATGATGGGGAGAGGGGAGTGATGGAGCACTCATTCAAAACCTATGGTGAGTTGAGTCACATTATAAATGTTATTTAATTATAAGTATGCACTGCTACACTACAACTGCGTCCATAGCCTCGCCCCCTTATGACCAAAGCCCCGCCCCTGCCACACCTCCATCCCCGCCCTGCCGGGCCATGGAAGAATGGTCTTGCTTGAAACCAGTCCCTGCTGCAAAAAAGGTTGGGGACCACTGCTCTAAGGTAAGAAGGCATTGATTATTTGTTAACGTATCTCGGACCAGTCTAGACCCATTGTTTCCAAGCACCTTGTAAATGGGAGGTGACTTGCCTTGTAGAAAAGAGGGGTTACCTTGAAAGGGAAGAAACATTGAGATGTGGGGGTCAAGACCGCTAACTCGTCTAGCTTGACGCCATCCCAAGATTACCGACCACAATAGAGGATTATCTCTAACCTCCACTGGAATTTCAGCATTTCGTAGGTGAAGCAATGCTGGGAGGCTGAAGGGTCTACACATGGCCTCATCTATTGGGGTATTAGTGAAGCGATTAAAGGCATGTATCCAATCAAGGGAATGGCGAAAAGCAGCCGCTATACTGTAGAGGCGTAAATTTGGGAGATTAAGTCCACCCAAAGATTTGGTTTGCTGTAGCTTAAAAACACTAATTCTAGAGCCCCCTTCTGAGCCCCAAATAAATTGGCAGAAGGCTTGTGGCAGTAGCCTATCAGCTTTAGAAAGTAGAACCGGGAGCGTCTGTAAAAGAAAGAGTATTTTAGGGAAAGAGATCATTTTAATTAGATGGGCTTTACCTGCAAAGGATAATTTAAGGGATTTCCAGGATTGAATTTCTTGTATAACTACAGAAATAAGAGGCTGAACATTTAATTTATAGATATCATGAGGATTTGATGGTAGGTCAACGCCAAGATAAGGTAAAGAATTTCTCCTCCACTGAAAGGGAACGGCCACCGTTTCTGAGCAATTTTAAAAATAGCTAAAGCATGAGTTTTATTAAAGTTTATACGAAATCCCGAAACTGCTCCAAAATCATTAAAGGCATCCATTATAGAGGAAATGGCTTCCTTAGGATTGGATATCATGAGTATGCCCCATATGCTGACCCATAAGATGCTCCATAGATTATACCCCCATAAGATGCTCCATAGATTATACCCCCATAAGATGCTCCATAGATTATACCCCACACATTATGCCCCCGTAAGATAATCCATAGATTATACCCCATATGCTGCTGCTGCAAATTAAAAAAAAGAATGGCATACTCACCTCTCCATCGCTGAGGGACAGGTGCTGGGTCCTGAGCAGGCGGAGACACTGGCGCGCTATGGGAGCCAGTTGCCATGGTCGACGCTGGCTCAGAACCAGACACCTGCGATATTCACCTGTCCCGGATGCATCGCCGCTGTCTTCCAGGTCCTCTGCAGTGACGTTCAGCAGAGGGCACGCACTAACCACGTCATCGCACCCTCATCTGTCTGAGCATCACTGACAAAGGACGCAGCAGACAGGGGTGAGCAGCGATGGACCAGAGACAGGTGAATATCGCATATACTTACCCCTCCTGACGCAGTCTCTGCAGCCGCGCTTCTCTCACGGTTTCCGGCAGCGCATATTCATGACTTTAATGAGCGGTACCACGTGACCGCTGAAGGAAGGAGCCTGAGACCGTGAAACAAGCATGGGGGCTGCAGAGACGCATCAGGGGGGTCAGCATGACCTGACACCCGTGCTCCCCCACCGACACCCTGGCGTTGTCACGTGCACCGTCCTGTGTGACACGGCCAGCAGGCCGGTAACTAATACAACAGGACACGGCCTGTGTAATTGTCCAGTGTGACGCGGCCCGCAGGCCGGTAACTAATACAAGACAAAGGGGATAAGGAAACATTTTCAACGGTGGGCCAGCCGATAGGGAACGGGGGACGTGGAGACCTTCTGCACTCCCCTGAGTCAGTGTCCCTAACACTCCTAACGTGCCCTATACAGGCTCCTCACCTGTCGCCGATCAGGAACCTGTCACCCTAGCAAACCCTACACCTATTCCTTACTAGGGAGCTGGGTGGTGCAGGCACTGGCCCCACTGCTGTACTAACACCAACATGAGGAAAAGTGACTAACAGGGAAACACTTAGCTTTGCTCTGATGCACTTGCTCCTGGCAACAGAGTCCAACACCTGAGTGCATCTTCCTCCCACCGTGTCCAGCACCCGAGAGCCGCCTTGGAGCAACAGAATCCAGCACCTGAGTACAGCTGTCCAGCAACAGTGTCCAGCAACCGAGTCCAGCACCTGAGTGCAGCTCTACACCATAGCTGCCACTCCACCAAGCTTTGCAAGAATTCTTCACTGACACCATTGCTGCCACTCCACCATGCTTTACACGAACTCCTCGCTGACACCATATCTGCCACTCCAGGACTCTGGACGAGCTACCCTGGTCTCTCCTCCAGCTCCCTCCTTCACCCAGGATGGTTGGAAAAGACCAACAATAATATCACCAATGTGAGTGAGCACAACTGACACACCTTTATTGAGTAAACACACCGGTTAGTGATTCCCATGCAATTACACTAACCACCACCGGGGGCAAAACTATCTCTAAGCACACCAGTGCAATGACCATACTGGCCACCGGGGGCAAAACTATCTCTAAGCACAAAGCTTAGAGAGAGGAAGAAAAAAAAAAAGGTTACCAGTGCTCATCTGACATGATCCCGCATGGATCGTGACAGGCGTAAATTACTTGCGTATAAGCAGAGAGGGGGACTTTCAGCCCAAAAAAAATGGGCTGAAAATCTCGGCTTATTCGCGAGTATAAACGGTACTTGAATTATGTATCTCCCTTGTGAGAGAATCCAAGCATATTGGAGAGAAAGCCACAGAGTTTCTGATAGCTAGCATTACACCTGTTTTTTCTTATAATTGTCTTGTAACACATGTGGATAAAGGGGGTGTCGCAATCTGCCAGCATCTTTATGGATAATAGGAGTTTCCTGGGCACAAAAGATGTCGCATTTAGAGGAAACCACGACCTTCCACATAAAAGATCTTTTCTGTGGACTGTTAAGACCATTAACATTAATTGAACATATCTTAATCACCTTTTTTATACTTAGGAAAATGCTGAAGCCTGATAAAATCTGTGACCATCCATATGAAAATATTAATTAATCCAGAATTGAACCAGAAGGGAACAGAAGGTAACTGGAAAGAGTCACTGTAAACAATGTTTTTGTTTGTTTCCACTCTAACCCCTATAATCCTTCACTTTCTGATAACCCCACTAATCCCTACACCAAGCAAGGAACTGTTCATCTCTTCTTCAATCCTTCCAATCCATCTCGCCTCTTCCTCAGATCTGTTCCTCAACATACAATCCTCTGTCTCCAAACACAGACAGCCCTCTCATACCCTCTCTGCTCCCCCTCACTGCTGGCGATATCTCTCCAAATCCTGATCCTCGTCACCACATTCCCACAGTCATTTCTACCTCCCATCCACACCCAATCACAACTTCCCGTAACCACTCCAACCTTATACACATTCGCCCAGCCCCAGCTTCCCCAGTCCCACTAACAGGAGCTCTGTGGAACGCTCGCTCTGTGTGCAACAAACTTTCTTTCATCATCATTTTATTACCAGCAAACTTTCCTTCCTCGCCATCACCGAAACCTGGCTCACCTCCTCTGACAGAGCCTCTCCTGCTGCACTCTCATATGGTGGATTCCACCTTTCCCACACCCCCTCGCCCCCAGCTGCAAGCATGGTGGAGGAGTTGGTTTTCTCCTGTCAGATAACTGCTCCTTGACCCCAATCCCACTGCCGCCCTGTTGCCCTCCCTTCCTTCGAGGTGCACTCTGTGCGCATCTACTCCCCCTCCAACTAGCTGTCAGATACTGCCGCTCCAGGGTCAGCCACCACCTTCTTCAACACCTCGATCTACACTCACATGTCTGTAAGAGGGAGGAGAGATTCAGACAAAGTTCCCTACACAATGCGGATGCCGCTCTATATAACACCACAATAGCTGTAGCTTTGGAATCAGTTGCCCCTCTCAAACATACCAAAGCTCGCAAAATCAACAGACAGCCCTGGCACACCAGTCTGACCAAAGAACTGAGGCGGGCTTCCAGGGCTGCTGAGCGGAGTTGGAAAAAATCCCACTCCAATGAGGACTTCATCACATTCAAACAGTCCCTCACTACTTTCAAGGCCACATTCGCTGCAGCAAAACAAACCTACTTCTCATCTCTCATATCCTGTCTCACAACCCTAAGCAGTTATTCAACACCATCAATTCTCTCCTCCGCCCCCCCAGCACTTCCTCCCTCTCCACTCATCTCAGCTGAAGACTTTGCCTCATTTTTCAAGGAGAAGATTGATAACATCAGAGACAGTTTTGGTCAACAACCCCCAGTGCCCTTCTTCCTACCTGCCCTGCCCTCCTCCCCCAAAACCAACTTCTCCACCATTACAGAAGATTGACTCTCCACTCTACTCTCAAGATCACATCTCACTACCTGTGCACTTGACCCGATGCCATCTCACTTCATCCCAAACCTCACCACAGTCTTCATCCCAACCCTAACCCATCTCTTCAACCTATCACTAACTGGTGTTTTCCCCTCAAGCTTTAAACATGCCTCAATCACACCTATCCTCAAAAAGCCCTCTCTTGACCCATCCTCTGTATCTAGCTATCGCCCTATATCACTTCTCCCCTATGCCTCAAAACTACTGGAAGAACACGTCCATCTTGAACTATCCTCCCACCTCTCTTCTTGCTCCCTCCTTGACCACTTGCAATCTGGCTTCCGGCCACACCACTCCACTGAAACTGCCCTAACTAAGGTCACCAATGACCTACTAGCCGCCAAGGCCAAGCGACACTACTCTGTCCTCCTCCTCCTGGACCTGTCCTCTGCCTTTGACACAGTGGACCATTCCCTATTACTACAGACCCTCTCATCTCTTGGTATCACAGACTTGGCCCTATCTTGGATTGCGTCATATCTAGCAGACCGGACATTCAGCGTCTCCCACTCGCACACCACCTCCTCACCGCACCACCTATCCGTCGGAGTCCCGCAAGGTTCAGTCCTAGGGACCCTGCTCTTCTCAGTTTACACCTTCGGCCTCGGACAGCTCATAGAGATGATACTGAAAGCCATGAGATTCTATGTTGATGACACACAGATCTACATCTCTGGACCAGATATCACCTCCCTACTAAACAAAATCCCTCAATGTCTGTGCCATTTCATCCTTCTTCTCCGCTAGATTTCTAAAACTTAATATGGACAAAACAGAATTAATCATCTTTCGCCCATCTCACGTGACCCCCCCCCCCCACCCCCCAACGGACCTATCCATTAAACGGCTGCCCACTCTCTCCAGTCCCACAAGCTTGCTGACTCGGGGTTATCTTTGACACTGATCTCTCTTTCAAACCACATATCCAAGCCCTTTCCGTTTCCTGCCGACTTCAACTCAAAAATATTTCATGGATCCGTACATTCCTCAACCAAGAATCTCCAAAAACTGCAACCTCCTGCTCTGTGGCCTCCCCTCTAACACTCTCGCACCCCTCCAATCTATTCTTAACTCTGCTGCCCGACTAATCCACCTGTCCCCCCGCTATTCCCCGGCCTCTCCCCATTACCCAAAGAATCCAGTTCAAAACCCTAACCATGACATACAAAGCCATCCACAACCTGAGTCCTCCGTACATCTGTGACCTAGTCTCCTGGTACTTACCTGCACGAAACCTCCGATCCTCACAAGATCTCCTTCTGTACTCCCCTCTTATCTCCTCTTCCCACAATCGCATACAAGATTTCTCCCGCGCATCCCCTCTACTCTGGAACTCTCTACCACAACATATCAGACTCTCGCCTACCATGGAAACCTTCAAAAAGAACTTGAAGACCTACCTCTTCCGACAAGCCTACAACTTGCAGTAACCACCGATCCAACAAACCGCTGCACGACCAGCTCTACCCTCGCCTACTGTATCCTCACCCATCCCATTGTAGATTGTGAGCCCTCGCGGGCAGGGTCCTCTCGCATCCTGTACCAGTCGTGACTTGTATTGTTTAAGATTACTGTACTTGTATGTATTATGTATACCCCTCCTCACATGTAAAGCGCCATGGAATAAATGGCGCTATAATAATAAATAATAATAATAATATACAGATGTGCAACATCAACTCCATCGTTACCAAATCCACCAAGCTTTCAGAATTATCCTGTATGTAAAAGAGAACATAAATATACAAAACATTAATTTGACCAACATAAACAATTAGCAGACCAACTAAAAGATCTACTCAGGCTTGGACTGGCACATAGGGTAACAGGGCAATCCCCCGGTGGGCCCTTGTGCAAATCTGGACCCCCAACCTTACTGTATGGGCAGTAATAGTCCTAATTCACTTTGTACAGAAAAAAAAGCAGCATCTCATTCATTAACTAAAGTATCCAGTTTATTATATAGAGGTATAGGTATATTTGGGAACCAGGGTCATGTAATATTTGCTTGCAGGCAAAAAGTGGGCCCCCAAAGTCAATGTTACTAGTGGGCCCTTGGCACCTCAGTCCGACACTGGATCTACTTATTCTGTGCGACTGACTAGTCAGTATCCCAGAAGAAGGGGGAAAAGTTCTGCCCGATTGGCCGAAAAGGCTACACGATTCCCTCTCTACCCAGACGAAGAAAATTCTATCATTCAGCACAGACTTGTTTTTAGTTGAAGAAAGTTGACAGCCAGCTTCCTCGAATTGTGTGTGGGTTCTGTGAGGGCAAGTGGGTTCTATTAGTGTAAGGTTACAGTTACGCATGAGGTTTTCTCCCTCTTCCAAGGAGGTAACCGTGTCCCACTCTCCTCTGTAATGTATGAGAAGCTTCAGTTGGAAACCCCATCTATATGTCACTTTCTTTTCTCTCAGAGTGAAAGTGATAGGATTCAATAATCTGCAGAAAATGTGAGTCACTGCCGATACATCCACGAATATTTTAATTTGTTGATAAGTGTGTGGGAGTTCTCCCTTTTTCTAGAAAAGAGTAGTAGGTCTTCTTTTATATGAAAGAAATGGATACGAGCAAAGACATCTCTGGGCATTGGTTCAGGTATATTTTTGGGGCGTTGTACCCTATGGATTCTGTCAATGATTGTGTCTAATGGGGAGCAGTTAGGGATAGCTGCTTTAATCAAACCTTGAAGGAATCCCCTCAGTTCTTGAGGAGGAACATTCTGGTATCCCTCGCAATTTTACCTTGTTTCGCCAAGAGCCATCCTCTACATCCACAAGTTTAGTTTGAATGACTTCCAATTCATCTGAGAGTTCATTATGTGCATCTATCAGCTTGTTGTGTGATTTGGCAAAGTCTCCCATTTTAATTTCCATATGAGATACTCTCTTGTCTAGTTCCTTAGTGTATTGCACTGTAAAAAAAAGACTTGCTGTGCTATTTGTTCAGGGTTCTAGTCTTTTGAGCTTCTTTTAACTGTATCACGTTTATAAAGACATTAAACTGTTAAAAGAAGCGGACTGACAATTATTCAAGAGGCTTCCGCTTGGGATTCGCTCATTATTTTCTACATACAAGGCAAATAAAAATGTCAGTGCCAAAGCTGCAACAAGAGGCAACTGAAAAGATGACACAAAAGATGCTTAAAGAAAGACACAACCAGCGTTTTCAGAAAGCACCTTCTGTTTGCAAATTTCATCAGGTAGCTCTGCTTGTAAAAGACATTGTGTGCACATACAGGGTCGGAATGGCCCACCGGAGAACCGGAGGATTATCACAGCTGACACACTGTGCCGGGTGTCAGGGGCGGTCACGGACCGCCCCCGACACGTTAACCCCTTGCACACCGCGATCAAACAGGTTCGCGGTGTACCAGGGGTTAAAGGGAAGTATCGGCAGGGAGGGGGCTCCCTCAGTGCTTCCCTGAGCCCCCCACGGCAGCGCAATGTGTAGCGCTGCTGCGGGGGGCTCCTTCCCTGCAGGTCCCCGAATCCAAGATGGCGACGGGGACCTTCGGGGGCCTGCAGGGATCCGGCTTCCTCAGTGCCTGCACAGCGCAGGCACGAAGAAGCCTGCTGCACTGCCTGTGACAGACCGCTGATCTGTCACAGTGATCTGTGATGTGACAGATCAGCGATCTGTCACAGGACAGTGATGTCCCACCTGGGACAATGTAATAAAGTTTAAAAAAAATAAAAAAATAAAAAAAAATCGCCAAATAAATTAGAAAGAAAAAACAAAAATTCCCCCAATAAATTCATTTTTTGGAAAAAAAAAAAACAATAAAAAGTACACATATTAGGTATCGCCGCGTCCGTAACGACCTGCCCTATAAAACTGTCCCATCAGTTAAACCCTTTAGCGAACCCCCTTAAAAAAAATAAAAAAAAAGATTTATTATCATACCGCCAAACAAAAACTGCTATAACACGCGATCAAAAAGAAGCATATAAATGTCCATGGTACCGCTGAAAACGTCATCTTGTCCCGCAAAAAACGAGCTGCCATACAACATCAGCGAAAATATAAAAAAGTTATATATCGCAGAATAAAGCGATGAAAAATATTTTTTTTATATAAAATTATTTTCATTGCATAAAACCGACAAAACAAAAAAACGACCTAAATGAGGTATCGCTGTAACCGTACTGACCCGAAGAATAAAGCCGCTTTATCAATTTTATCGCACGCGGAACGGTGTAAACGCACCCCCCCAAAAGAAATTCATGAAACCCTGTTTTTTGTTCATTCTGCGTCCCAAAAATTGGAATAAAAAGCGATCAAAAAATGTCACGTGCCCGAAAATGGCACCGATAAAAACGTCAACTCGTCACGCAAAAAATAAGACCTCACATGACTCGGTGGGTCAAAATACAGAAAAATTATAGCTCTCAATATGTGGTGATGCAAAAACTATTTTTACAATAAAAAGCGTCTTTTAGCATGTGACAGCTGCCAAACAAAAACCCACCATAAATAGTAAATCAAGCCCCCCATTTTCACCCCCTTAGTTAGGGAAAAATAATAAAATTAAAAGAAAATGTATTTATTTCCATTTTCCCGTTAGGGCCAGGGCTAGGGTTAGGGCCAGGGCTAGGGTTAGAATTGGGGGGTTTCCACTGTTTGGGCACATCCGGTGCTCTCCAAATGCAACATGGCATCTGATCTCAATTCCAGCCAATTCGGAGTTGAAAAAGTCAAATGGTGCTCCTTCCCTTCCAAGCTCTGCCAAGCGCCCAAACAGTGTTTTACCCCCACATATGGGGTATCAGCCTACTCAAGACAAATTGCAAAACAACTTTTGGGGTCCAATTTCTCCTGTTACCCTTAGGAAAATAAACAATTGGGGGCAAAAATATCATTTTTGTGGAAAAATATGATTTTTTTATTTTCACGCCCGGGCGTTATAAACTTCTGTGAAGCACTTGGGGGTTCAAAGTGCTCACCACACATCTAGATAAGTTCCTTAGGGGGTCTAGTTTCCAAAATGGGGTCACTTGTGGGGGGTTTCCACTGTTTAGGTACATAAGGGGCTCTCCAAAGGCAACATGACACCCGCAGACCATTCCATCAAAGTCTGCATTCCAAAACGTCACTACTTCCCTTCCGAGCCCCGACGTGTGCCCATACAGTAGTTTTCTCCCACATATGGGATGTCAGTGTACTCAGTACAAATTGGACAACTTTTGGGGTCCAATTTCTCCTGGTACCCTTGGGAAAATAAAAAAAAAAAAAAATTGGTGACTAAAAGATCATGTTTGTGGAAAAAATACGATTTTTTTTATTTTCATGCCCGGGCATTATAAACTTCTGTGAAGCCATTGGGGGTTCAAAGTGCTCACCACACATCTAGATAAGTTCCTTGGGGGGGGGGGGGGGGGTCTAGTTTCCAAACTGGTGTCATTTGTGGGGGGTTTCCACTGTTTAGGTACATCAGGGGCTCTCCAAACGCAAAATGGCATCCGCTCTCGATTCCAGCCAATTTGACATTCAAAATCTCAAACGATGCTCCTTCCCTTCTGAGCACTGCTCTACACACATGGGGTATCTGTGTACTCAGGAGAAATTGCACAACCAATATTGTGATTTATTTTGTCCTGAAACCCTTGACAAAAAAAGTAAGAAAAAAAAACGGTGTCCAAAGATAAATTTTGGGGGAAAAAAGATTTAAATGTTCATTTTTTTCCTTCCACATTGCTTCAATTCTTGTGAAGTACCTAAAAGGCTAATACACTTCTTGAATTTGTTTTTTGAACACCTTGAAGGGTGCACTAACATGTCACGAAAAAAAAAAAGACAGTCTCAGAATCGGCAGGATCCGTTAAAGTGTTGTAGAGTTATAAGCACATAAATGACAGTGGTCTGATTTCACAATTAAGGCCTGGTCTTTTACCTATAAAATGGCTTGGTCGTTAAGGGGTTAAAGCAATAGGTCTCCAAAACAGGAAATTCACAAAATAAATGAGAAACGAATGGGAGGAAACTGGCGTCAATGTCTGACCAAACTAAGAAACCGCCTAAAGGAAATGGGATTTACATACAGAAAAGCTAAACAAAAGCCATCATTAACACCTTAACAGAAAAAAAAACAAGGTTACAATGGGCTAAGGAAAAGCAATCGTGGACTGTGGATGAAAGTCATATTCAGTGATGAATCACAAATCTGCATTCTGCAAGGTGATGCTGGAACTTTTGTTTGGGGTTACATGTCAGGTAAAGGCAATGGGGAGATGGCTGTCATTACATCAATAAATGCACAAGTTTATGTTGATATTTTGGACACTTTGCTTATCATCCCATCAATTGAAAGGATGTTTGGGGATGATGAAATTATTTTTCAAGATAATGCATCCTGCCATAGAGCAGGAACTGTGCAAACATTCCTTGAAAAAGACACAAGGTCAAAGTCATGGCCTGCAAATAGTCCAGCTCTCAATCCAATAGAAAATCTTTGGTGGAAGTTGAAGAAAATGGTCCATGACAAGGCTCCAACCTGCAAAGCTGATCTGGCAACAGCAATCAGAGAAAGTTGGAGCCAGATTGATGAAGAGTACTGTTTGACATTCATTAAGTCCATGCCTTAGAGACTGCAAGCTGTTATAAAAGCCAGAGGTAGTGCAACAAAATACTAGTGATGTGTTGGAGTGTTTTTTGTTGGATTGTTTTCCATGATTCCATATTTTTTTATTTCAGAATTGAGTGGATTCCATGATTTTTTCCCTATGCTTGGTTTAAAAAAAGTAACCATTACAGACTACATTTTTTGTTCTTGATTTCTTTTAGTGTTTCTTAAAGCCAGAAAGTTGCCATTAGTTTTGTGCCATGTCTGATCTGTTTTTTTTCTACAAAATTAAACTGAATGAACATCCTCAAGGCCAGTGATTCCATAATTTTTTGCCAGGGTTTGTACAGTCCCTGGCAATGAGAAAAAACTTTGTCCAGCTCCACGATGTAGTGAAAAATATTCTTTATTCACTCAATAGAAATGAGGTTTAAAAGCCAGCATGAGTTACAAGGCATGCGATCGATCTACGCGTTTCGAGTTGCTAGGCACTCTTAATCATGATACGCAGCTTTGTCCATGGGTAGATCTTATATACTCTATCCGGTCTACACACCGGTTAAATAATTAATTAAAACAAATAGTTTTCTCTCCAACAATCACAATTACATATAACAATTTGATTCATTAAGATACAATATTATCGCCTTTAGTAGTATTTTATTTCATAATTTTTATTCATTATTCTCTTGTTATTATCCATGAAAAGATGAAGCAAACTTCTGAAATAGAAGAAAAACATAACAGATCTCAATGTTGCAACCATTCACAACAGTAAAATTCACATAGATACAATTTTTTTCAAAATGCATGCGGTTTTCAATTACATGTCAAGTTTTTATTTCTTTTTTGTGCAATGTTAATTTTAGCACAACAGAACATTTTTTAGTATACACATGTATACAAAGAAGGGGGAGAAAAAAAAAAAAAAAAAATTTAAAAAAAAATTTTTTCAGGGTATATGATTTTTGTGGTTATATGCACAGCCAAAAAACATTTAATTCTTTTATTACCCCATCATACACCAATCATAAAAATCCGTTCTGATGCATTTAATGAAAAGTCGTTTTCATAAACTTTTTTTTGTTCTATTTAATTTTTAGTTTATATCTGGAAAAAAAAAAACAAAAAAAACTTAATGTACTGAAAAAAAAACTGTTCTAATGCTTATATAGAAAGATAATTGTCATACACTTTCCCAAATAAATGAAATATTTCTTAAGTAACTGTACAACATAAAACTATGTCGAATATTTTGGTTTTTATATTTTAACCCCTTAGCGACAGAGCCAGTTTGCAGCTTAATGACTAGGCCAATTTTTACAATTCTGACCACTGTCCCTTTATGAGGTTATAACTCTGGAACGCTTTAATGGATCCCGCTGATTCTAAGACTGTTTTTTCGTGACATATTGTACTTCATATTAGTGGTAAAATTTCTTCGATAAGTCTTGTGTTTATTTATGAAAAAAATGGAAATATGGCGAAAATTTTGCAATTTTAAAACTTTAAATTTTTATGCCCTCAAATCAGAGAGATGTGTCACACAAATTTCTTAATAAATAACATTTCCCACATGTCTACTTTACATCAGCACAATTTTGGAAGCAAAATTTTTTTGTTAGGAAGTTATAAGGGTTAAAAGTTGACCAGCGATTTCTCATTTTTACAACAAAATTTCCAAAACCATTTTTTTTTTTTTTTTAGGGACCACATCATATTTAAAGTCATTTTGAGGGGTGCACATGACAGAAAATAACCAAAAGTGGCACCATTCTAAACATTAGACCCCTCATGTGCTCAAAACCACATTCAAGAAGTTTATTAACCCTTTAAGTGCTTCACAGGAACTAAAGCAATGTGGAAGGAAAAAATTAATATTTAACTTTTTTTTTGCAAAAAATTTACTTCAGAACCAATTTTTTTTATTTTCACAAGTGTTAAAAGAGAAAATCAACCACAAAATTTGTTGTACAATTTCTCCTGAATACGCCGATACCCTATATGTGGGGGTAAACCACTATTTCAGCACACGGCAGAGCTCGCAAGGGATGGAGCGCCGTTTGACTTTTTCAACGCAGAATTGGCTGGAATTGAGATCGGATGCCATGTTGCGTTCGGAGAGCCCTTAATGTGCCTAAACAGTGGAAACCTCCAACAAGTGACCCCATTTTGGAAACTAGACCCATTAAGGAACTTATCTAGATGTGTGGTGAGCACTTTGAACCCCCAAGGGCTTCACAGAAGTTTATAACGTAGAGCCGTAAAAATAAAAAATCCATTTTTTTTCCACAAAAAAGATCTTTTCGCCCCCAAATTTTTATTTTTACAAGCGTAACAGGAGAAATCATACCCGCACAGTTGTTATGCGATTTGTCCTGAGTACGCCGATACCCCATATGTGGGGGGGAACCACTGTTTGTGCGCATGGGAGAGCTCGGAAGGGAAGGAGTGCCATTTTGGAATGCAGACTTTGATGGAATGGTCTGCGGGCATCATGTTGCGCTTGCAGAGGCCCTGATGGGCCTAAACAGTGGAAACCCCCCACAAGTGACCCCATTTTGGAAATTAGACCCCCTAATGAACTTATCTAGATGTGTGGTGAGCACTTTGAACCCCCAATCGCTTCACAAAAGTTTATAAACGCAGAGCCGTGAAAATAAAAAGTCTTTTTTTATTTCCACAAAAGTTATTTTTTAGACCCCAATTTTTAGACCCCCAAAGTTGGCAAAAATAGTGGAAACCCCTCAATTCTTGCTCCAACCCTAACCCCAACACACCCCTAACCCTAATCCCAACCCTTATTCTAGTTCGCCCTAACCCTAGTCGGGACCCGAGCCCTAACCCTAGCCCTAGCCCAACCCTAACCCTAACCCTAGCCCAACCCTAACTGAAAAAAAAAAAATATATTTTCTTAATTCCATTATATTGGCCTATATAAGGGAGTGATAAATGGGGGGGTTATGTACTATTTTTTTTATTTTGATCACTATGATCGTTTATCATAGTGATCAAAATAATGAATGGAATCTGCCAGCCGGAGCCGGCAGATTCCCGGCGGGCGCACTGCGCATGCGCCCGCCATTTTCAAGATGGCGGCGCCCATCGGAGGATGCCGGCGGGACGTGGGACCACCGGGAGGGGACGGAGGGCCATGGAGGGGTACCGGGGACCCTATTTCTCTCTCCTCTGATGTGCGATCACATCAGAGGAGAGAGAAATTAAATGTAAAATCGCAGCTTTTTTTTGCGGTCGCCGTTATAGGGTTAATAACGGCGATCGCAAAAGCGGGGGTCGGTAAAAACCGACCGATTCATGTTCTCTGGGGTCTCGGCTACCCCTGGCAGCCGAGACCCCGGAGAAAATCCGACACTGGGGGGGCGCTATTCACTTAAATCACAGCGCCGTGAATTAACGGCGCTGTGGTTTTAGGGCGGTTTCACATTAGCGCTTTTTAAGCGCACGCACGGCCGGGGGTAGCTCCGCCCCCGAGCCGGCTCTCTGCCCGGCGTGCCCGCCCCTTGCTTGTAGCGCCGCCTCCTAGTGGCGCACCCCATCTTTAGCATAGGGTGCGCAGATCGTGCGCAGGCCGTGCGCTAGTTGCGCTTTGACCTGCACTGCGCACTTTTGACGGTGCGCCGTGCGTGCCAAAATCAAACTTTTCGGATTTTGCCGCGCACGGCGCATCGTCAAAAGTGCGCAGCGCAGGTCAAAGCGCAACTAGCGCACGGCCTGCGCACGATCTGCGCACCCTATGCTAAAGATAGGGTGCGCCGATCGCAGGCGCCGCTGTGCGCTAGGAGGCGGCGCTACAAGCAAGGGGCGGGCACGCCGGGCAGAGAGCCGGCTCGGGGGCGGAGCTACCCCCGGCCGTGCGTGCGCTTAAAAAGCGCTAATGTGAAACCACCCTTAGTACCCTCAATTACCGCCGTTAAAAGGCGTATCGGCGGTCATTAAGGGGTTAAACATGCAGATTCGAAAAACGGCATGAAAATACAGTTCTGTGCACAAAAAATACCCCATGAAAAACCTAGCAAAAAAACTCTGCCATATTTCCACATATTTTAGTATATGTTTAATCAGAACATGAAGATTCATTATAAATGTGATAAGATAGATGTTTCAAAGAGGAAAGGGTTGAAAACTAGAGGCTTTTTCAAATGTGCTGCTAGTCAGTGCAAGATGTGTACCTATACCAAAAGGTGTGATAAATTTGGAGATTTTGATGACAGTAACCTATTTGACATCAAAGATTTTATAAACTGCAACACCAAAAATGTAGTTTATATCATGGAATGTACTTCTTGCCGACTAAAATATGTGGGTAGCACAAAACGCACGTTAAAAACTAGGATTAGAGAGCACATTCTTGATATAGAGAATGCTAATATGAATAGAAACATATCACAGCTCTCCCGACATTTTATTGAGACTCATAGTAAAAAACTGGACTCATTAAAAGTATATGGGATTGAGAAAGTCCACAGTCGGATCAGAGGTGGGGACTTAGAACCTGTGCTTAGGAATAGGGAGGCGTGGTGGATGTTCAAATTAAACACTAGTATGCCACGAGGCTTGAATAAAAGAAAAGACACCATGCTCTTTTATTAGACTAGCACTTATTAACCCTTTCCTCTTTGAAACATCTATCTTATCACATTTATAATGAATCTTCATGTTCTGATTAAACATATACTAAAATATGTGGAAATATGGCAGAGTTTTTTTGCTAGGTTTTTCATGGGGTATTTTTTGTGCACAGAACTGTATTTTCATGCAGTTTTTCGAATCTGCATGTTTAAAATATAAAAACCAAAATATTCAACATAGTTTTATGTTGTACAGTTACTTAAGAAATACTTCATTTATTTGGGAAAGTGTATGACAATCTCTCTATATATGCATTAGAACGGTTTTTTTCAGTGCATGAAGTTTTGTTTTTTTTTCCCAGATATAAACTAAAAATTAAATATAACAAAAAAAAGTTTATGATAACGACTTTTCAATAAATGCATCAGAACGGATTTTTATGATTGGTGTATGATGGGGAATAAAAGAATTAAATGTTTTTTGGCTGTGCATATAACCCAAAAAATCATATACACTGAAAAAAATTCTTTAGAACAGTGCAAATTGGAGTTTTTTTATTTCCCCTTTAAACGAACGTATTATGGCTGTGTGCACATTTGGTGCGCTAATTGAAATAATCCCTGAAAAAAAATTTTCAATTTTAACATTTTTTTTTTTTCAAAAAGTTTTTTTTTCTTCTTCTCCCCCTTCTTTGTATACATGTCTATACTAAAAAATGTTCTGTTGTGCTAAAATTAACATTGCGCAAAAAATAAAAAGTTGACATGTAATTGAAAACCGCATGCATTTTGAAAAATTGTATCTATGTGAATTTTACTGTTGTGAATGGTTGCAACATTGAGATCTGTTATGTTTTTCTTCTATTTCAGAAGTTTGCTTCATTTTTGCATGGATAACAAGAGAATAATGAATAAAAATTAAGAAATAAAATAAAGATAAAATACTACTAAAGGCGATAATATTGTATCTTAATGAATCAAATTGTTATATGTAATTGTGATTGTTAGAGAGAAAACTATTTGTTTTATATTTGTTTTAATTATTTAACCGGTGTGTAGACCGGATAGAGTATATAAGATCTACCCATGGACAAAGCTGCGTATCATGATTAAGAGTGCCTAGCCACTCGAAACGCGTAGATCGATCGCATGCCTGTTAACTCATGCTGGCTTTTAAACCTCATTTCTATTGAGTGAATAAAGAATATTTTTCACTACATCGTGGAGCTGGACAAAGTTTTTTCTCATTGCCTTGGATTGTGCGCTTTGACACAGCGGTCTCGTGCTCCGATGTTGGAATGCCGTATCTGGTGAGCTGGATTTGTATCCTGATTTGTTGTATAGTCCCTCCATAGCTGGGTGTCCAGTTGAGACACAGCAACTTACACTATTCACACCAAGTAGGTTTTAACATGACAGTTTAGGTCTGTCCCGATGGGGTACGTCTTGTCACGGTGGGATAGCTTTATGCTTTGACCAAAAATGGAGATTAGACCTACCGGTAATGTTATTTCCAGTAGTCCATCCTGACAGCACCATGGAGGTTGTCCTTCCTTCATCCTTACAGGGACAGGAAATGCACAAGAGGTTAAAAGGTCCCCTCCCACTTCCACACTCCAGTGATTTTTTCAAGTACCACACCAGTATGGATGCAATTTATTGAGATTTTGTACAAGCAAATCATTACAAATACAAATCTTCAGGAGGGAACTACCAGTGCTGTCAGGATGACTGATGGAAATATTACCGGTAGGTCTAATCTCAGTTTTCCAGGAAGTTCCTCCTGACCGCACCATGGAGAATACCAAAGTAGGAATTGCTTTGGGTGGGACCACTGCTTGTAGCACTTTACAACCAAAGGTCTGTCTGGCTAGCTGCTAACGTGTCCAATTTATAGTGTCTACAGAAAGTGTTTAGAGTAGACCAGGTGGCGGTCCTGCATATTTGCTCTACTGAGGCTTCTGCCCTCTCTGCCCATGACATTGACATTGTGAAGGGTTAATACTAAAATCAGAGTTGAAGTTTCGTTTTAGCCATTCTCTGAAGGTTTCGTTTCTCCGTTTTTGTTGCTGTAAGATAAATTTTTATAATTGGCATGGGCTGTCATGAAACCAGACTGTTCTCATCAGGTACAAAGATAAGGGAGGCGGGAGTGTAAAACTCTGAAGAATATGTCATTATACTATCTATTTGGATACGGACATATATGTAGTTTCCGGTTTTCTTGCAATATTATTGGCTTACAAAGTGAAATGATGATATTGGTACTCGAGAACTTTGCATAATTAAGCAAAAGATTATAAAAGATGTGACTAAAATAAAGGGGCTTAGTGATCTGCCTCGATCCTCCCGTACAGAGACCCCAGTCTCCGTGTGGTCATTTGAGTTTCTAGCAACACTGGAATAATTTGGACATCACTGGCTCAACCGTGAAGGGTTAATTTAGCCCTCCCTAAATAGCTACCTCGACACCATCACCCTAGTGGAATGCACTCTAAGCCCTTCTGGTATAGGTAATCCCTCAGCCTCGTCTGCTGAGGAGATAGTTGACATTATCCATCCTGCTAGATGCTCCTTTACCCTTATTTCTACCCCTTGTATTGGACAAAATTGTGTGTCCTGTCGCCACTCTCGGGTAGCCTCTAAGTAGCGCGTGATCGCTCGTTTGACGCCCAATGAGTGAAAGAATCTTTGTTTTTCGGGGATGGGCAGAATGAGGGTAGGACCATCTCCTGGTTTAGATTCTGGGGAGATACTATATTAGGGAGGAATCCTGGGTTTAGTTTTATTATGCGGTCCTCAAAAATTTGAGTGTAGGGGTTCTGGACTGACAGAGCCTGAATCTCAACCAGCCATTTGGCTGAGGAGATGGTTACAAAAAAAAAAAAAAATACATGACGTTTGTGTAAGCTTTATGACGCCCATCTCAGATGTTGGCTTGTAAGGGGGTTCTGCATAGAGTGTTAAGTACCAGATTTAGGTCCCACAGGGGAACTGTTTTCCTTAAAGGGGCCTCAATCTCTGGATGGACTTTGCAAAACACGCTATCCATGGATGAGAGGCCAAGGAGAAATCAAAGAAAGTACTTAAAGCTGCTATCTGAACTTTCAGTGTGCTTGGACTCAGACCTTTATTAAATACTGCCTGGAGGAAGTCAAGGATTTGTGGGATATCTGGGCAAGCTAGTACCCCCATGGACCTACCACCTGAGCAAGAACTTCCTCCGAATCTTACGATAGATTGCACTCGTAACGGGCTTACGGCTGGCCTGCATCATTGAGATCACTGTCAGAGGCCTCTGGATTTTAGGATCTCCCTCTCAGGATCCCTGCTGCCAACTGTAGGTTTTCCTGATCTGGGTGCAGAACTGGGCCCTGGGAAAGCAGGTCGTCTGCTGTTGGTAGATGGTGCGAGACCTCCTGAGCCATCTTCTCCAGGAGGGGGAACCAACTTCGCCTGGGCCAGAAGGGTACCACTAGCATTACCCATGCTCCTTCCTCCTGGCTCTTTGAGGACTCTCGGTATTATAGCAATGGGGGGGGGGGGGGGGGGGGGAGCCGTAAAGCAGTCCCCCTTCCCATCTCTGATTCAAGGCGTCGACCCCTTCTGGATGGTCCGCTGGATTGAGGGAGAAGAATCTCTGTAGCTTGATGTTCTTTTTTGTCGTAAAGAAGGTCCAGCTGGGGGGGGGGGTTCCCCACTGATGGCACAAGTCTATGAATATCTTTTTTTCAATTCCCACTCGGTGGCTCGGACTTCTGGTCTGCTCAAATAGTCGGCTATGTTGTTCATGGAGCCTTGTAGGTGTACCGCTGATATGGAGCGAACATTGTTCTTCGCCCATGTGAAGATGCGGGCCGTCAGGTCCTGAAGCTTTCCATGTCTTGGGCCCTCCTGGTGGAGTAGGAAAGATACTGTGGTTACGCGTCTGACATGACCTTTATATGTTGGCCTTGTAGACTCGACCGGCTTAGTTTTAGCCAAACTGCTCGTAGCTTTCTGTAGTTTGAGGACTGTGAACTGATGTTTCTGGGCCATGTTCCTTGAAGGTACCTTCCTTCCAGATAGGCCTCCCATCCTTTCCTGCTGGCATCCAGGATGCTAGTCACGCATGGCGATATGATCCAAGGCACCCCCTGGCTGATGTTCTTGTGACTGGTCCACCATTGGTTTAGGGATTTTAAATTTATAATGGTCTGACTCTACCCCGAAGGGGTTTTTTTTTTTTTTTTTTTTTTACTGTGAAGAGAGTTGAAGTGGCCCTGACCTCTCTGCTTCTGGAACCTGAACCACTACTTCTGATCTTAGCAGATCTTTTACATCTGCCCATATAGGGTCTATAAGGGTTTTGGACTGGGGATTTGTAACTACAAACCGTGCTGGGGGGGGGGGGGGGGGGGCTTTGTGAATTCAAGGGTATAGCCCTGGGAAGCTATTCTGGATCCACTGGTTCTGGGAAATGAGCCCCCATGCCTCCGAGAAGTGTTTGAGGCGACCCCCTACTGGTATGAAGTCATTGTCTCCTGCTCCTGGAACTTGGTCTGGAGCGAGAAGGGGGGCCCCCCCCTATATCCCCCCCCCCCCCCTTCAGGTATTCCCAGCAAGCTGATCTCCCTTTCCCTCTATACTCCTGCCTTTGGGAAGGACGGGATCTCAGAAGGGAAAATATCTTGTTTTTTCCTCGGGGAACCCTTCTCCAGTATTTTATCTAAGCCCAGTACTAATACCTTTCCACCTGAGAAAGGTATCGCACAACTTATTTTTCAGCTGGTAATCCCCTGACCAGGTCTTCATCTATATGGCTTGGCGAGCCGCATTGGATAAAGAATTATTCCTGGCCTCAACGCACCAATCAGCTGAAGCATCCGCCAGGAATCCGGTTGCAATTCTCAACAGGGGAAGGCCCTCTAAGATCCCACCTCTAGGGGTTTTCGCTTTTAATTGGTGCTCTGTCGATCCATAGATGCATTGATCTGGCAACCGATGTGGCGGCTATGTTTGTCTTCATAACCGCCACAGAGACCTCCCAAGCCCTCTTTAGGCTGTGCACACACTCGGCGAGGAGTTGGCTGGTTCGCTGTGGTGCCAGAACCAATTTGTCCACAGTTATTGTATCCCCAGGCAAACACCTAAGTGGTGAAAAGACAAACATGACAATCGAAAGATCATCCTCAAAAGACTGCACAGCGCAGCACATATACTAATCTGCACCCAAAATATGCCTGGTGCATTTTACGGCTGTCTAGTGTAAATTTGCACTGTTCAAGTTACACAATTTTGGTAAATTTTCAAGCGCAATTGCTTTAAATTTCAAGTAACACCTTCAGAGAGAAAGCAAGAAAAGCTGGTTAATGGGAACCTGTCAGCACTTCCGGCCGATATATGCGGCCACTGCTTTTCAGGGCTTCTCTACAGCATTCTATAATGCTGCACATAAGCCCCTGGTCCGACCTGAAAGATAAGAAAAATAAGTTATACTCACCCGGGGTGGGGCGATGCAGTCCGATGAGTGTCACAGGTCTGGTGCCTCCCATCTTCTTGCAATGCTGCCTTCCTGCTTGGTTCATGGCTCCCCAGCATTGTGCTCCAGTGCAGGTGTACTTCTATGCCCTGTTGAGGGCAGAGCAAAGTACTCAAGCGTGCAGGCGCCATTCCTCTTTGACCTTTCCTGGCACCACGCACTGCAGTACTTTGCTCTGCCCTCAACAGGGCAGATGAGTATGCCTGTGCAGGAGCGATGATGCCAGGGCGCCATGAACCAAGCTGGAAGGTGCCATCTCAAGAAGATGGGAGGCACTGGACGCACGACACCCATCGGACTGGACCGCCCCCAGGTGAGCATAATAAAGAGAAATAAGTTTATCTTTAAGGTTGGATCGGGGGCTTATCTGCAGCATTATAGAATGCTATAAGATCTGGCCACTGCCTCATCTACATCAGCCCCAACTACTGACAGGTTCCCTCTTTAAAGGGATGGCCACCCTGCCTAGCGTTAACAGAAGGTGTCTAACAGTCGAGATCCAGGTCCTGCTCTGCCATTACCCATTTGTCTGACAAAGTGATGTGAACTATGAGAGTTAAGTACACCTTGGCGTGATATGGCTTGCTTTTTTAATCAAAACAATGTTAAGTTCCCATGCACCATTACCATTTACTCATTACATGGTATTTGCTCATGGCCAGTGTGAATACTCACCTATGCATTGCACTTATATCAACATATTCGCTGGCTCAAATTAAGTCTTACAAGATAAAATATACAACTGCAGTTCTCCATTTGTGACCCTACGCTGCCATGTCTGGCAAGTGTGCAAGAATATCCCAAACACAACACGTGAAAGGAACTAACAAGTCTTCAGATCACTAAATCAATAAGACATTTAAACTGAATGTGTGGATTCTGCTCAGCAAGTTTAGGCAATTTGTTTAGCAATCTTTGAGCCTGTGTTTCTCCATGAAACATTACCTCTCCATCGGATGTTAAAGCCATTGAGTGATGGGAGCCACACGCCACTTGCACCACTTTTTTTGTAAGCGCTTCAACGCAGATCTCAACAGGGACGGTACCTTGGACAGTGTTACCATTCCCAAGCTGGTTGTACCCATTGTGCCCCCAAGCATAAAGCTCCCCATCTAGAAAACAAAGCAATAAAAGAAGGGTAGAATTACTAACAGCTGCACAGACCAAGACAAAAGGCAAGATTAAGTTTCATAACTCAAGACAGTTTGTACTACAAAAATGGAGCATTAGAAGCTGTGACTACTTGGGAGATCGCTTGTGTTGTGAAAAATGAAAGGTGGAACTGCTGTTTTGGGGAGGGTGAATACTGCAGCAAATGCCCAATTCTAGAAATTACATTTCAATTAGGTCTATTAAAAAGGTTTCAATATTCTTATTGTTAACTTTTGTATATTCATATTAAAAGTTTCAAAAGTATAAACAAGAAGCAGGCAGGTGTACGATGTATGCAGCTTCCTTGGCCGTGTAGACTGGGGCAGAGTCAGATCTCATTCTCCGTGCAGGGTGTGTGCTTGAGAGCTCACATACTGCTAGGGGCCCAGATATAGCAGGATGGCAAAATACAACCAGAAGGCTCAAAGCATAGCCACGGTTATTGCCATCTCCTCCTATAAGGGAGTTGCAGCTTCCATAACACTACCAGATTTCACTGCATGCAGTCAACGCAAAGAATTTGTAGCACCAAAAGATTCATATCAATAGGACTCGTGCTTTTTATGGCAATACATCTAAAATCTGATAAAGGGACGACTACTTCCTGAAATGCCGAAATGTGTACAGGAAAAGAGAAAGAATCACTCCATGCTGCAGCAGCCACATCTACCCTCCCACCCCTGCTGGTGACCATAGTTAAACATTGGATGAGGCAGCCGACATTGGCATAGTTGGTGATACCCCCCCACACCTGCACAGAAAGGAAGGAAAGGTAATAAATTACTTTACATACCTTCAGTACAGACCAGTACATGGGGGCCGCTGCCATAGCAAATGCCAGTTATTTTCTTGCCACAAAGTATATCAAGTCTTCTTGGAGCCATTGTGCTTTGATTATCACCAGTTCCCAGACAATTACTGCAATTCTGCCCAAATGCAAATACCTGGAAACAAGATTAGAGAGTTATGCGGTCTGAAAGCATGACCTATACATGTTACTGTGCACCCATAGACTAAAAATGGGCAAGAGTATCATGACGTACAGGGGCGGTATGGGACTGCACCGAGCAGCACAGATTGCAATGCAGGATTAGAATCATTTTTGTTTATATAGTACCAACATATTCCAAAGCACTTTACAATAAGGTAGGGACATGGACAGAAACAATACAATGCAACACATCGCAACAGTTACAGGAGGAGTGAGGACCCTACGTGCACTCTATAAGGATAAAGGGGGACACAATAGGTACTTTTTATTTACGGTCCAGCCACTGTTTTATAAGATTTTATAGATCTTAAGTACAAGACTGTATTAAGGTTACAAAAGTATTAAGTTACGTACCGGTAACGGTATTTTTCGGAGGCCCATGACAGCACCACGAGAGAGGGGATCCGCCCTATAGGAACAGGAAACCTACAGATACAAAAGGGCGGCACCTCTCCCACGCATCAGTTGGATTACAGAGCTTGAGAGGCTACCATGGTTAGTACACAACATATGATATATACAACCTATCTACCCTATTTAACAGAATTATTTCATACCATCTCCCACATAAGGTGATTCTATGAACAATCTTCTAAGGAGTGCACCCCTATATGTGAACAAGGGAGGGAACTAAGGGTGCGGTCATGGGCCTCCGAAAAATACCGTTACCGGTACGTAACTTAATACTTTATTCGGACTCCCATGACAGCACCACGAGAGAATTACAGAGATGTAAACTAACTTAGGGAGGGACTACAGCCTGCAGCACCCTTAGCCCGAAGGTGAGGTCTGAGGAGGCACCCATGTCTAACCGATAGTGGTTAAAAAAGGTGGAAGGAGATGACCAGGTGGCCGCCTTACATATTTGATCAATTGATACTCCAGATCTCTCCGCCCAGGATGATGCCATGGCCCGAGTGGAATGTGCCCTCAGGTTCTGTGGAGCCGGACCACCACCTGCTGTGTAGGCAAGAGAGATAGCCTCCCTAATCCACCTTGCTAATGTGCATTTTGATACTCTGTATCCTTTCCTGGAACCTTGGAAGGATAGGAATAATGCGTTCTCCTTCTTCCAAGGATCCGTGGCTGCTAAATATGTCAGTAAGCATCTTCTAATATCTAACGCCTGGAGTTTCTGCTCTTTAGGGTTGGTTGGGTTAGGGAGGAAGGAAGGCAGAACTATCTCCTGTGTCCTGTGGAATTGTGTTGCTACCTTGGGAAGGTATGCTGGATCTGGCCTTAGGATTACTCTATCCTGTAAGAACTCTGTGTAAGGAGGAAATCTGGAAAGTGCCTGTATATCGCTCACCCTACGCGCGGATGTTATTGCTACCAGGAATGCAGTCTTAAGAGATATAATCTTTAGTGAGGCGGAATCTAAAGGTTCAAACGGACTTTCTGTCATGGCTGTAAGGACTAAGTTTAAGTCCCACGGTACGCATCTGTCTTTGTGTATAGGTCTCGATCTGGCCGCTGCTCTGATGAACCTTGCTACCCAATAATCTTTTGCAATATCAGCTGCAAACAGGGCCCCTAAGGCTGAAACTTGTACTTTTAGCGTACTTGTGGAGAGACCCAATTCGAAGCCTTTCTGGAGAAATTCCAGAATGTTTCGTGGGAATTCCATCTCTGATGTCAAAGTGAAAGGTGGACAGGAAGAGTTTCCAGGTCCTAGCATAGATATTAGTGGTGGTTAATTTTCTGCTTCTTAGGAGGGTGTCAATTAAGTTCTTGGAGAACCCTCTATTTTTTAATAGTGACCTTTCAAATACCACGCCGTCAAATGAAGTCCCGCTACTTGTGGGTGGCTGACTGGCCCCTGGTAGAGGAGATCCGGAAGGTTCGGCAGTACCCAGGGATCGCCTATCGACATGGTCCTCAACCACGAGAACCAGGTCCTCCTGGGCCAAAAGGGGGCAATCAGTATGACTCTTGCCTGATCCTCTCTGATCTTCCTGACTACCAGAGGAAGAAGATTCAATGGTGGGAAGGCGTATGCCAGAGAAAAGTCCCATCTTATCAGTAGGGCATCCACCGCCAGGGGATTTTCCCTGAGGTTCAGAGAGCAGAACAATCTTTCTTTTCTGTTTTTTCTGGTGGCAAAGAGGTCTACCTCTGGCTGGCCCCATCTGCAGACAATCTGGCGGTAAATATCTTTGTTCAAAGCCCATTCTCCTTGTCTTAGAGCCTTGCGGCTTAAAAAGTCTGCTCTTACATTGTCCTTTCCGCTGATGTGGAGCGCGGTCAAAGATAGACAATTTCTCTCTGCTATCTGGAGGAGCCGTTCTGTTATCTGCATCAGAGCGCTGGAGCGGGTTCCACCTTGGTGGTTGACATATGCTACCTGGTTGTCCGAGTGTATCCTCACATGATGGCCCTGCAGGTAGATAATGAGTTTCTTGACTGCCCGCTCTATCGCCAATAGTTCTCTCTGGTTGGATGAGACTTCAGAATTAGAATCCCACTGGCCCTGTACCACTACGTCCCCCATATGGGCTCCCCAACCGAAGGAACTTGCGTCTGTGGTTATAATACAGGTTATCTGTGTTATCCAGGGCACCCCTGACACTAGGTTCTCGCTCTCAAGCCACCATCTCAGTGATGTAACAGTTGAGGGGCTTAGACACATCCGACCCTGTAAGGAGCCTCCAAGGGCCCTGCTATTAATCAAGACGTCGTTTTGAAGGGTTCTGGTATGGAACTGTGCCCACCTTACTGCTGGGATGCATGAAGTTAGAGAACCTAACAGGGACATGTCCTGTCTGAGGGTCACAGATGGATTATCCATTGCCCGAAGAACCTGCTCCTGTATCTTTTGTAATTTATCTAGTGGTAGCAGGCACCGCTGAGTGTCTGAATTTAGTATCAACCCTAATAATTTCTGTATTTTTAAGGGCTGGAGTCGGGATTTCTCGTAGTTTAAAATCCATCCCAGGTTTTCTAACCTGGATCTAGCTTTTTCTATCTGGGATTTACAATGACCCACCGATTTTCCTACAATCAAGAAATCGTCTAAATATGGAATGATTAAGACGTCAACCTCTCGTAAGTGAGCCATAACTTCGGCCACTAACTTTGTAAAAACCCTGGGTGCTGCTGAGAGACCAAAGGGAAGGGCTCTATACTGAAAATGACGTACTGTGCCCTCTACTGAAACTGCCACCCTCAGGAACTGCTGGAAGTCTGTATGGATAGGTACATGATAGTACGCGTCTTTCAAATCTATGACTGCCATAAAACAACCTTTAAACAATATTTTTATTGTTGTATTAATGGACTCCATTTTGAATGTATGATTAATCAAAAACTCGTTAAGGGAACGAAGGTTTATAATCGTTCTGAATGTGTTATCAGGTTTCTGGATTAGAAACAGGGGAGAGTAAAACCCTCTTCCCCTTTCAGCCTCTGGAACCTCTACCAGGACATTTTTCTGACATAGGCTTAAGACTTCCGCTTCTAAAGCCGCTTGTTCGAGATGAGAAGATCTTAAGGGGGTCAGTTTAATGGTGTCCCGCGGGATCTGGGTAAATTCCAACCTAAGCCCAGTGGAT
The DNA here is from genome assembly GCF_039654945.1 of Dendrobates tinctorius. NCBI lineage: Eukaryota > Metazoa > Chordata > Amphibia > Anura > Dendrobatidae > Dendrobates > Dendrobates tinctorius. The sequence goes on along the minus strand of NW_027362165.1, from coordinate 506,764 downwards.
ATTACCTTATGCGCCCAGTCACTATTCGTAATCTGTGACCATGCCGGGAAGAAGGATGACAGTCTACCCCCCACGGGAACCGCTAGTCATTGATTTGGTTTCTTTTGATCTCTCGACGAGCATGTAAACATATAGCCCGTACCTCGTCTCCTTCTGTCTTCCCATCTGGGTCGATCTCTAACAGGCGAAGAGTTGCGCCTTCTCCCCTGGCCAAATCTCCTTCTACCAAATGGGCGACGGTAGGACGCTGATGAAAGGTTTGGGAATCTTTTCTTGTCGTCCCCCGCCTTTTCAAGCAGCTCGTCTAGGACAGTTCCAAACAAATATTCGCCCTCACATGGAATCGCACAGAGCTTTGCTCTGGACTGGATGTCTCCCTGCCAGCACCTTAGCCACAGGGCTCTGCGAGCTTCGTTAGAGAGACCTGCTGCTCTGGCGGCCATTCTCACTGCATCCGCTGAGGCATCTGCCAGGAAGGCTGCTCCCTCTTGGATGGTCGGTAGGGCCCCAAGAATTGTCTGTCTTGATGTACCCTGTTTTAGTTGTGACTCCAACTGGTCCAACCAGACCATCATGGACCTGGCCGTGCACGTTGAAGCCACTGCTGGTCTTAAGGACCCGGCCGCCATCTCCCAGGTGTTTTTCAGGAAAGTATCAGCTTTCCTGTCTAAGGGATCTTTAAGGGATCCCATGTCCTCAAAGGGGAGCGAGGATTTTTTTGATGCCTTCGCAATGGCAGCGTCTAATTTGGGGGCTCTGTCCCAAGAACTTACTGCCGGATCGTCGAAGGGGTATCTCCTTTTGAGGGCTGGTGGTAGCGACCCTCTTTTGTCCGTTTTTTCCACTCTCTGTGGATCAGATCCTGTATCTTTTGATTTAACGGAAAGACTCTCCGCTTCCTCTGTTCCAGCCCACAGAACATGACATCCTGCATGGATAAATGGGGCTTAGGCTCCTCTACCTCCATTGTCCCTCTGACTGCTTTGACCAGCTTGTCTACCCGGTCAAGAGGCAGACAAAATCGCCCCGAGTCCTCTTCTCATGAGGAGGACGAGGGAGATGAAGCTTGGGAGTCTCTGCTTTTTCTCCACTCTACCGAGGAATCAGACTCCGCCGGGACCTCGCCCCTTAGACTTTGCGGCTGAGACAAGGACTTTAGGGTTTCCCTCATTTCTACCCTGACAATGTCTCTCAAACTCGCCGCTACTGCGGGCGACTCTTCTGCCACTGTCTGCTGAATACAGGGGGGGAACAATCTTTTGAGGCACGCGTCCGGTAATGGGCATGCACAGAGTGCGCATTCCCTATGCTTATTTTTACTTGTAGCTTTTTTCCCTACAAAAAGAAAAACACAGAAGGGGGGTCCCGTCACTGAGTGAACTTTCACGAAGATCACTTACCAGTGCCACAATCAAGTACCGGAGAACGAGGGGGATTTCTTTCGGTCGATGCTCCTGTCTGCCTGGAGGAGCTCTTACGAGTGGACTGGTCACTTCGTCCCGCATTACTGTCACGGGACCCTTTCTTTTTCTGTTTGACCTGCCGAAGGTCATCCAGGGGCGGCAGTGATGTTTGCCGCTGCTGCCCTTGCTTCTGCCGCTGCTGCTCTCGATCGCTTTCCATTACCACTGCTGCTGCTGCACACTGCTGCATGTAGTAATGTGGCCAAGGCAAGGTACCCTGCCCAGGTCCCGCCTAAATACCCCTCCTCCGGTCAGCAGTATCCATGCCGCGCCCCTCCCCCCCCCCTTAACGGAGCTCCCTACCCCAGCTGGCGCCCGACCCCGCGCCATCGGTGTTTCCGATGGGCGCCGCCATCTTGGAATCGCAGCGCATGCGCAGTGGCGCGCTGACCCGGAAGCGCCTCCTCCGCCCGCCCCCTGACGTCACCGCTACCCCGGAAACGCCGGAAGCCCCGCGGGACGCCCGGGAGCTCCGGAGCAGCGCCCGGTCGCAGCCCCCTGCACAGCGCTGCCAACATATCTGCGCCGCCGGAGCCGGGAATCCCCCGGGGGGGGGGTATACTTACCAGCGGCGGCTTAATTCCGGAGACGGACATCCTCCGGACGCCGCTCCCTGCTGTCCACGCCACCGCCGTGACACCCATCCTGGGCCACCGTGGCGCCTTCCAGGAGATCCGAACCAGGCCGAGGTAGGAGACCCCCTCGCTACCGGTGTCGGCTGGCCGGCCTGGGATCCAATTCTTCTGTAGGATCCCGTCCCCTCAGGAACAGAAAACCAACTGATGCGTGGGAGAGGTGCCGCCCTTTTGTATCTGTAGGTTTCCTGTTCCTATAGGGCGGATCCCCTCTCTCGTGGTGCTGTCATGGGAGTCCGAATAAATCCCTTAGGCTATGTGCACACATAGTTTTTTGGGTCTGCAGATTTTGTAGAGAAAACCGCAGTTAAATCCGCAGGACAAAAGTCCTGCGGATTTACACCTCATAATGGATGAGGTGTAAAACTGCAGCGTTTCTGCACCAAACAATTGACAGGCTGCGGTTTGTAAACCGCAGCAAAACCACGCAGAAAAACGCAGCATGTGCACAGCTTTTTTTTTTATTTCCATAGGAAATAAAGGTACTGTACAACGCAGCAGAATCTGCTGCGGACCCGCAGGTGCAGAAGCGCTGCGGAACCGCACCGTGTGCACATACCCTTAGGGTATGTGCAAACTTTGCGGTTTCTGCTGCGGTTCCACAGCGTTTTTGGCTCTGCAGAAACGCAGCAGATTCTGCTGCGTTGTACAGTACCTTTATTTCCTATGGAAATAAAAAAAAGCTGTGCACATGCAGCGTTTTTTCCGCGGTTTTCAAAACGCAGCATGTCAATTGTTTGGTGCAGAAACGCTGCAGTTTTACACCTCATCCATTAAGAGGAGATAAACTGCAGACAAATCGGCGGTTTTCTCTACAAAATCTGCAGAGACAAAAAAAAAAAAAAACTATGTGTGCACAATCCCTTAGGTTACAGTGTCTTGTCTTCATTTCATGTGCAATTTGAGCAGTTTTGTAGAACGTGGTTAAAATAAATCCGGTCTACAAGACTGATGGCAATAAAAAGTTTTAGAGGCAGAAATTATGGGAGTAGTTCGTTAATACCTTAAGGGTGTGTGCACACGCTGCGGAATCCGCTGCGGATTAATCCGCACGGATTTTGCAAAAACCGCAGATAATCCGCAGGTCAAAAGACCTGCGGATTATCTGCGGTTTTGCCTGCGGATTCACTATCTCCACAATGGTGGAGATAGGAACCCGCAGCGGTTTCCGCAGAAAGAATTGCATGTCAATTCTTTCTGCGGATTCAAAACAGCAGCAAATCCACGCGGATTTTTCCGCAGCGTCGGCACAGCGGGTTTTTTTTTCCCCCCATTCATTTGAATGGTACTGTACACCGCAGCTAAAGCTGCTGCGGGGTTCCGCAGCGTTACGCAGCGGAATCCGCAGCGTGTGCACGTACCCTAAGGCAGCACATTCACCCAATTTATAGCCTCATAAAATATTGCAATCATATTATATGGTACTTACAATTGTTCGATTTTCTACCCAGTTTATGTACAAACAGTAAGTGTGCTGTCCCTGCAGAATTCATTCCTTGAACTCATGACCCAGCTGCTCCCTCAAATTTTGCAGTGACTCATGACTCACCCCAGAAAATCTGATCTCCTGTGTCTACATAGAGCTTAGAAAGATTCAGCCAGTCAGTTTAATGACATTTATATCAGATGTAATGGTAAAGAGAATTGGCTGGGTTGAAAAGTAAAATGAGCAATTGTAAGTACACATTGCCATATAATATGATGACTGCAATATATTAAGAAGATACAAATTTTGATGGGAGGAGGGCGGCTTTTTCAATAAGTCAGTTAAAGGGAATCAATCACCAGGTTTAGGCTTCTAAACTGAGAGCAGTATAAAATGGGGACAGACGAGGATAGCACCAAGTTACTTACTGGGCTTGCTGTGGTTGGGATATAACCAGTCTATCTACTGTAGGTCTGATAGCCTTCAATGAACAGTTCAATTTAAAAGGGAAGCCTCTTCCAAAAATATTTAGGACCACACAATTTTAACAGTTAAGCTACTTGGTCATAAATCAAGTTAGATGTTCAGAAAAGAAATTACGTTACAGACCTTGTTAACAGAACAAGCTCACTGAAGGTTTTAATTTATCACACTCTGGCCCATTTTAGTCTGCTATGTATCGAGATACACAGAGGATGTAGAAGGCACACTGTTTAAAAGTCTTACTGTAAGTATTGCAAAAATATAAAGAGGAATACAGAATACTACCAAGAAGGTGAACAAGTGAACATGGATTTTTGACAAAAGAAAAACAAACCCTCAAACTGAAACCCTATTAAATGGGTTGTCCACTACTCTGACAACCTCAATCCGTATGTTTGCTCCCAGTGCATTAACACCTATAATCCCATCTGGTGCATGTGCCGTTCTGGTGGTTGTCACTGGCTCTCCCTGGGATCACATGACATTGTTACGTCACGCGATCCCTGCAGCCGCTTCACTCTTCCCTCCTTAGGACATATCGCATACATCCAGAGAAAGTAAGCTGCTGATCTCGCTTCCTTCAGATGTGTGCGAACTCTCCAAAAGCAGGAAGCGTTAAGCAGCCACTAACTGGCCACAAGGATTGCAGGATGTAACATGCAAGCCCAGGAAGCCAACACTGACACCACTAGAACAGTGCCAGAAACATAGTGTATGAGGGCTCTTTTACTGGGAACAGAGATTGAGAAGGGGTTGTCAGTAGTGAACTATCCCTTTAGTCTTGTATGGATTGACCAAGCTTCCACAGTCACCATTATATTTGTTGGCACCAGTCTTCTCAGAAACACTACAGGTCCCAGCTACTGTATCTTAAATTAGACTAAGTAGTTACCTCCATCCAGAGAACCCAATGGCATACACCGAGGTACAGTAATAGCCCATACAACACCAGGGCTGTGGAGTCCGTCTGTATAAAATGGGCCGACTCCTAAAATATATTTGGTACAGTAGTACAACACAGGATGTGCTGTAAATGCTTTCATAATTTGGAAAGTTCTGAGACGTCCCATAAACGAATGTTCCTGATCTATGGATCTCTGCATTTAGTGGAGATGAATCTGTGCTGCACTTTATGTACCGTACATGCTCAGTAGTCCAGGGCTGTGGAGCCAGAGTCCGGGGGATTGAGGAGTCGGAGGTTTGGCTTACCGACTCCACAGCCCTGTCCAGCATGGCAGGAGCTCTTTACAGGACCATATACAGTAAGTTGTAGGTTACATAGGATACAATTACAACAAATCTCAACTCAAAGAAAGGAGTGGTCAAGGCATGACCCCACCCAAATCTGTCAGACAGATGTGTAATGTAGAGACAACATTTAGCAAAGAGTAATTATAGTGCGCTGGTCCATTAGAGCAAAGGCCCTTTTACATTTAGCGATGCACCAGCGATCCAACCAGCGATCCGACCCGGTCAGGATCGCTGGTGCATCGCTAAATGATCGCTAGTGAGCTTTCATACAGAAAGATCTCACAGCGATGCAGCAGCGACGCAGCGCACGATACTCACCTTTCACACACAGCGATCCTGCGTCCTCCCGCCCGCCTCCACGCGTCGCTGGACGTCACAGCAGGAAGTCTCAGCAGGAAGCGCCCGACGAGAAATGGAGCCGGACATTCTCGCGCGATCAGCGATGGACAGCGGGGGAGCCGGTCGCTGGTAAGTATCACACATAGCGATATCGCTAGCAATATCGCTATAACGTCACAAAACCAGTGACGTTTTAGCGATATTGCTAGCGATATTGCTTAGTGTAAAACCCCCTTAAGCGTTGAGAAATGCAATGGCATGTGGAGCCACCATCCAGCACCCGGCCTGTAGCTGCATCTCTTCACACCACACAGGAATGTAATCCTGAACAATCCCGTTAAGAACACAACAAAGCAGCTAAAATATGTAAAAGCCATAAACCCACTAACCTCATCATTGTCATTGGTGTAGATGACTTCATTTGCACATGTACCAAACACACAGGCTTGTTGGATGGATGCCACCTCCTGGGGTGATAATAAAGTGAATAACGGCCACTTCCCAAAATCCACCATGTTCTGAGAGGGATTCACCTCAGTTGTAGGTAATCTGAACACCTAAAAAAATAAAACAATTTATACCCAAGTATTGCACTAGATAACTACTAGCATGCACAGACATTTACAGAGCTTCCATACAAGTGAAGGTAAAGCTGTGCCTGAGCTCTCACCTTTCCACTGACTGCTCAGCACAACAGGATCCACACCCAATATACAGTTCTGCCATACCCGGCTTTTATAATATGCCAGGACAACCCCTTTAACATTGCAGCTTGTAGAAAGCTTACCGTAACTTACATGTTAACAGATTCCCAACCAGAGGCCTGCAGTGGTGGAACTGTCAAGCCTGTCAACATTTCGAAATGTTCTCGCTTCACCATGAGAAACATCTGTATGGTTCTCTTGGTGAAGCTGTGAGCACTTCAAAAGGTGTCGAGAATTAACCACTGTTGGACTTCTTACTGGACTGGACTATTACACTGCCATTAATGCAGGTTACCTGAAATTCCAAATTACTTATATGTTGGACCTCAACCTGCAGGCTGGAATTCTGTGATTCCCATAGTGTGGTGTCTTACAAAACCACGAGATGAGCAGTGTCTCCTCTTCACCCAGTTATCTGGATAATACCCTGCTGTGCTTATTGTTCCCAGTGTCATTTCTCAAACATTTCAGATATGTCAGTTTTAGCTATGAAGCCATTTTGCTGCATCTTTCGTATAAGATCAGATAGTGGAAACCTATCCATAGTGACCTGGGAGTTACCACTCCACTGTCCATACGTTAGGACGCTGCACAGAGATGGCATAGCTCTAGCGTGTAGCGACATCACTCCTAGACAAAAGGAAGAAACTTGGCCTGAATAATTATAATATTATATACACACACTTTTAAAAAACACTTTCAAAAAGAACAGCAGAGGTGCATAATGTATGCTCTGTGGGCATGATGACAATGTGCACAAACGGAGTCATCCCCAGCTTATGTACTCCTCTCTGACGCCAAGTGTACTCCTCCTGGCATCAGAGGAGCCCATGTCCAGAAAGCATATTCTGAGCTTCTGGACTCGAGCGCCTCTGTAGCCAGGAAGCGTACACCCAGCGTCAGACTAAGGGCCCCGTCACATAGCGACTCACCAGCGATCCCGACAAGGATGTCAACGTGTCAGGATCGCTGGTGTGTCGCTACATGATCGCTGGTGAGCTGACAAACAGGCAGCTTCACCAGCTATCAGCACCAGCGACAACGAGCGGGCGCGTCGCTGTGTACCTTAGTTACCAGCGCGCTGGTGCAGGGAGCTGGTAACCAAGGTAAACAGCGGGTTCCTAAGCACCGCGCGCCGCTTAGAAACCCGCTGTTTACCTTGGATACGAGCTCGCTGATGTCCCGCCTGCGGGAGACCAAAGACCCAAAAAAAGTCCAGAGCTTTCAAGAATGATCAGCGATACCCAGCAGGGGGGCGGTCGCTGATAGATGTCACACACAGATCTCGTTGGCGAGATCGCTGTTACATCACAAAACGTGTGACTCTGCAGCGATCTCGCTAGCGAGATCTGTGTGTGACGGGGGCTTAACACCCCATCGACTAGGCAAAGCCCTCATTAGCACAGCAAACGAGGACACTATAAAGGCTTTTTTTAAAACTTCGTTTGTACAAAAATTTATACAGGGAATTTACTCAAAGTGAAGGCTGCTGGGACATAACTGGTTCCTTTAAGGGGGAGTGCGAGGAATAGAAGCATGTTACTTCTTCCAGGCAGGAGCAGAAGTTTCTCATCACTGGTGTCTGTGTGCTTGGCTGCAGTCCTATGTAAGCAGTCCCAGTGTAGAAAGAAGTCTATTGCTTTGTGCACATTAGTGTGGTGCGTCTCTATGTGGCCATGGTGTGACCATGCAGCCACTGCAATGGGAGAGAGTGAAGCCCCCTGCACCCCCAGCTATGCCCTACATTCTGCAGCAGGATCCCAGCAATGCACAGTGATCTGCACACAGGACCGACCCAATAACCTCCCTCAGCACCTGCAGTACTACAAGTCTCAGCATTTCCTGCCATCTGACACCGCGCATAGAGACGAGCTCTTGTTACCTTGCTCACCGCGGAGACCGGCTCTGGTGCGGTTGTCTCCTCAGGATAGAGCACATATCTTGCCGGCCGCCAGTGTACACACACCGCGGGCTGGGAGCGCGGCGCTCGCTGGGGCAGCCTACGTCGGCACACGAACACCGGCCGGGGAGCGACAAATGCCATGTCACGTGGTAGCAGGACTCTACCGCACAGGAGAGGAAAAAAGGAAGCAGGGACGGAGCAGGTTAAATAACGTAAGCTGATTGGCTGTCAAACTCCAGGAAGGCGCTGATTGGTAGCTCTGTTCCCGCCCCTGACAGATAAAAGCATGTATTAGCTGCTGCCGCGAGCTCTGCTCTCAGAGTCAGCTCAGTGTAAAGTTGTGGTGCCCGAGAGTGCGGTCAGGTGCTGGGAATGCCGTCTGTGAAGCCTGGGATGTTTTGGTTGGATGCAGGGCTGCCACTAGGAATCATGGGGCCCCATACTGGTAAAATTTTCGGGGCCCCCTTGAGACTCCACCCAGGCTCCATCCCAGCCCCGCCTCCACCCCTCGAACTGTCCAAAGTCCCACCGCTTTCTCTTGGAAAAACTCCACTTCTCACCAATCACACATTAAGGCCTCTTTCACACATCAGGTTTTCGCCGTCAGGCGCGATCCGGCGCTTTTGACAGAAACCGGATCCGGCGAAATGTAATGCCGGATCCGTTTTCCCCCCATTGACTTGCATTTGCGCCGGATGGCCATGCGTTTCATCCGGTTTTCGCTGGATCCGGCAATGTGTCGCAATGTGTCGCGATCCGGCGTCTGGAAAAAACGTCTACTGTAACGTTTTTTGTCTCCGGCGAAAAAGCCGGATCCGGCGCGTCCGGCTTTTTCACACCATGAAAGCCTATGAGGGCCGCAATGCGCCGGATCCGGTTTTTTTGGTCTGAGCATGCTCAGTAGCTCTGCCCACAGGAGATATATAAAAGCAAGACAATGGGACCCTCAGCCACACCCAACATGCCACCCAAGCCAAGAACCAGGAGCAGGAGAAGGCAGCAGACATCTGCAGCAGCAGCACCATCAGCAACACCCCAAATGGAGCAGCATGCTGAACGGGAGGGGAGTCCAGAAGCAGATGAGAGACGGTAATTATCAAATCCCCCATTCCTCCAAACTAGGGCCATGGAATATCAAGATATTCATTGGCCCTTTGTTTCTCTTTATTCAACAGCCGCCAAAGAGATGCAGCAGCAGCAGAAATGGCATCACTGGCAGCAGCAATACCCACAGCCATGGAGTCTGGCCATCAACAGGACAGCACATCTTCTTCTGGGAGCCCTCCCTCGCATCGTCAGCGTTTGACGGTAAGTTTTTATTTCCAAAATCCATCATCTCTGTAATATATGTCTATTCATTGCCTTTTATTTCAAAACAGGATTCACAAGATGAAGAGGAGCTCCCAGAAGAAGAAGGATGGGGTGGACAGACACCTGGAGTGGGCTCACAATTGGTAAGTTTTTTGCATCAAACGCAGAAACACAACATCACACTACACACAACACATAGAAAACAATGTTCTGCAGACCACACACAGCAAACAAATGCCTACATCCAAAGACATAACATTTTTTGTTTTCTTCTCTAGTCTTCCCAATCTGGTGCTCGGCCAAGAGGTCCTCGCAGTGCCTCCCAGGGTCGTCGGCGACAGCAACGCGGCGGTCACCAGCGTGTAAGTATAAATATTTTTGCTTTGTTTTTTTGCACTTTTTATTTCATTTCTTTTGTGGAGGCTAATTATGTTATTTTTGTCTTTTTCTTTAACAGCCTTCACAGCGTGCTCCCGACTCTGACGGTGAGGATGGAGGGATTGATGTGGACCGCCTCATCGATCTCGTCAGAGAAAGGGAGCCGCTCTGGAATATGGCTGACCGCCGCCACGCTGACCTGATCATTACCCGACGACTCTGGGAGGAAATCTGTTCTCTCCTTGTGGGCCGCTGGGAGGACCTCGAAGCTCGGGCCCAGATTAAAGAGCGTAAGTATATACAGTAACGGTTGCTTGATGTAAACCAGTGTTTCCCGAACTCCAGTCCTCGTGGTCCCCACGGATCATGTGTTCAGGATTTCTATTTACTATGGAAATCCTGAAAACATGACCCCTGGGGACCATGAGGACTGGAGTTTGTGAAACACTGATGTTGTATACTAACCACTCCTTTCTCGTTTCAGGGAACAGAATTGTGAATCGGTGGCGGTCTGTGAGGGATCGTTTCAAGAAGGAGTTCAATAGAGATGCGGGCCCCGAGTGGATCTGGAGGACGCAGGAGCAAGTACAAGTACGCACAAGCCCTGTCGTTCCTCCGGGAAACAATGCTCACCAGAAGGTAAATATTACACACCACATGTGAAAAAAATGTTAGATGTAACTTTTTTTTTTCAGCCAGGGCCATACCATGTCAGTATTTTAATTGTTATTTTTTCTCTTTATTACACAGCACGGTGAGCAGCACTCGGGAGCCTGCACGATTGGACCCTTCTGAGGCGATCCCTGAGGAGACCGGCACCGAGGGACACTTCGACCGCCCTGGTACATCTGCACCTTCCCAGCCTTCCCACACATTGGACCCATCTGTCCCATCCACCAGCACAGGAGCATCGTGGCCGCCTACATTACATGAAGCTGCTGGTGAGGAGATCGCTTTCCCTTTACCCCACCCTTCTGCCCCTGCCGCCTCTAGTACACCTGCGGGTACTGGGCGGCAGCGGCAGAGGGGTCAGGAAAAGAGTTATGCGCAAGAGTTATTGCATCTGAATGCATCTTTCCAGAACTGTCTCAAAGTCTTGTCAGAGCAAATCGCCGCAGGCTTTCAGCAGATCAACTCCAGCATTCTGGAGGTGAAGACACTTCTGCAAACCATGCATTCAGAAGCAAGATCTTCGCCAAACCACACCTTTTTCAGGTCTGTTGTGGAGCGCATGGCAACACTATCTCCTACCCAGCAGATGCATGTAATGCATTCGTGCCACGGTGCTCTACAGCAGGTTACCTCCCAACCTCCACCTCCCACCACTGTAGTTCCTCCACCTGCACCCCCTCCAGCCACTTTCCAGCCTCCCCCTCCTATTACATACCAGCAACCTCACCAGTACCAGACATCTCCCCACTTCCAGCAACCTGCCCCGTCCCAAACTCCTTCCCCGTCCCAAACTCCTTCCCCGTCCCAAACTCCTTCCCCGTCCCAAACTCCTTCCCCGTCCCAAACTCCTTCCCCGTCCCAAACTCCTTCCCCGTCCCAAACTCCTTCCCCGTCCCAAACTCCTTCCCCGTCCCAAACTCCTTCCCCGTACCAAACTCCTTCCCCGTACCAAACTCCTTCCCCGTACCAAACTCCTTCCCCGTACCAAACTCCTTCCCCATACAACTTTCCATCAACATCATCTGCTCCTACAGTCCCTGCCCAACCCTCCACTCCACCGCCCACCACCTCTTCTGCCTCCCACATGTCCACCCATTCTGTAGCTTTTTCCACACCTTCACCTCTAACTGTTCCTTCCCCACCACGATCCCAGTCCTCTCTCCACACACCCAGTGTCGAAGTGTCCCGCAGCCCCTCCAGCAATATTTCCACCCCACAGTACACAGATTTGTAATGTTTTTTTGTTGTAATAAAAATGCCCATTGGGTTTAAAACCTTTATTAAAAAAGTTTTTTGCACTTTAAAAACATAAAAAAAAAAAAAATTTAAATAAAAGTTAAATTCGTTTCACAATGGTTGTCTGTCATTTCTTTCTGCGGCGAACTATGTTTTAAAAAAAAGGTTAAATACAGGGTATTTCAAAGGTAAAAAGGTATTCAAAACCAGGTATATAACTGTGGGTAAATTTTAGCTTTTTGCCACAGTTGTGTTCCTGGTTGTGTTTGAAGCAAAGTATTTCACCTAAAAAGTTGTGTTTATTGTTGGTGATTTCCTAACAATGTACACAACTTTTGTTAAAAGGTGAAATACTTTGCATAAAACACAACCAGGAACACACCTGTGGCCTAAAGCTAAAAATAGTAAGACCATGACAAGATAGCCAACTTTGGTTGGCAAAGGTATATACTGTTGGTCCAGAAGGTACACAAGTTTAGGGCACAAATCTTTCACACTCTGTCATCCCAGTGTACTCTGCCTTGAGGTGACATAAAGTATAGTGGAAAATTGTCCCTGAAACCGTCACAGAACTTCTAGTGGTAATATTTCCAATGACAACATCCATCTTCGCCAGTAACTTGCTCTTCTCTCCAACCTGCACTTTCTTCTCTACAACCTGTCAAAGAAGGGCTGTAGGAACATGCTATATCTAGTTTTCCAGTAGCCAATCCCGTTCGGAAGGCCACAAGGGTCAATTTTAAAAACCGGATCCGGCGTAATCCGTCGAAAAACGGATAGAAAAACGGATGAGACGGATCCGGTTTTGTCTGTCAAGAACAAGACGGATCCGGCAGAAAACCGGATCCGGCACTTCAGGTTTTACAAAACATTTGCCGGATCCGGCATTCCGGCACGACGCCGGATCGCGCCTGACGCCGAAAACCTGATGTGTGAAAGTAGCCTAACAGGTCCCATCACCAGATCACACATATAGCCTGCAGCTTTTGTTTTGGCCAAAAGATTTTTTTAAGCCGCCACCATAACAGGGTAAACTCTTTTTGCCGTGCTCTATTCTACTGTAACCTATTAAATATTTAAAATATGTGATACAATTTAGGTTTTTTCTATTTTTCAATTTTTAAAATGACCAATAATATCACATACAAGGGAAAAATACCACCGCACATGTCCAGACCACATAGTGACCTATAATACCACACACAAGGAGCAAATACCGCCAGACCATGACCAGACCACATATTACCACCACAGTGACCGAATAATATCACATACAAGGAACAGCACCTCACCATGACCAGACCACATATTACCACCACAGTGACTGAATACTACAATACTGAACAGTAATAAAAAAAACACGATACTATCACCATAAGTGCCATTATACACAGGAGATCTGTACTTAGTATGCAGTGTCTGTGTACAGGTAATACAGTGATCAATGACATTATACACAAGGCCTCTATACAGTGTATAGTGTCGGTGTATAGGTGACACACTAACTCACCAGTGACGTCTCTAGGTGAAGTCCTTCATCTTTGCTTTTCATCTTTCATCCAGCACAGACCGCCATCACGTCTTCCAGCCAGGGCTCGTCTCCACAGGAAATAACAGTTACCTAGAGCTCCGCTTGCAGAACATCTTACTTAATTTTCCCAACCTCTACATTACATCACATGAAGAAAAAAAGGCAACATAGTGTCACTCTACACAGTAACAGGACCGCCCTCCCCCCATTTAAAACAGTATACTCAAAAAATAAAATAAATACATCACTGCAGTAATAATATCCCTTAATTAGACCCTGTGGTAATAATATCCCCCATTCAGCCATCCGTTCTCCCATCCCGCCCTCATAAGTATCCATTCTGCCCCATATGATCTCCCCATCTTGCCCCATCTGTCTTCACCGTATCCATCCTGCCCCATGATCCTGCACGATCTATCTCCAATCCTGCCCCCAGTGTCTCCAGTCATGCCCCCATGTCTTTGATCCTGCCCCCTGGGTCTCCAATCATGTCCCATATCTCCAATCATGCCCCGTATCTCATTCTGCCCCATCCTGTGTCTCACTGTCACATTCTGCCCCCGTGCCTCACATTCTGCCCCTTCCTGTGTCTCACTGTCACATTCTGTCCCCGTGTCCATTCAGCCCCCTCCTGTGTCTCACTGTCACATTCTGTCCCCGTGCCTCACATTCTGCCCCTTCCTGTGTCTCACTGTCACATTCTGCCCCCGTGTCCATTCAGCCCCCTCCTGTGTCTCTCTGTCACATTCTGCCCCTATTGTGTCCAGCATTCTGCCCCATCGTGTCCAGCATTCTGCCCCATCATCTCCAGCATTCTGCCCCATCGTGCCCAGCAATCTGCCCCATCGTGCCCAGCATTCTGCCCCCATCATGACCAGCAATCTGCCCCATCGTGTCCAGCATTCTGCCCCCATCGTGTCCAGCATTCTGCCCCCATCGTGTCCAGCATTCTGCCCCCATCGTGTCCAGCAATCTTCCCCATCATATCTAGCAATCTGAACCATTGTGTCCAGCAATCTGCCCCATCGTGTCCAGCAATCTGTCCCATCGTGTCCAGCATTCTTCTCCATCGTGCCCAGCATTCTGCCCCTATCATGACCAGCAATCTGCCCCATCATGTCAAGCAATCTGCCCCATCGTGCCCAGCATTCTGCCCCATCGTGACCAGCATTCTGCCCCCATCATGACCAGCATTCTGCCCCCATCATGACCAGCATTCTGCCCCCATCATGACCAGCATTCTGCCCCCATCATGACCAGCATTCTGCCCCCATCATGACCAGCATTCTGCCCCCATCATGACCAGCATTCTGCCCCCATCATGACCAGCATTCTGCCCCATCGTGCCCAGCATTCTGCCCCATGTCCAGCAATCTGCCTCAGTGTTCATCATTCTGCCCCATGTCCAGCAATCTGCCCCATCATGTCCAGAAATCTTCCGCCATCGTGTCCAGCAATCTGCCCCATTGTGCCCAGCATTCTGCCCCTATCATGACCAGCAATCTGCCCCATCATGTCCAACAATCTGCCCCATCGTGCCCAGCATTCTGCCCCATCGTGCCCAGCATTCTGCCCCTATCATGACTAGAAATCTGCCCCATCGTGTCAAGCAATCTGCCCCATCGTGCCCAGCATTCTGCCCCCATCAAGACCAGCAATCTGCCCCATCGTGTCCAGCAATCTGCCCCATCATGCCCAGCAATCTGCCCCAGTGTTCATCATTCTGCCCCATGTCCAGCAATCTGCCCCAGCGTTCAGCATTTTGCCCATGTCCAGCATTCTTCCCCCATGTCTCTGTATCCCCCGGGCCCCCCAGATTGCCGCTCTTAAAAATTTTAAAAAATTTAAAAAAGTTCTTCTTACCTGGCCGCGGTCCAGCGGCGGGTGACGCTCGCGCTCCCTCCACACTGCAGCGCATCCCAGTCGGCGACTGACAGTGACGTCAGACGCCGGCGAGGTGCGCGCTGTGGCTGACGTCAGCTGCCAGCCTCCTATTAGCTGGCGGCTGTTAACTATTGACGTGTGGGCCGGCGGGCCCGCATTGTCAATAGCGTTTAGCTGCGGCAGCTCCGATGGCCCGGTCTACCTACCGGTAGGGGCCCGGTGACCAGAGGAGACCGGGCCCGATGCGGGCCCCCTCTGCCCACCAGGCCCCATACGCCAGTCAGGGCAGTAATGCCCTGATGGCGGCCCTGGTTGGATGAAGTGGTTATGTCTCTATAGAGTGAGGGATAACCTGTGCCAAGGTCAGGCAGAGACAGAATCAGGCCTCTGTGCAATAAGGGTGTGTGCACGATGCGGATTTTGCTGCGGTTTTGGCCGCTGCAGACCCGCAGCAGTTTTTGCTGCGGTGTACAGTACCATGATTCCCTATGGGAATCAAAAACCGCAATGCAGACGGTGCGGAATTTTCTGCGATTTTCAATCCGCAGAAAAAATTGACATGTCAATTCTGCGGATTCTGCTGCGGTTTGCCATCTCCTCCACTGAGGAGATGAAAAACCGCAGAGAAATTCTGCGGTTTCACCTGCAGATTAATCCGCAGCGTGTGCACACAGCTCTCTGCTCTGCATTTTCCTGCAAACCCATAGGGCATGAATGGAGAGGAGACCAGCGTGTGCACTAGTGATTAGTAGGGGTTATAGAGGTGCTGCGGGTGGACCCCCACTGATACAGAACTTGCCACCTACCATGTGGATAGGTGACTGCTACCAACTGGAAAAAAAGCATCAACAGCCTCAGACCAAGAGGAAAAGTCAGTACCCTTCTTGGTCTCATCAGTAAGAGGTTTGACTATGACTGAGAAGGTCTTAATGAACTTACAATAATAGCAAAACCTAAGAACCTCTATAAATCTCTAACATTAGTAGTTTGTACCCAATCAAGGATGGCCTGTACCTTCACGGAATCCATCTCCAAATCTTTAGCAGGAACCAAATGACCCAAAAACTGAATCTGCTGCACCTCAAATTGACACTTCTCTAGTTTGCCCGAGGATGCACATCTAGTTGAAGTTTGCACTGGTGTCAGTGGGTCCCTCACCCACATAGGTGTGGTCACAACCTCTGTGTTCCTTACACCCCTGCTGTTATGGAGATCTGTGGCCCATAGAGCTTAAGAGCTCATTTACTTATTAAGGAAAAAGTGAATTTCTCAGGAATAAAATATCAGATTGCAGATATCAAGGTATCAGCCTACTGAAAGATGCCAATTTTATTTGCCTAGGCAGTAGCTGCCTTGCACTGGTCACTAAAGGTGAGTTTGCTTCCCACCAGTACACCCAAGTCTTCTTCAGTGGCAGTTCTACCTAGGATTTTGCTGTACATTTTGTTTGGTATCATAAAAATATTGAAATTGCACTTTGTATGCCCTCTACAAGGTCCCTTATAAATGTATTAAAAAGATGGCCCAATACTAACCCCTGGTACCCCACTGTTAAAGGGAGCCTGTCAGATCATTGTAGCATATAAAGTGTCCCCAGAACATTGTTAGTGAAGCAATGTGCATCACTAACTCTTTTTTCCATTAAAATCGCCACTGTAATCCTTATCAAAAAGCACATTATATCGTTATCTTACCTGCTCATTTAGGCATAGGAGTGTGCTTCATTGCGTTCAGTCAAGGTTGTCCCCACCCACGCAATTTGAATGATGTCCTATGTTTTTTTTCCATTATGTGTATATAATATGTAAAATAGGGGGCAGGTCAGTGAGGGATCAGTGACCTGTCAGATGCCTTACTGGTGATTAGTTAATCAGAGCACCAGATGAAGCTTTCCCCCCCCACAGGCTGCCCCGAAGCACGGGAATATCATTAACTCAAAACTGAAAATAAAGATTAAACAACAACCACAAGATGGATTTCATCAACCAAGGTATCATTTTATCAGTATGATGGCACCAACCTGACACTGTAGGTTACTGAGCACAATCCTGCTGACGGGTTCCTTCTAAGGCCTTAACAAGAGTGGCCTGAGCTATCGCCAATCACTGATGTTAGCTGTATAAAAATGCCAGCATCTGCCCATTATGAAGCTCTTGTGCCTGCTCCACACATGCTGACTTCACTACATGCACTGATAATCATGGAGTGTTAAGAGATTTAAGGTATTTTTCGGATTATAAAACACACCCCAAATTTTGAGGAGAAAAATAGTAAAAAAAAAAAAAAAATTTTTAATAAAATGATGGTGCTTATAATCCATGCGTTCTATTGCTTACCGGGGTGGTGGCTGCAGTGAAGCGGGAGTCCCAGGGTCGCTGCTGGAGGAGGCAGGAGTGGGGTGATGCTGCAGGTCACAGGCTGGGATGAGGGGGTGCTCCGATGTGCGGCGCGCTGCTGCCGGGAGTCTTCGATGGTGCCCGGCTCTGCCGACATTTTGTGACAGGCCAGAGCCCCGGCAGTTCAACGGTTTCCTGTGCGGTGGACTATGGGGGCGGTGCATGTGCAGATGGAGATCTCGGCACCAAGATCATAAACTGGCCACAACCAGGTGCTTCCCGCAAGATTTCAGGCAGAAGTGAAAAGAATTATCAGAAGAGTTGTCCAAGAGCCAATGATCACCTGTGGAGATCTATGGAAAAACTTGGAATTAGCAGGTACAATTGTTTAAAAGAAAACTATAAGTAATGCACTCCACCTCCATGACCTGTATACAAGCTCACCACACAAGCCTCCATTGCTTAGCAAAAAGCATGTTCAAGGACGTTTAAAGTTTTCTCATCAACATTTAGACAGGCTTCTAAAATACTGGGAGAATATAGTCTGTTCAGATGAGACCAAAATTGATCTCTTTGGATACCATAATGCACACCATGTTTGGAGGCCAAAAAGGCACTGCATATCATAACAGTGACGTTTAGAGGAGGGGAACATCATGGTGTGGGGCTGTTTTCTCCATGCGGCACTGGAAAACTTCATATAATTGAAGGAAGGATGAATGGACAAATGTTTTCCGAGACATTCTTGATGAAAATCTGCTACCATCTACCAGGATGATGATGAATCAAGAGTGGATATTTCAGCTAGTCAATGATCCCAAACACACAGCCAAGGAAACTTTCAATTGGCTTCAGAGAAAGAAACTAAAGCTGCTAGAATGGCCCAGCCAATCACCTGACCTGAATTAAATAGGAAATTCATGGAAGGATCTAAAGCTCAGAATTCATAGAAGGAGCCCATGGAACATTCAGGATTTGAAAAGTGTTTGCTTGGAAGAATGGGCCAAAATCACACCTGAGCAATGCATGCAACTAGTTTCTCCATATAGGAGGCGTCTTGAAGCTCATCACCAACAAAGGCTTATGTACGAAGTATTTCATATTTTTCAGTTATCGTGTTCAATACTTTTTCCCTGTGTCATTTTTCATTATTACACATAACTTAATTTATGGACAGCTATGGTTTGATTTCTTTGCTTGTGTAATTTGGATGGGTTGTTACCGACATCTGGTGAGTATTTCATGTCAAAAGCAGCACCATTGTCATGGTATGCCTAGGTTACTTTAGGCAAAAACCCTGGGACCCCTGCGAAGTCCCTCAGACTAGGGGAACCCTGTCTGTCCCTCTACCCAGGGTTTACACTGAAGGTGTGCCTGCCTGAGCCTCCACCCTGTCCCTGTCTCCTGTCCAGCCCTAAGCTGAACCCACCTCCCTCCACCCAGTGAGGGGACCTGACACCAGACCCCACAAATACGTATGGACAGGGGTAAAAGAAACACCACACAGTTAATACACAAGGGAATACAATAATGTGCAAGGGCAACCAAATATATATACACTCACTGGCCACTTTATTAGGTACACCTGTCCAACTGTGTGTTAAGACTTAATTTCTAATCAGCCAATCACATGGCGGCAACTCAGTGCATTTAGGCATGTAGACATGGTCAAGACAATCTCCTGCAGTTCAAACCGAGCATCAGTATGGGGAAGAAAGGTGATTTGAGTGCCTTTGAACGTGGCATGATTGTTGGTGCCAGAAGGGCTGGTCTGAGTATTTCAGAAACTGCTGATCTACTGGGATTTTCACGCACAACCATCTCTAGGGTTTACAGAGAATGGTCCGAAAAAGAAAAAAAATCCAGTGAGCGGCAGTTCTGTGGCCGGAAATGCCTTGTTGATGCCAGAGGTCAGAGGAGAATGGGCAGACTGGTTCGAGCTGATAGAAAGGCAACAGTGACTAAAATTGCCACCCGTTACAACCAAGGTAGGCAGAAGAGCATCTCTGAACGCACAGTGCGTCGAACTTTGAGGAAGATGGGCTACAGCAGCAGAAGACCACACTGGGTACCACTCCTCTCAGCTAAGAACAGGCATCTGATGGCTACTTTCAGCAGGATAATGCGCCATGTCATAAAGCTCGAATCATCTCAGATTGGTTTCTTGAACATGACAATGAGTTCACTGTACTCAAATGGCCTCCTCAGTCACCAGATCTCAATCCAATAGAGCATCTTTAGGATGTGGTGGAACGGGAGATTCGCATCAGGGATGTGCAGCCGACAAATCTGCGCCAACTGTGTGATGCCATCATGTCAATATGGTCCAAAATCTCTGAGGAATGCTTCCAGCACCTTGTTGAATCTCTGCCACGAAGAATTGAGGCAGTTCTGAAGGCAAAAGGGGGTCCAACCCGTTACTAGCATGGTGTACCTAATAAAGTGGCCAGTGAGTGTATATAACAGATTGGAGAAAGAACCACTGAGGGATATACTGCACCAGATATCAGACGCTCCAACACCACCACTGCTGACCGGTATTGCTAGCACTAGGCTAAAGCTATAGTCGGCGACGCCCATAGTCAGGACGAACTATTTAAAGACCAAGGGCGTGGCCCAGCCCTCAGCCAGCATGACAACCTGGTTAACCCTATCCCGACTGGAACAGAATACCCAACAGGGTATTACCGCTGTCTGCCGGACACCCTGGTGTGAACAGTGTCCGACATGACAGTACCCCGCCTTCTACGAGGGACCTCCGGAACCTCACCATGTCGAGGACCTGGCTTGTCCGGATGGCGACGATGGAACATAGTAACCAGTCGATCAGCATGAATGTCAGAGGCCGGCACCCATGTCCTCTCCTCAGGACCATAGCCACGCCAGTGGACCAGGTACTGTAGAGTGCGACGCACAACCCTAGAGTCCACCACTTTGGACACCTCAAATTCCAACGAGCCATCCACCAAGACGGGAGGTGGTGGCCCGGGGGAACCATCCACCAAACCCACGACCTTCTTTAGCAATGCTTTGTGAAATACATTATGAATCTTATACACAGCCGGCAACTCCAAACGAAATGCCACGGGGTTGATCACTGCGGAGATTCTAAATGGGCCAATGAACCTGGGACCCAACTTAAGTGATGGTATCTTGAGCTTAATGTTCCTAGTAGATAACCACACCCAATCACCCACACACAGGTCCGGACCTGGCACACGTCTGCAGTCAGCCACCCGTTTGTACCTGGAACCCACCTTCAACAAGCGCTGCTTGACTCTCCTCCAAACAGACGACAATTGAGCTCCCAACTGGTCCTCCTCAGGGACGCCAACTGAGCACCCCTGATGCAAGGTGCAAAATTGAGGATGTTGACCATACACACAAAAAAAAAGGAGATTCCCCAGACGATTCCTGGCAATGGTTGTTTATTGCGAATTCTGCCAGAGGAAGAAACGCTGACCACTCTTCCTGATTGTCGGAAATAAAGCAGCGCAAGTATTGCTCCAGGTTTTGGTTCATCCGCTCAGTCTGTCCATTCGACTGAGGGTGGAAAGCCGATGAATGAGATAATTTGATTCCAAGGCGAGAACAAAAAGCTCTCCAAAACTTTGCCACAAACTGCGTACCTTGATCAGACACAATGTCAGACGGGACACCATGAAGTCTGACCACCTCGCGAATAAATATCTGAGCAAGAGTCTTAGCATTGGGCAAAGACGGTAAAGCAACGAAATGTGACATTTTGGAGAACCTATCAACAATTACCAAAATGACCGAGTTCCCTGCCGAGGCGGGCAAGTCAGTAATAAAATCCATGGAAATCTCAGTCCATGGCTTACTGGGCACCCCGAGAGGCTGCAAGCTACCAGCGGGACAGGAACAAGGAGTCTTGGCCCGTGCGCACGTGGTACAGGCAGCCACATATGAGGCCACATCCTGCCGGATTTTAGGCCACCAAAAACGACGCGATACCAGTTCCAGAGTGCTCTTTACCCCTGGATGACCTGCCAGTACCGTGTCGTGATGTTCGCCGGCCCAACACTCTAGAGCGTAGATGTAGCGGCACAAAAGATTTATTAGCAGGCAACCCCGGCGGTACCACCTCCTGAGCCTCCGCAATCTCTGCCTCAATCTCTGTCGTGATGGCAGATACCACCACACCCTTTTGGAGAATAGGCACCGGCTCTTCACATAACTCTCCACCAGGAAAACACCTGGATAAAGCGTCTGCCTTAACATTCTTCGACCCAGGTCGATAGGTAACAATGAAGTTAAACCGGGTGAAGAATAATGCCCAGCGAGCCTGTCTGGAGGACAGGCGCTTAGCAGATTCTAAATAAAGCAAATTCTTATGGTCGGTTATCACAGTAATCTGATGAACAGCCCCCTCCAAGAAGTGTCGCCACTCCTCAAATGCCAATTTGATGGCCAATAATTCCCTGTTGCCAATATCATAATTACGCTCCGCAGGCGACAGCTTCTTGGAGAAGAAGGCACACGGATGCAACTTGGCCCAAGATGGGCCCTGAGACAGTACAGCCCCCACTCCAACCTCCGACGCATCCACCTCCACGACAAACGGTAAGGAGACATCGGGCTGCACCAGAATGGGCGCTGAGGCAAAACTATTCTTGAGGAATTCAAACGCCTGTACAGCAGGCTCAGACCAGTCAGAAAAGTTGGTACCCTTCTTAGTCATGTCAGTCAGTGGTTTGGCAATCATAGAGAAGTTCTTAATAAATTTCCTATAGTAATTGGAGAAGCAAAGAAATCGCTGAAGCGCCTTAAGATTATCAGGCCGATCCCAATGTAGTACCGCCTGCACCTTTGCGGTGTCCATCTTAAAACCTGAGGCGGAGATTATATAACCCAAGAACGGTAGCTCCTGTATGAAAAACACACATTTTTCAAGCTTGACATAGAGCCTGTTCTCTCTGAGCAACTGCAGAACCTGTCTAACATGCTCTATATGTGTATCATGGTCGCGAGAGAAAATGAGAATGTCGTCAAGATAAATTATAACGAACCTCCCCAACAGCTGAGAGAAGACATCATTGATGAAGTGTTGAAAGACCGCCGGTGCCATAGTCAACCCAAACGGCATTACCAAACTCTCAAAGTGACCCTCAGGGGTATTGAACGCCGTCTTTCACTCATCCCCCTGACGGACTCTTATAAGATTGTACGCCCCCCTGAGGTCCAGTTTGGAAGACCACCTGGCACCAACCACTTGGTTGAATAAATCGGGTATAAGTGGCATAGGGTAAGGATCACGGACCGTAATCTGGTTGAGTTCTCTGAAATCCAGACACGGGCGTAAACCGCCATCCTTCTTTTTAACAAAGAAGAAGCCAGCAGCCAGAGGAGAAGAGGAAGGTCTAATATGACCCTTGCTCAGGCTATCCGCAATGTATTCCTTGAGAGCTAGCCTCTCGGGACCTGAGATATTAAACATTCTAGCTTTAGGTAACTTGGCCCCTGGTTTCAACCTAATAGCACAGTCATAGGGGTGATGCGGTGGTAGTTCTGAACAACCCTTCTCAGAAAATACATCCGCATAGTCCAACAACGGCTCCGGGATACTGGGGGTCAAAGCGGAAATACATGTAGCCAGGCACCTCTCCTGACACTCCCTGCTCCACTGAATTATGTCCTGGGTCTTCCAATCAATAACAGGATTATGCATTGACAACCATGGAAAGCCCAGAACCATCTGAGCCGGTAAGTTACTAAGCACCTTACAAGTTACCCGCTCTGAGTGTAATACTCCGATGTGGAGTTGTATATCCAACACACACTCTGTGATCTCCCCTTGAGACAACGGGGAAGCATTGATGGTAACCACCCGGATGGGGTTCGGCAATTTCTCCACCGGAAATCCCGCTGTATGCGCGAACCTCTCATCAATGAGATTGGCAGCTGAGCCACTATCAATAAATACTGTAATAGAGAGCATTTGCCCCCCCAAGTACCACGCTAGCAGGGAGCATACACTGGGAAACCATGACGGAGGATACACAAAGGCTCAGACTAGACTCCTCCAAACCCTCTGAGCCTATCAGTTTTCCGCCGGCGCGCCCTTCTTAGGTACCAGGGGGCAAGCGTTAATAAAATGTCCTCCTTTGCCACAAAAAAAACAGAGCCCCTGCCTTCTGTGCCAAGGACGTTTAGGCTTGTTACTCGGTGACTGTGCTATACCAGCGATCTGCATGGGTTCCACGGATTCATCCGCGGCAACCTCACCGACCACTCCCCCACCTCCCGGAGGCAACAAAACCAGCGCCCCCTGACGGAGACGGCGGTCTATGCGTACTACAAGTGCCATCGCAGCCTCCAGAGAGGCGGGAGTCTCGTACATTAGGAGAGTCTGTTTAACCCTTCCAGAAACCCCATGCAAAAATTGACTTCTAAGCGCAGGGTCATTCCACTGCGTGTCCACCGCCCAGCGCCGGAATTCCGTGCAGTAATCCTCAGCTGGTCGATCACCCTGTAGCAGTGAGCGTATCTTAGACTCTGCTAAGTTTAATCTATCCGGATCGTCATAGATCAAACCCAGAGCAGAGAAAAAAAAATCTACAGATTCAAATGCCGGTGAGTCTGAAGGGAGTGAAAAGGCCCAAGCCTGTGGATCACCACTCAGCAAAGAAATCACCAAGCCCACGCGTTGAGCCTCATTACCTGAGGAATGTGGACGCATACGGAAATACAATTTGCATGATTCACGAAACACCGTGAACTTACCACGATCACCAGCAAATCGTTCAGGAAGGGGAAACTTGGGCTCAGCTGCCCTGGCTGCAGCCTCAGCAGGTACTGCAGGAGCTGACAGGCCTTGTTGCTGGACCGCCCCCCTGAGTTCAGTGACCTGTATGGATAGAGCCTCCAGCTGCTTGGTTAGGGAAAGTATAGGATCCATAGTAAGTAACCCCTATATTCCCTATCTATACCTTCTTTTTTTTTTTCTCTCACTTTATTATTTGGGCCGACTATAATGTCATGGTATGCCTAGGTTACTTTTGGCAAAAACCCTGGGACCCCTGCGAAGTCCCTCAGACTAGGGGAACCCTGTCTGTCCCTCTACCCAGGGTTTACACTGAAGGTGTGCCTGCCTGAGCCTCCACCCTGTCCCTGTCTCCTGTCCAGCCCTAAGCTGAACCCACCTCCCTCCACCCAGTGAGGGGACCAGACACCAGACCCCACAAATACGTATGGACAGGGGTAAAAGAAACACCACACAGTTAATACACAAGGGAATACAATAATGTGCAAGGGCAACCAAATATATATATAACAGATTGGAGAAAGAACCACTGAGGGATATACTGCACCAGATATCAGACGCTCCAACACCACCACTGCTGACCGGTATTGCTAGCACTAGGCTAAAGCTATAGTCGGCGACGCCCATAGTCAGGACGAACTATTTAAAGACCAAGGGCGTGGCCCAGCCCTCAGCCAGCATGACAACCTGGTTAACCCTATCCCGACTGGAACAGAATACCCAACAGGGTATTACCGCTGTCTGCCGGACACCCTGGTGTGAACAGTGTCCGACATGACAACCATGGAATTAATGGTGTTATATACTGTAAATAATAAGCACCTTTAGAAAAACATTTACCGTATTTTCTGGCGTATAAGACAACTTTTTAACCCCTGAAAATCTTTTCAAAAGTTGGGGGTCGTCTTATACGGCATGAGCGGAGCTCTGCGGTTGCCCCATATGGTGCAGGGAGCAGTCCCGATGACGAGGTGCCTCACTGGGAAGGTGTAATTGAATCAAGCCCACCCTTGTATCCTATTACCTCCTTTTACCCGTCCGGCTCGCCCTTCTCTGCCTCTCAAGTCTCCGGAGGATGGAAATGAAGCCGCTCCTTCTCTTTCACCCGTCTGGCCTGCCCTTCTCTGCCTTTCAAACCTCGCAGGGATGGAAGTGAAGCGGCGAAGGCGCCGCTACACTTCCATCCTTTTGAGATTTGAAAGGCAGAGAAGGGCGGGCTGGACTGGTGAAAGAAGGAGGTAATAGGATACAAGGGCGGGCTTGATTCACTTACATCTTCCAGGTGAGGCACCTCGTCATCGGGACCTCTCCCCGCACCATATGCGGCGACCGCAGAGCTCTGCATATGCCGTATAAGACGACACACCGTGTAGAAGATGAACCCCGACTTGTACGGAGAGTATATCCCAAATTCTATATTTTTAATGGAAAAGTTGGGGGTCGTCTTATACGCCGGAAATATACGGTACTTAGAAAATTGGTGATGTGTTCAATGGTAATTTCACCCAATGTATGTGGTATCTTCATGTCTGTAAAAGTCTGATCTGATCAAAATATAAAATTAAGGCTAGTTTCACATTAGCGTTTACGGCCGCAGCATCGGGCTGCGCACGGCCGCCGCTAAGCCCCGCCCCCAGCCGCGCCTCCGCCGGTAGGTCCGCATACGGATGCATGACGCTGCATGCGTCCTGCGTCCCCTATCTTTAGCACTGGGGATGCAGGCCATGCGCAGTATGCGTTTGGCGGCACATGCGTCCTGTTGATGCTGCGCCGACCAGCGCCAAACGCAGCAGGTTGCAATTTGGTGCGCTCGGCGCAGCGTCAAAAGGACGCATGCGCCGCCAAACGCATACTGCGCACGGCCTGCGTCCCCAGTGCTAAAGATAGGGGACGCAGGACGCATGCAGCGTCATGCGTCCGTAGGCTGAGCTACCGGCGGAGGCGCGGCAGGGGGCGGGGCTTAGCGGCGGCCGTAAACGCTAATGTGAAACTATCCATACCAAGAGAAAAAAAAAGAGCCAAAGTGTCTTAAGGAAAATATAAAATTTTATTTCATAAAAAATTCATAATATTTTATTATAAATACATAGATACCAGTTAGAGTTCAGAGAAGGAGACTAACCCCAAAATACCACCGTGCCTCTCACGTATGTAACAAACCTGATATTTAATCAATATTAGTAAGGTAAGCTAAAACAGGTCAGGCCAGATGGTGTTAAGTACACAAAAATCAGAGAAAGGATAGCGCTGAACACACCAAGCGTTCACTAGAATAAAGCGCTCAGTAAACCGTAAATCAATAAAGTGAACTAAAGCAAGTCAGACCAGACAGTATTAAGTGCAATAGGATCACAGTAGAGGTAGCGCTGGACGCACTCAGCGTTCACTACAATCAAGCACTCAGTGAGCCATAGAGCAGACTGTCAAGCTTACCAGAGAGGGACAGCAGGCACCGAAGGGAAGGTGTGAAGCTCCCCGACACGCGTTTCGCGGCCAAGCAGGGCCGCTTTCTCAAGGGGAAGTGACGGAGGATCCGAACAGGACCTTCAAGTAACCCCATGACCTAGGTCACATGATTATATGTGACCAATGGCGGTGAACCAAACGGCGCATGCGCAATGTGCCGAAGGCGCCTCTGCATGCATCAGAGGCGTCACTTGCACGGAATCTACCACAGGGATTAACCCTGTGTGAGGTACCCACAACGTAGAGACACCCCAACACAGACAAAGCCCTGACGGAAACACTGCCATGCGCACCGTCACCATCATATAATTGGGACATAGAATGGGAAATGATATATAAGGAAAGGAAGAAGGAGGGAAATATGCTCAGGCTTACATTAGCTGCGGTCATCAGACATAAATAGTATCAATACATTACAAAATATCAGCAATACAAATGCAATGCAATTTAAATAATGTAAAACAGTCACAGACAATAAGAGCTAGTGCAAATATGACAATAATCCCACAAAAGATCATAAATGGAATGTCTGTATCCTCCGCATAGAAAGATCCAAAATCCTTTATATTCAGATGGTTAATTCAGAGTCCCACCAGGGCTAAATGAATGGAAATGTGGGGACATCAAGATAATCACTGGTAATGGAAAAAACAATAAAATAAAAACAAGTTAAAAACATAGGATTAAAAAAAAACACACATTCACACACCCTCGGAATCGGGGATAGATTAGTGTGGGTGGGAAAAAAACGGGGAATACAGAGGACGCCGCAAGGATTGAGGGAAGCTGATTTTTACAGAAATGGGGCAAAACTTAAAGATTCATTCAAACCATTAGGTGCAACCGTGTCGAGCAATACAATCCACCTGGCTTCCGTTTGGGCGAGAAGTTTTTAATTATCTCCACCTCTGATCCCAAGGTGGAGGGCCTCAATGCCTCTGACACTTAATAGCTTGGCATCGCAATTGTGATGGACCCTAAAGTGCCGAGGAATCGCCTTCAATTCTCTCTCATCCGTCACTGTCCTTGCTGCGCCAATATCCCGCACATGCTCCCGAACCCTAACCCGGAGCTCCCTAGTAGTGAGACCAACGTAGATATTGGGGCACGGACAGATGGCATAATATATAACATTAGTAGTCCCACAAGAAATACGTTGTCTGATAGAAAAGTCTCTGGAGCCATCTGCAGAGGAGAACATAGAGCAGCGCAGGACATTGGCGCAAGCCACGCAGTGACCACATGGAAAACAGCCGACCTGTGGGGTGTACGTACCCAAAAAGGTATTAGGAGCTTGAGTGTAATGGCTTTTTAATAGGAGATCTCCAAGATTTTTAGATCTCCTAGATGTCATACTGGGAAAGGTACCTAAAACAGACCCCAGGGTCGGGTCAGATTCCAAGATTGGCCAGTGTTTTTTGAGGACGGTGCGTTTATTTTCCCACTCATGGTTGAAGGTGGAGATAAACCTTATAGGGCCCTCAAAATCTACCCTGGTATTTCTTTTTGTGGGATTCAAAAGATGATTACGAGGAGTTTTTCTTGCTCGGTTGTACCCAGTTTTCACACATCTGCGGCTATATCCGCGTGTGTGAAATCGATCTTTAAGATCCGAGGCCTGTGCCTCGAATCTGGTGTCTGTGGAGCAGATTCGTCTCATCCTTAGGAACTGTCCAACCGGGACAGCCCTAATGGTGGCCGGATCATGTGCTGAGGACGCGTGTAACAATGAATTGACTGATGTTGGTTTCCTGAAGACATCCGTCTGGATACGTCGATCAAGGTCGACCTCCAGACGGATGTCCAGGAAATCAATTGTAGAGTTGTTAAAAGTATACGTAAGTCGTATGTTAAATTTGTTGTCATTAAGCGTCTTCATGAAATCATCGAGCCGGTGCGGCCCCCCCATCCCACAACAACAATATGTCATAAATATAGCGATACCAGCACAGAACATGGGAGGCGGCCTGTGGGCACCGTCGCCAAAAATGAATCTCTCCCAGGCGCCCAGAAAGAGATTAGCGTACGAGGGCGCACAGGCCGCGCCAA
Source organism: Dendrobates tinctorius (assembly GCF_039654945.1). Taxonomy (NCBI): domain Eukaryota; kingdom Metazoa; phylum Chordata; class Amphibia; order Anura; family Dendrobatidae; genus Dendrobates; species Dendrobates tinctorius. The sequence continues at coordinate 477,913 of NW_027362165.1, read as the reverse complement.
TGGCCGTGCCGCGCCTCTGTAAGTAGAAAACATCCTTGAAGACAAGTTGTGGTGTGGGTGAGGATATAGCGCACCAGCTCAATGATCAGCTCACACAGAGGGCTGTCCAGGTCGGAGGCCCCCAGGAAGAGACGAACCGCATCCACACCCTAGGAATGATCGATGCAAGTATATAAACTGGTCACAACCTCTGTGTTCCTTACACCCCTGCTGTTATGGAGATCTGTGGCCCATAGATCTTAAGAGCTCATTTACTTATTAACCCCTTCACTACCAAGGGTGGTTTGCACGTTAACTCCCGGGCTAATTTTTACAATTCTGACCACTGTACCTTTATGAGGTCATAACTCTGGAACGCTTCCATGGATCCCGGTGATTCTGACATTGTTTTCTCGTGACATATTGTACTTCATGTTAGTGGTAAAATTGCATTCAAATAACTTGTGTTTATTTGTGAAAAAAACGGAAATTTGGCGAAAATTTTGAAAATTTTGCAATTTTCCAACTTTGAATTTTTATGCCCTTAAATCACAGCGATACGGCACACAAAAAACTTAATACATAACATTTCCCACATGTTTACTTTACATCAGCACAATTTTGGAACCAAAATTTTTTTTTGTTAGGAAGTTATAAGGGTTAAAAATTGACCAGCGATTTCTCATTTTTGCAACACCATTTTATTTTTAGTGACCACATCACATTTGAAGCCACTTTGAGGGGTCTATATGATAGAAAATACCCAAACTGACACCATTCTAAAAACTGCACCCCTTAAGGTGCTTAAAACCACATTCAAGAAGTTTATTAACCCTTTAGGTGCATCACAGGAATTTTTTGAATATTAAAAATAAAATGAACATTTAACTTTTTTTCACAAAAAAAATACTTCAGGTTCAATTTTCTTTATTTTACCAAGGGTAACAGGAGAAATTGGACTGCAAAAGTTATTGTGCAATTTATCCTGAGTACGCTGATACCTGATATGTGGGGGGGAACCACTGTTTCGGCGCATGGCAGACCTCAGTAGGGAAGGAGCGCCGTTTGACTTTTTCAATGCAAAATTGGCTGGAATTCAGTTCGGACGCCATGTCGCGTTTGGAGAGCCCCTGATGTACCTAAACAGTGGAAACCCCCCCAAGTGACCCCATTTTGGAAACTAGACCCCCCAAGGAACTTATCTAGATATGTGGTGAGAACTTTGAACCCACAAGGGCTTCACAGAAGTTTATAACGTACAGCGGTACAATTAAAAAATCATATTTTTTTTCCACAAAAATGATCTTTTCACCCCCAATTTTTATTTTTCCAAGGGTAACAGGACCCTAAAAGTTATTGTGCAATTTGTCCTGAGTACGCTGATACCCCATATGTGGGTGTAAATGACTATTTGGGCGCATAGCAGAGCTCGGAAGGGAAGCAGCGCCATTTGACGTTTTTGGCTAGAATTGAGATCGGACACCATGTCGCGATTGGAAAACCCCTGATGTACCAAAACAGTGGAAACCCCCCACAAATGACACCATTTTGGAATCTAGACCCCCCAAGGAACTTATCTAGATGTGTGGTGAGAACTTTGAACCCCCAAGGGCTTCACAGAAGTTTATAACGTACAGCAGTACAATTAAAAAATCATATTTTTTCCACAAAAATGATCTTTTCACCCTCAATTCTTATTTTTCCAAAAGTAACAGGACCCTAAAAGATATTGTGCAATTTGTCCTGAGTACGCTGATACCCCACATGTGGGGGTAAACCACTATTTGGGCGCATGGCAGAGCTCGGAAGGGAAGCAGCGCCATTTGACGTTTTTGGCTGGAATTGAGATCGGACACCATGTCGCGTTAGGAAAGCCCCTGATGTACCAAAACAGTAGAAACCCCCCACAAATGACACGATTTTGGAAACTAGACCCCCCAAGGAACTTATCTACATGTGTGGTGAGCACTTTGAACCCCCCAGTGCTTCACTGAAGTTTATAACGTCCGGGCGTGAAAATAAAAAAATCGTATTTTTTCCACAAACATCATCTTTTAGTCCCCATTTTTTTATTTTCCCAAGGGTAACAGGAGAAATTGGACCCCAAAAGTTGTTGTCCAATTTGTCCTGAGTACACTGACACCCCATATGTGGGAGAAAACTACTGTATGGGGACACGTCGGGGCTCGGAAGGGAAGTAGTGACGTTTTGGAATGCAGACTTTGATGGAATGGTCTGTGGGTGTCATGTCGCCTTTGGAGAGCCCCTAATGTACCTAAACAGTGGAAACCACCCCCCAAATGATCCCATTTTGGAAACTAGACCCCCTGAGGAACTTATCTAGATGTGTGGTGAGCACTTTGAACCCCCAAGGGCTTCACAGAAGTTTATAATGCCCAGGCATGAAAATAAAAAAATTGAATTTTTTCCACAAACATGATCAATTAGTCTCCAATTTTTTTATTTTCCCAAGGGTAACAGGAGAAATTGGACCCCAAAAGTTGTTGTCCAATTTGTCCTGAGTACGCTGATACCTCATATGTGGGAGAAAACTACTGTATGGGCACACGTCGGGGCTCGGAAGGGAAGTAGTGACATTTTGGAATGCAGACTTTGATGGCATGGTCTGCGGGTGTCATGTTGCTTTTGGAGAGCCCCTGATGTACCTAAACAGTGGAAACCCCCCACAAGTGACCCCATTTTGGAAACTAGACCCCCTAATGAACTTATCTAGATGTGTGGTGAGCACTTTGAACCCCCCCAGTGCTTCACAGTAGTTTATAACGACCGGGCGTGAAAATAAAAATATCGTATTTTTTCAACAAACATCATCTTTTAGTCCCCATTTTTTTTATTTTCCCAAGGGTAACAGGAGAAATTGGACCCCAAAAGTTGTTGTCCAATTTGTCCTGAGTACGCTGATACCTCATATGTGGGAGAAAACTACTGTATGGGCACACGTCGGGGCTCGGAAGGGAAGTAGTGACGTTTTGGAATGCAGACTTTGATGGATTGGTCTGCGGGTGTCATGTGCGTTTGGAGAGCCCCTGATGTACCTAAACTATTGAAACTCCCCACAAGTGACCCCATTTTGGAAACTAGACCCCCCACAGAGCTTATCTAGATGTGTGGAGAGCACTTTGAACCCCCAAGTGCTTCACAGAAGTTTATAACGCCTGGGCGTGAAAATAAAAAAAACATTTTTTTCCGCAAAATTATATTTTTGCCCCCAATTTTTTATTTTCCTAAGGGTAACAGGAGAAATTGGACCCCAAAAGTTGTTTTGTAATTTGTCCTGAGTAGGCTGATACCCTACATGTGGGGGTAAAACACTGTTTGGGTGCATGGCAGAGCTTGGAAGGGAAGGAGCACCATTTGACTGTTTCAACGCAGAATTGGCTGGAATTGAGATCAGACGCCATGTTGCCTTTGGAGAGCACCTGATGTGCCCAAACAGTGGAAACCCCCCAATTATAACTCCAACCCTAACCTCAACACACTCCTAACCCTAATCTGAGCCCTAGCCCTAACCCTTACCCTAGCCCTAACCCTAGCCCTAACCCTAGCCCTAACCCTAACCCTAGCCCTAACCCTAACCCTACCCTAACCCTAACCCTAGCGGGAAAATGGAAATAAATACATTTTCTTTTAGTTTTATTATTTTTCCCTAACTAAGGAGGTGATAACGGGGGGTTTGATTTACTATTTATGGCGGTGTTTATGTTTGGCAGCTGTCACACGCTAAAAGACGCTTTTTATTGTAAAAATAGTTTTTGCATCACCACATATTGAGAGCTATAATTTTTCCGTATTTTGACCCACCGAGTCATGTGAGGTCTTATTTTTTGCGGGACAAGTTGACGTTTTTATTGGTACCATTTTCGGGCACGTGACCTTTTTTGATCGCTTTTTATTCCAATTTTTGGGACGCAGAATGAACAAAAACCAGCGTTTCATGAATTTCTTTTGGGGGGGTGCGTTTACACCGTTCCGCGTGCGGTAAAATTGATAAAGCGGTTTTATTCTTCGGGTCAGTACGGTTACAGCGATACCTCATTTAGGTCGTTTTTTTATGTTTTGTCGGTTTTTTGCAATGAAAACAATTTTATATAAAAAATAATTATTTTTGTATCGCTTTATTCTGCGAGCTATAACTTTTTTATTTTTTTGCGGATGATGCTGTATGGTGGCTCGTTTTTTGCGGGACAAGATGACGTTTTCAGCGGTACCATGGATATTTATATGCATCTTTTTGATCGCGCGTTATTGCACTTTTTATTCGGTGGTATGATAATAAATCATTATTTTTTGCTTCGTTTTTTATTTTTATTTTTTAAGGGGTTCGCTAAAGGGGTTAACTAATGGGACAGTTTTATAGGGCAGGTCATTATGGACGCGGCGATACCAAATATGTGTACTTTTATTGTTTTTGGTTTTTTTTATTTTGAAAAAATGGATTTATTGGGGAATATTTTTTTTTTTTTTACTAATTTATTTAGCGATTTTTTTTTAATTATTTTTAACACTTTTTTTTTTTTTTTTTTTTTTTTTTTACTTTATTACCTTGTCCCAGGTGGGACATCACTGTCCTGTGGCAGATCGCTGATCTGTCACATCACAGATCACTGTGACAGATCAGCAATCTGTCACAGGCACTGCTGCAGACTTCCTCATGCCTGCGCTTTGCAGGCAGTGAGGAAGTCAGCTCTCTACAGGCCCCCGAAGGCCCCCGTCGCCATCTTGGATCCGGGGGCCTGTAGGGAAGGAGCCCCCCGCAGCAGCGCTGCACATTGCGCTGCCGTGGGGGGCTCAGGGAAGCACGAAGGGAGCCCCCTCCCTGCCGATGCTTCCCTTTAACCCCCGGTACACCGCGATCGCGTTTGATCGCGGTGTACAAGGGGTTAACGTGTTGAGGGCGGTCTGTGACCGCCCCTGACACATTGTGCCGGGTGTCAGCTATGATAATTAGCTGACACCCGGCCGCGATCAGTGACGCTCACCACGTGGGCGCCGCTGATCGCTGGGACGTAATATTCCGTCCATGGTAGTTAGGTCCAGGGTCACATGGACGGAATATTACGTCCTTTGTAGGTAAGGGGTTAAGGAAAAAGTGAATTTCTCAGGAATAAAATATCAGATTGCAGATATCAAGGTATCAGCCTACTGAAAGATGCCAATTTTATTTGCCTAGGCAGTAGCTGCCTTGCACTGGTCACTAAAGGTGAGTTTGCTTCCCACCAGTACACCCAAGTCTTCTTCAGTGACAGTTCTACCTAAGATTTTGCTGTACATTTTGTTTGGTATCATAAAAATATTGAAATTGCACTCTGTATGCCCTCTACAAGGTCCCTTATAAATGTATTAAAAAGATGGCCCCCCCCACAGGCCGCCCCGGAGCACGGGAATATCATTAACTCAAAACTGAAAATAAAGATTAAACAACAACCAAAAGCTGGATTTCATCAACCAAGGTATCATTTTATCAGTATGATGGCACCAACCTGACACTGTAGGTTACTGAGCACAATCCTGCTGACGGGTTCCTTCTAAGGCCTTAACAAGAGTGGCCTGAGCTATCGCCAATCACTGATGTTAGCTGTATAAAAATGCCAGCATCTGCCCATTGTGAAGCTCGTGTGCCTGCTCCACACATACTGACTTCACTACATGCACTGATAATCATGGAGTGTTAAGAGATTTAAGGTATTTTTCGGATTATAAAACACACCCCAAATTTTGAGGAGAAAAATCATAAAAATTGTTTTTTTAATAAAATGATGGTGCTTATAATCCATGCGTTCTATTGCTTACTGGGGTGGTGGCTGCAGTGAAGCGGGAGTCCCAGGGTCGCTGCTGGAGGAGGCAAGAGTGGGGTGATGCTGCAGGTCACAGGCTGGGATGAGGGGGTGCTCCGATGTGCGGCGCGCTGCTGCCGGGAGTCTTCAATGGTGCCCGGCTCTGCCGACATTTTGTGACAGGCCAGAGCCCTGGCAGTTCAACGGTTTCCTGTGCAGTGGACTATGGGGGCGGTGCATGCGCAGATGGAGATCTCGGCACCAAGATCATAAACTGGCCACAACCAGGTGCTTCCCGCAAGATTTCAGACAGAAGTGAAAATTATCAGAAGAGTTGTCCAAGAGCCAATGATCACCTGTGGAGATCTATGGAAAATCTTGGAATTAGCAGGTTCAATTGTTTCAAAGAAAACTATAAGTAATGCACTCCACCTCCATGACCTGTATACAAGCTCACCACACAAGCCTCCATTGCTTAGCAAAAAGCATGTTCAAGGACGTTTAAAGTTTTCTCAACAACATTTAGACAGGCTCGTGAAATACTGGGAGAATATAGTTTGTTCAGATGAGACCAAAATTGATCTCTTTGGATACCATAATGCACATCATGTTTGGAGGCCAAAAAGGCACTGCATATCATAACAGTGACGTTTAGAGGAGGGGAACCTCATGGTGTGGGGCTGTTTTCTCCATGCGGCACTGGAAAACTTCATATAATTGAAGGAAGGATGAATGGACAAATGTTTTCCGAGACATTCTTGATGAAAATCTGCTACCATCTAACAGGATGATGATGAATCAAGAGTGGATATTTCATCTAGTCAATGATCCCAAACACACAGCCAAGGAAACTCTCAATTGGCTTCAGAGAAAGAAAATAAAGCTGCTACAATGGCCCAGCCAATCACCTGACCTGAATTAAATAGGAAATTCATGGAAGGATCTCAAGCTCAGAATTCATAGAAGTAGCCCATGGAACATTCAGGATTTGAAAAGTGTTTGCTTGGAAGAATGGGCCAAAATCACACCTGAGCAATGCATGCAACTAGTTTCTCCATACAGGAGGCGTCTTGAAGCTATCATCACCAACAAAGGCTTATGTACGAAGTATTTCATATTTTTCAGTTATCGTGTTCAATACTTTTTCCCTGTGTCATTTTTCATTATTACACATAACTTAATTTATGGACAGCTATGGTTTGATTTCTTTGCTTGTGTAATTTGGATGGGTCGTTACCGACATCTGGTGAGTATTTCATGTCAAAAGCAGCACCATGGAATTAATGGTGTTATATACTGTAAATAATAAGCACCTTTAGAAAAACATTTACCGTATTTTCTGGCGTATAAGACAACTTTTTAACCCCTGAAAATCTTTTCAAAAGTTGGGGGTCGTCTTATACGGCATGAGCGGAGCTCTGCGGTTGCCACATATGGTGCAGGGAGCAGTCCCGATGACGAGGTGCCTCACTGGGAAGGTGTAAGTGAATCAAGCCCACCCTTGTATCCTATTACCTCCTTTTACCCGTCCGGCTCGCCCTTCTCTGCCTCTCAAGTCTCCGGAGGATGGAAATGAAGCCGCTCCTTCTTTTCACCCGTCTGGCCTGCCCTTCTCTGCCTTTCAAACCTCGCAGGGATGGAAGTGAAGCAGCGCAGGCGCCGCTACACGTCCATCCTTTTGAGATTTGAAAGGCAGAGAAGGGCGGGCTGGACTGGTGAAAGAAGGAGATAATAGGATACAAGAGCGGGCTTGATTCACTTACATCTTCCAGGTGAGGCACCTCATCATCGGGACCTCTCCCCGCACCATATGCGGCGACCGCAGAGCTCTGCATATGCCGTATAAGACGACACACCGTGTAGAAGATGAACTCCAACTTATACGGAGAGTATACCCCAAATTCTATATTTTAAATGGAAAAGTTGGGGGTCGTCTTATACGCCGGAAAATACGTTACTTAGAAAATTGGTGATGTGTTCAATGGTAATTTCACCCAATGTATGTGGTATCTTCATGTCTGTAAAAGTCTGATTTGATCAAAATATGAAATTAAGGCTAATTTCACATTAGCGTTTACGGCCGCAGCATCGGGCTGTGCACAGCCGCCGCTAAGCCCCGCCCCCTGCCGCGCCTCCGCCAGTAGCTCCGCATATGAACGTATGACGCTGCATGCGTCCTGCGTCCCCTATCTTTAGCACTGTGGATGCAGGCCATGCGCAGTATGCCTTTGGCGGCACATGCGTCCTGTTGACGCTGCGCCGACCAGCGCCAAACGCAACAGGTTGCAATTTGGTGCGCTCGGCGCAGCGTCAAAAGGATGCATGCGCCGTCAAACGCATACTGCGCACGGCCTGCATCCCCAGTGCTAAAGATAGGGGACGCAGGACGCATGTAGCGGAGCTACCGGCGGAGGCGTGGCAGGGGGCGGGGCTTAGCGGCGGCCGTAAACGCTATTGTGAAACTAGCCTAATTAGTCCAAAAAGCAATGTGTACCAGTTCCCCGGCTGTTGACAGGGTTAATCCAGGGCACGGACTCTACCTCTATGTAGCATTCCAATGTGGATCCAAAAAAGCATCATAGTCCAGCCACATGCATAAAGCATAACATCTTCTTTATTGAGTACTAAGTGAAACATGTAACTAACTAACATCACAAATGAGATACAGAGCTTATGCATTAGCTACGCCTGCTTGGTATCCCTGAGATCATACTGACCTGGAGAATCATTTTGCCAGGTCATTTTTCTGTATAATTACTGCAGTAAAAGCAAAACCCCAAAAACATTTGGGGAATTGTGCTTTTTTTTTATTTTTTTTTTGCATTTTCGGGGCACTTGGCGTTTTTTTTCTTGTTTTTCATTTCATCCATCATATGATAAAATGAATCGCGTCTTTAAAAACTACAACTCACCCCACAGAAAATAATACAACTATATCAAGGGAAAAATTAAAAGTTATGCTTCCTGGAAGAAGGGGAGGAAAAAAAATTATGTCACAATAACAGTAAATTGCCATGTCGGGAAGGGGTTATTGGCGTTGTACTATCTTTCTATTATCTTTTGTATGAGGTTAGGGAATTTATTGGTATTTTTATTGGTAAATTTTGTCTGATCCTATGTTTTTATGCCACACTTTTCAGGGTAGTCAGGAGATGTTCATTGTGATTGTTTTCTGTGCGGAACATACAGGACGCGGCTTCAGCATCCTGTTTCCTCTGGCGATCACATGTTTAATGTAGGAACAGACGCTTTAGACCTGGCAGGGCGCGCATTCATTCTCTGTTTATGGAAGAAAATCATATCAGCAGAAAACGTGTTACAGAAACAAAAACAAATTTTGTGCTAAGCTTCTCATTTTCGTAAATTTCAAAAGCCATTATGCTATACACACTTCATATGTTCCACATCAACTTGCTTTAATGCGATTTAGTGCAGCCTTTTTCTTTATTTGCTATGTGAGTTGTTTTTGGCATGCACTAGTTCAGACTAGTTCTTTGTTCAGTCAGTTTTCCATTACTTACTGTGTTCAATTGTAAAACAAAAAAAAATCATACTCACCAAACACCTAATCCCCGACGCCCGCGTCTCCTGCAGCAAAAATATAATAAACCAACATATACATTACTTACCTTTCCGCCATAGTACATTTAATAAGGAGTGTCCCATGGCGGTCTCACGTGTAGAACAGTCACATCGGGAGATGTGACTGCTCTACCTGGCCGCCGGTGATACACTGCGGGAGGATTACCTCCTGTCAGTGCATCACTGCGCCGCCATGAGAGGTCACGAGTTTGTGCTGTCACTTGCGGCACCACTGCGTGAGAAAACTCTCATGCAGTGATGCCGTGAGCGCACGAACTCCGGTAAACTCTCAGTGATACACTGCAGGAGCTATTATTTCCTGTCAGTGTATCATTGGAGGCTGGGGAGAGCAGTCACGTCTCTTGATGTGACTGTTCTACACATGTGATCGCCGTGGGACACTCACTAAATGGTCTACGTTGGACAGGGAGTATATATGTTGGTTTATTATTTTATTTTTGTTGCAGGAGATCGAGGGAGTCGGGGATTAGGCGATGCAGTAAGTATGGTAAATTAATTTTCAATAAAGGAGCCTGTGATTATTTCAATTAAAGAACTTTATTCTGGCTGTGTCTTTATTTACCATATAACTATAGGATTAGTAATGGATAAGTGTCTTATTGACGCTTCTCCATTATTAATCCGTGGGCTTGATGTCACCGGACAATACACAGGTGACATCAACCCTACAAATATTATCCCACTTGCCACCGCTACAGGGCAAGTGGGAAGAACAAGGCTAAGTGCTAGAATTGGCGCATCTATAAGATGCGCCATTTCTGGGGCGACTGAGAGCTGATGTTTTTAGCCCTTTCCCAGGCTGTTAATATCATCCCACAGCTGTCTGCCTAGCCTTTGCTGGTACGATTTTATAGGGGGGCCCCATGTCATTTTTTTCTGGGTTTCCCCTGTAAACTAGCCAGTAAAGGCTAAGCAGACATCTGGGAGCTGTTATTAACAGCCTGGAAACCTTTATGGCCATTGGTTCCTTCCAAGAATATTAACATCAGCCCTCAATAATTGGATTTCCCTCTGCTGGTTAAGAAAATTAAGCGGGAGCTCAAGCAATTTTTTTTAAATACATTTTTTGAAAATGTAACAGATATTGCGCTTCACGCAGATTTTGTGTGTGTGTGTCTTAACTCTTTATTTACCATTTTATTAATGAGGGTATCTGGCTGACACCTATTCATTACTAAACCTCAGGCTTGGTATAACACATACATATATATATATATATATATATATATATATATATAACCACTATATATATATACAGTACAGACCAAGAGTTTGGACACCTTCTCATTCAAAGAGTTTTCTTTATTTATTTTCATGACTATGAAAATTGTAGATTCACTCTGAAGGCATCAAAACTATGAATTAACACGTGGAATTATATAATTAACAAAAAAGTGTGAAACAACTGAATAAATGTCTTATATTCTAGGTTCTTCAGAGTAGCCACCTTTTGCTTTTATTACTGCTTTGCACACTCTTGGCATTCTCCAAACTTTTGGTCTGTACTGTGTGTGTATATATATATATATATATATATATTATTCACTGATACAATACACTTTAATGATCCCGGGGGAAATTACGGAAATTATATTTGTTACGTGTGTGTAAACTTTATATTTGAACATGGTATGTAATGATATTGTGGCCTTCCATGGAGAATGCAAAAGAAGAGGTTGAACAAGGAAATGACATTACAATTCTTTTTTTTTGTTAAATAATATATCTTTATTTAGCTTACAAAAACGCATAAAAATCAGCATCAAATCCGTATAAAAAAACGCATAAAAAACACGTGAAATTTCAACTGTGTTTTCTGCCAAGAGAGGCAGAATCAGTGCAGAATTTTACAAAAGCAAATCTGCAATGTGCGCACATGCACTAAATGACAAAAGAGCCACTAATAGTGGAACGTTAGCTTTAGGCCTCATTCTGACATCCGTTTTACTCCACATATGAGAAAAACTAACCAATTATTTTGATCAGAGTTTGATCCGAGTATCATCAGTTTTTCTCGTATGTGGAGAAAAAAAAAAAAGGCTTCTCCACCTTCTCCATTCTGACAGTCCATGATAAATGGACTATACTCTGATGCAGTCCAAATTTTTTCAAGGAGCAATTGACTTGCATTGCTGATTTTGATCTGACGCTCAGATCAAAATCAGACAGGTAACACAATTTTCTGCAGCCACACGGTTTGCAAAAAATCATGGACATGTTAGTGGCCCCACAGACTATCACACAGTTACGAGTGCTATCCGTGAAAACCACTCGCACACTAAAAACTGATGACTGAAAGTGGCCTTATGTGCTCCAATGCTCCTCTGGCGATTACGTAGCTCCCAGCATACAAAAGGAATGGCCATTGGTAGTCTAATAGGATGGTCCTTCTCTTCCACATTATTGGCAAGTTCAGCCAATTTTTCTAATGTTTATAGGGAAGGGTCTAATATCTTAAATTGATCAAAATTGTTAGAAGCTCCACTTGTGGCCCATACAAGACAAGTGCTGCAGATTTCAGATCCAGATTTGTTGATGGAAAATCTGCAGTAGATTACAATTCAGCAAAGTGGACACGATATGAAACAACGTTATCACCCATGCTGTGTAAATCAGGTGGATTTTAACATTTACAGCATGTTGTTTTCACTATGGGAACAGCAAGGGCTTGTAACATATTTTCGTGTTGAAATATGGGGAAGTCAAAATCCACAAACGGATCCTAGTGTTGCAGATTTTACTGAGGATCGTCATCAAAATCCATACATACAGATAAAAAGTGTAAACTTACCGTAAAAAAACACCATGTATCCCATGTTACTATCCTGCCCCAACGCCTCTCCAGTCTTTTCTCAGTCAGCCCCAATGATGAGTTGTTGTTTAACCCCTTAACCCCCAAGGGTGGTTTGCACGTTCATGACCGGGCCAATTTTTACAATTCTGACCACTCTCCCTTTATGAGGTAGTAACTCTGGAACGCTTCTATGGATCCCGGCGATTCTGACAACGTTTTCTCGTGACATATTGTACTTCATGGTAGTGGTAACATTTCATTCATATATCTTGCATTTATTTGTGAAAAAAAACAGAAATTTGGTGAAAATTTTGAAAATGTCACAATTTTCCAACTTTTAATTTTTATGCCCTTAAATCACAGAGATATGTCACATAAAAAACTTAATAAATAACATTTCCCACATGTTTACTTTACATCAGCACAATTTGGGATCCACATTTTTTTGTGTGAGGAAGTTATAAGGGTTAAAATTTGACCAACGATTTTCATTTTTACAACACCATTTTATTTTTAGGGACCACATCACATTTGAAGTCACTTTGAGGGGTCTATATGATAGAAAATACCCAAAAGTGACACCGTTCTAAAAACTGAACCCCTCAAGGTGCTCAAAACCACATTCAAGAAGTGTATTAACCCTTCAGGTGCTTCACAGGAATTTTTTGAATGTTTAAAAAAAATGAACATTTAACTTTTTTTCACAAAACAATTACTTCAGGTCCAATTTTTTTTATTTTACCAAGGGTAACAGGAGAAATTGGACTGCAAAAGTTTTTGTGCAATTTGTCCTGAGTACGCTGATACCTGATATATGGGGGGAACCACTGTTTCGGCGCATGGCAGAGCTCAGAAGGGAAGGAGCGCCGTTTGACTTTTCAATGAAAAATTGGCTGGAATTCAGATCTGATGCCATGTCACGTTTGGAGAGTCCCTGATGTGCCTAAACAGTGGAAACCCCCCACAAGTGACCCTATTTTAGAAACTAGACCCACAAAGGAACTTATCTAGATGTGTGGTGAGAACTTTGAACCCTCAAGGGATTCACAGAAGTTTATAACGTACAGCCATATAATTAAAAAATCATATTTTTTCCACAAAAATGATCTTTTCACCTCCAATTTTTATTTTCCCAAGGGTAACAGGACCCCAAAAGTTATTGTGCAATTTGTCCTGAGTACGCTGATACCCCATATGTGGCAGTAAATATCTATTTGGGCGCATGGCAGAGCTCAGAAGGGAAGCAGTGCCATTTGACTTTTTTGACTGGAATTGAGATCGGACACCATGTCGCGTTTGGAAAGCCCCTGATGTACCAAAACAGTGAAAACTCCCCACAAATTACACCATTTTGGAAACTAAACCCCTCAAGGAACTTATCTAGATGTGTGGTGAGAGCTTTGAACCCTCAAGGGCTTCGCAGAAGTTTATAACACCCGGGCGTGATCATAAAAAAATCATATTTTTTCCACAAACATGATCTTTTAGTTCCCAATTTTTTTATTTTCCCAAGGGTAACATGAGAAATTGGACCCCAAAAGTTGTTGTCCAATTTGTCCTGAGTACGCTGACACCCCATATGTAGGAAAAAACTACTGTATGGGCACACGTCGGGCCTCGGAAGGGAAGTAGTGACGTTTTGGAATGCAGACTTTGATGGAATGGTCTGCGGGTGTCATGCTGCCTTTGGAGAGCCCCGATGTGCCTAAACTGTGGAAACCCCCTACAAGTGACCCCATTTTGGAAACTAGACCCCCCCAAAGAACTTATCTAGATGTGTGGTGAGCACTTTGAAGACCGGGCGTGAAAATAACCACCTCTCATGGCAGCCTGTTCCACTCATTGTTCACCCTCACTGTCAAAACGTTTTTCTAAGATCTAATACGTGTCTCTTCCCACTCAGCTTTATCCCATTGCTTGTCATTGCAGTCTTTCCTTGTGCAAATGGGAATAAAGATGATCCTTCTACAATGTTACAGCCCTTGAGATATTTGCAGACAGCTATTAAGTCTCCTCTCAGTCTTCTCTTTTGCAAACTAAACATTCCCAAATCCTGCAACCTTTCCTCATAAGACAGGGTTTGCAGACCCGTCACTATTCTGGTCGCTCTTCTCTGAACTTCCTCCAGTTTGTTGATGTCTTTTTTAAAATGCGGTGCCCAAAACTGGACACAGTATTCCAGATGAGGTCTGACCAAAGAGGAGTAGAGGGCAATAATGACTTCACGAGATCATGTGAGGGTGTCATGGCACCCTCCAACCAGTCCAGCAAAATCTGAAGTCCAATATGGCGCTTCTTCCCTTTTGAGCTGGGGACTGTACCTCAAAAATAGTTTTCAACCTCATATGGGGTGTCAGCGTACTCAGAAGAAATTGCACAACAAATTTGCAGGTCCATTTTCTCCTGCTATCCTTGTGAAAATGAAAAAATTTGGGGCTAGATCAACATTTTTGGGTGAAAAATATATTTTTCTTCCTTTTCCACAGATCAATGTTGTAAAATTCTGTGAAACACCTGTGGATTCAAAGTGCTCACCACACATCCAGATAATTTCCGTGAAGGGTCTAGTTTCCAAAACGGGGTTACTTGTGGGGGTTTCCATTGTTTAGGCACATCAGGGGCTCTCCAAACGTGACCTGACCACTACAGATCATTCCATCACAGTTTGTGTTCCAAAACGTCACTCCTGTTTTCATGAGCTCTGTCGTGTGCCCAAACAGTAGTTTGCCCCCATATATGGGGTATCTGCCTACTCAGGAGAAATTTCTTAACAAATTTTCTCCTGTTACCCTTGTTAAAATAAAATATTTGTGGCTAAAATAACATTTATGTGGGAAAAACGTGATTTTTTTTTCACTGCTCAATGTTATCAACATCTGTGAAGCCATGTTTGTGGAAAAAATATGATTTTTTTTTTATTTTCATGCCCGAGCGTTATAAACTTCCCCCCTTGGGTGTTCAAAATGCTCACCAGTCACCACACATCTAGATAAGTTCCCTGAGGGGTCTAGTTTCCAAAATGGTGTCATTTGGGAGATGTTTCCACTGTTTAGGCACATCAGGGGCTTTTCAAACACGACATGGCATCCACTAATTATTCCAGCAAATTTTGCATTCAAAAAGTCAAATAGCACTCCTTCCCTTCCCAGGCAGGGCTGGGAAGGAGCACTGTTCGACCTTTCTAAATGCAAAATTTGCTGAAACAATTAGTGGACGCCATGTCATGTTTGGAGAGCTCCTGATGTGCCTAAACAGTGGAAAACCCTCATAAGTTACACCATTTTGAAAACTAGGCCCCTCAGGGACCTTATCAAGATGTATGGTGAACACCTTGAACCCCCAGGTGCATCTCAGAAGTTTATAACATTGAGCCGTGAAAATAAATAAAAAATCACATTTTCCCCCCAAAAAAAGTTTATTAGCCTCAAATTTTGCATATTTCTAAGAGTAACAGGAGGGATTGCACCAATTTGTTGTGCAATTTCTCCTGAATACTCCAATACCTAGGGGGTATTTCCAAAAATCTCTACATTTCTGTTTTTTTGTTTCAGTCAAGATGGGGTGCAGAGTGTACATTAATGAGAAAAAAAACTTTTTTGAATTTACCAAATGGCTGCAATGATACAAAGAGTGAAAAATTTAAAGGGGTCTGAATACTTTCCTTACCCACTGTATGTGCCGTATCTAAAGCTATTTTAGCACCAGATCCATAGTGTGACAGATGGTACCACTTACTGAATGACCCCATTATTGGGGTCCTTCTGGTTCTGTTGTGGGTTCTGTCATTTAGTCGCATCTCTTTCCATTGCATAAGTTAAATCTCGAAAGTGAACTTTTGACAGAAATGTGATCGGAGCGTAAAGAGGTTAAAATGTTTGTGCAATTTTTTTTTGTAACTTATCCTTATAGCCATCAGAGTTCCCTTTTTTATTTTACCACAATTCTCCAAAACTAGCTAATCAGTGGGCCATCGGCTACAATTGTCACCCATCAACACCACGTGACCACATTGTGAGGAAAGTGATGCTCTACTAAAAAGTTGCTGCCAGAGATTGATGGCATCCATCAGAGCAAACTCCGATTGCTGCTGTGACACACAGATGCCAGCTGTAGATGCCAGCTGTATAACCCAGCTGCCATCTGCCCTGTTTGGAGCATGTTGGGAATAGGTTAGGAAAAAAACAAAATAATCCTTACTTATCTATCAAAGCGACTGCCGTTTCATTGCTACCAGCCTATGTGCAGCGCTGTAGCAGTGACATGTACAACACAAGACCGCTGCAGCCTGGGCTCAAAGGCTTTGCTGATCTTCATGGCACAAGATTGCCGAGACCAGTAATTTGCTGCTGCAGTCACGTGTTATAGATGTGGCGCCACCACTGCAGCCCTGTATACAAACACCGTCTGGAAGGGAACTCCAGAGGTTACCGGAAGTAATTCTTATTTTGCTATTTTTCAGCATTAACTGCTTGTCCCTCAACGTTTTTCTAAATGGACAACCCCTTTGTGTAAACTGGAAGACTTGCTATTGGGCACCACTTCAATTTTATTGTAGACATTTTGGCCATTAATGATATTATATAATGAGGACAATTCAATTCTCTTATTCTCTACGTATTTCATGATCAAAAGATCTTTTGGCCCTATAATTGTGTGAAAATCATGGAATGTCTGTTGTAGGAAACAGTAGTGACATGAGAGGCGCTGCAGTTTTATTATACTGACAATAGATGGCTTCCTAGCATCAGTATTTATTCATGATATCTACGGTATGCGGTATGAAGTGCTTCAGAAATAACCTCATATGGTCATCCACTGTCAGACAGAAGCAATATATTTTTAATGAGCAATTGTACTTTGAAATAACTTATTAGAGTAAACTATCCTGTGTTTTTACATGTAGAATAACACTATTTTTTGCTATTTCTGTGTATTTAGATCAGTTTTCCACTCTGTGGGCTATGTGCCGATTCATGAAGACCAGTGTTGTTCACGCCGGTCTTGATGATAGGACTTGCTGGAGTCAGATGCAAGTATGCAGCGTCCAACCCGCAGCGTTTACTGATCGTCTACACATATCCCTAAGCTATGTGCACACACTGCGGATTCACCCGTGGATTTGTATCTGCGGATCCGCAGGTAAAACCGCAGGTAAAGTGACCTGCGGTTTTACCTGCGGATTGGCCAGCGGTTTTCCCCTGCAGTTTGACACCTGGACAATGGAATAGGTGTCAAACCGCAGCGGAATCCGCAGAAAGAATTGACATGTCAATTGTTTCTGCGGATTTAAAACCGCAGCTTTTCCGCAGTGTTTTTTCACACAGCATGTGCACTGCGGATTGTAAATCCCATAGACTTTGTAGTGCTGGCGAAAACTATGTCAGAGAGTGGACCCTCTGGATCGCGGATCCGGAGCCCCTGGGCCGAGCACGCCAGGTGAAGACCGACCCCTATACAGGGACCGTTTGGGGCAGGACCACAGAGGACGGAGGCGCGACAGCCGGAACCAAGAGGGACGGCTCCACGAACAAAAGGCCTGGGGAGGCAGCGGACAGATATACTAGCAGGGACAGGTGGCTCAGGGAAGGACACAATACGGAATGGCAAGAGGAAGGATCAGGGCAACTGGAGACAGGGAATGGCCACAAGGAATGGAAGAAAGAAGAGCCTGGACAGACTGGGGGGAGCGAGGAGAACGACACAGAGGAAGGCAGGAAGGATAAGGCAGAGCTTGGACTAACTACAGGAGAACTGTAGGGGCCAGATTGTTACACAATCATCAGGCGTCCTCCTAACAGCGAGGACGCCTGAAATATACCAACCCCCGGAAGTGCGTGCCCCAGGCCAGCCCCTCAGCGCCGCCCACAGCTGGAGAGAGAGGACGGGAGGGGGCGTGCGCGCGACAGAGAGCGGGAGCCAGGAGCCGCCGTGAGGGAGCGTGGACGACGGGCGCGAGCCCGGACGGGAGCGCGCAGGTAGGGAAACGCTGCGGTGCGCGCTGCTACAGAAGGGGCATCGGCGGGCATAGCCGCCGATGTCACAGACTTACATGGTACTGTACACTGTGGAACTGCTGCGGATCCGCAGGGCCAAATCCGCTGTGGATCCGCAGCAGAATCCGCAGCGTGTGCACATACCCTAAGGCTACGTGCACACGCTGCGGATTCAACTGCGGGTTTTCCTGCGGATTAGACTGCGGTTTCACACCTCTACTATGTTAAAGGTGTGAAACCGCTGCGGAATCCGCACAAACAATTGACATGCTGCGGTTTGTAAACCGCAGCAAAACCGCGCGGAAAAAACTGCAGTGTGAGCACAGCGGATTTGAAATGCCATAGGCTAACATGGTACTGTACCATGTCTGCGGAACTGCTGCGTTTCCGCAGGGCCAAAAACGCTGCGGAAACACAGCAGAATCCGCAACGTGTGTACATAGCCTTAGGGTCAAAGCTGTAAATATTGAGTCTTTGTATAAACTTGATGTACTTGTCAATAGAAGTTTAAAAACTTATTAACTGCTTATAATTGTACTTCAGTAACCATAGAAACATCTGAAATTAAAATTGACATCAGTCTCCAAATTTTTGGACACAGTTGGCATCTGGCTAGCATGAATCCAGATGGCTAGCATGAGTCAGGCTCAGCTCCTGTGCTGGCTTCATACTTCCCAAACTGACCTATGACAAAAATGTACACTGTAGATCAATGAGAGGTTAAAGGAAGGATGATATGATGCATTCTCCCGGTAATAGTGCAACCAATATCGGAAATATAAAGGGGTTATTCCTTAGTAGCAAAAGAGGTCTGCTCCACTCTTGTCCATTGCGGCCCAGCCTATACTTGAATGGGAATAAGTGCAATGCCTGCCACAGCCCATAGATAAGAGTGACACTGTCTCTTGGTCACAAAACGACCACGAGAGTATTGTTATTGGGAGTGCTGGAAAAAGTATATGTAAATATTAAAACAAAATATTCCATCTACGTAGCTAAAGTTGATCATTATGTAGAAGTATATGACAGTAGAGGACTCCAGGCTGACAGCTGTGCTTATTTTCTGCTGGTGAGGGTGTAGCAGGTGACGCTATGACAGTCTTTATTTGTGCTGCACAGATGAGTGATTCAGAATTATCTAACCATCGAGATATATTCTATGTACATAAGCTCTAGTCCTCCAATGGCTTATGAGAATGTAGAGTGTCACATATATTTCTCCCTCATACATTTGCAGTGTTTGTGAGTGACTCAGGGTGACGAGCCTTGAAGAAACATCATGTCTGTTAGTCCGAGTAACGTTCACAATGCACAAGGGAGTTACAGCCACCCAAGGTGCGAGCAGAGGCATTGCCCTCTTTACAAACGTAAAGGCTGTACAGCAATCATAGAAGGGGCGTGTGGGCTGAAAATAGAAAATCATCCAAAACTAGACTCATATTTGGACTTTGAAGAAGGCATTTTATTTTTCCTCTAAGTTAGATGGTAATCACGCAAAACCACTACATTCTTTTTGTCCAGAGTTGAATATAGGTGTGCCTTCACCCAAGACACAAATTCAGTTTGGTACTCACTTCTTTACACAGCTTAAGTGGTTTGAGTAGTCGTCATGTGACTGCTCATATGAGATTTTCATACTTGCGGTCAGCATCGGACTGGAGTACCTTGGGCCCACCAGAGAAAAATCATTCTTGGGGCCCACCTTGCAGTTATATAGAAATAATACCAATTCTGCTGCAAAATGAGGTAATATCAAACAAAGTGTTTATTAGCCTACCACGGTAACCTTCAAAAGGAACCTGAAGACCCAACGCTTCCGACAAGCCTACAGCCTGCAGTGATCCTCAGTCTACTGAACCACCGCACGACCAGCTCTCCCCTCTCCTAGTGTGTCCTCACCCATCCCCTGTAGACTGTGAGAACTCGCGGGCAGGGCCCGCTCTCCTTCTGTACTTGTGTGTGCCTTATATTGATCATGTTTATTGTACTGGTCTATATCTGATCCTTGTTCACATGTAAAGTGCCATGCAATAAATGGCGCTATAATAGTGAACAATAATAATTAGCCAATAAATAGAGAGAGGTGATGTAGGGGGGTATGGAAATACAAGCAAGGATTTCAGAGCATGCACAGCGCTATTCACTGTAAGGAATGCTGTACACTGTGCACTTCATAAAGGGGCTGCAGATGCAGGAGGCCCACTTTGTGGGTGGCTGGGCCCACCAGAGGATTCTCTGGTGTCCAGGTGCCCCAGTCCGACCCTGTCTGCAGCGTCGGACTGGAACACCTTGGGCCCACCAGAGAAAATCATTCTTGGGGCCCACTATGTAGCTGCATAGAAAGGAATACAACACCACCAATTGTGCAGTAAAGTGCGCTAATATCAGGGTATAATATAAGGTAGTACATGTCTTAATTATGTAGCAGGAGTTGGGGTAGCCTCGCTCATAGAATATAAAGCAGCCCCCTCATATAGTATAATGCTGCCCTCTGACAGATATAGATATATAGAGACAGATATAGATATATAGAGACAGATAGATATAGAGATAGATAGATATAAAGATATATAGATATAGATAGATAGATATAGAGAGATAGAGATATAAAAAAAACCAAACCACAATACTCACCTCTCCTCCAGCTCCCACGCTGATGCCGGCTTCAATGTCAGGAGCTGCCCCGTCTGCCAGACACACAGCGGGTGCGCGATGAAGTGATGTCATCACGCACCGGCTGTGAGTCAGGAGCAGAGGGGACTGATGGGAGAGAGACGCTCTCTTCCACTGCAATTGAGGGAGGCGCCAGCTGCCTAGGTTGGGGAGCGGGGCCCCGGGGTGACTGGAGGCCGAGAGTGAAATGATATTCACTGCTGAAGCAGTGAATATTCATTTCTCTTTAGTAGTGGGGACAAGGGCTCCTGCCTCCTGACACCCGCTGCTGCTCTGCTGGCAGGACCCCCATAGCAGCTGTGTGGCACTGGCTGAGGGCCCCTGGAGCAGTGGGGGCCCTAGTCAACTGCTGGCCCTGTATACCAGCAGGTGCCAGGGCCCACCAGATGCCAGGGCCCACCGGAGAATCCTCCGGTTCTCCGGTGGGCCAGTCCGACGCTACCTGTGTGTAAATATAATGTCAGTGTACAAGTAATACAATGATCACTGGAGACATACACAGGAGTTCTGTATATAGTGTATAGTGTACAGGTAATACAGTGACTCACCAGTGACATTATACACAGGAGCTCTGCATATAGTCAGCGTACAGGTAATGCAAGGATCACCAGTGACATTATACACAGGAGCTCTGTATATACTATATAATGTAAGTGTCCAGGTAAAACACTGACTTACCAGTGACCTCTGTATTTGTAGCGATTCATCTTCGCTTTTCTTCCTCTTCCAGCCAGGACATGTTTGCTGCAGAAAATAACACACTATACTCGATCTCTTCTAGACCACATTCCCCACTTTTCCCCCCGACTTCTACACTTTATGTGTAAAGGTCAGCCAGGGCAGTAGTCGTGGCTGAGTATTTCGGGTTCGGGCGTTGTATACCCTGACCTCCCTCTACAGGAAAATGGTACCTCTTCTCTTGCATGGTACGGTCAAAACTCACCGTGCCGTCAGGGTCCCCTTTGCTACGCCGACTTGATGCTGATCCTTGATCCCAATGAATAGAGACACAGTCCAGGGCAACTCTTAACTGAGCAAATTTATTTACTTCAGGACACAGCACATCCACATAGTTTCCAGCATTTTCATCACA
Source organism: Dendrobates tinctorius (assembly GCF_039654945.1). Classification (NCBI taxonomy): domain Eukaryota; kingdom Metazoa; phylum Chordata; class Amphibia; order Anura; family Dendrobatidae; genus Dendrobates; species Dendrobates tinctorius. The sequence continues at coordinate 455,983 of NW_027362165.1, read as the reverse complement.
GTAAAGACAGCACATTACTTCATCTTTCCCTTCACTGTTCCTTGCAGTGTTTCCGTTTGACGCAGCGTCTCAGATAGCTCTTCAGTGTCCTCCCTGTATAGCGTCACCACGGTGAAGCGCTCCCCAGCATGTTTCGCCCCGGACATCAGAGATTCAGCCCACGTAGCTTTCCACCACATTCTGGAGTGACCTGCCCGTACCATTTTACGGTAACCTTCAATCTTCCTCTGTTTCCTTACACTCTTTTCCACTTTATTGCTGGTTCTGCTGTACCGTGTTCTTCTCTGGATGGCTGGGCATCACCTTTAACATCACGGGGTAGTTAGGTAGCTCAGGCATATAGCCCACCCGAGCACAAAGGGGTCAGGCCTCTGACTGACTGACTGAAACAGGAAGACCATCCTGGCTTATTCGCCAGCTATCCCCTCCTACAGTTAACTCCTATGTGTCCTACAGCTACATCTACTGTGCAATGAGCTCAGTGCCCCATCTAGTGACCATAGCCCAGACTGCACTGTCCCTACCAAGTACAAGGTGCAGAAACATAGCTTATGCTATATAAATAATACAGCAACATGAAATATACGATAATGCGCAACAATGGTATAACATATATATAAATATATATACAAGTACAACAGCAACATGGGGGTTTAAAGGGGTAAGACTCTCAACCCCTTACACATGTCTACATATTGATATTAGTCATGTATTATACTACAGCACAGGCACCATTTTGATGAATGCAAACCTTTTTTTGTAACCCCACAAACACTCGGAGCACCAGAATCTCAATAACTGAAATTTACAAATACAGATTACACAACAACCACAAGATGCATTTCATCACCCAGGTCACCTCATTTTAATCAGTATAACAGCGTAGACCTGACACTGTCTGTACTTTACTGTTCACAATCCTGCTGACAGGTTCCCTTTAAATCTAAATTTTAATAAGTTTGTTCTTTTCTGCTCTAAACGTCCCCCAAACCCTGAGGACGGCGAGTATACCTTGGTTGTTTTGCTGTATGTGTATACAAAAGTACAAGAAGAGCACCTATCAGGGGCTCAGAAAAGCTGGGTGGCATGTGTGCTAGTGTGTGACCCAGCGCAGGTGTCTCACTGGCCTATCAAAACAGTGACCGATAGCAGCAAACAGTGTGATGTGGATGTGAGAACTGTCTGCGGGGTGCGCTTAGGTGAGTGGACAAAAGAATAATGGAGGTTCACCTTTATAGTAACATCCCAGGGCAGGTGGGTCGAGAGCAAGTGGTGTTCAAGAAATATTGGTGGCAGTGGTTGTAACTTATCCTGACACACAATGTACAGGGAAATGGGAAAATTGTGAAAAAAATGCAATTCTGACCTTAATTATGTTTACGGCGTACATTATGTGGTAAAAATGACCATGTAATATGATTCTCCTCATCAGTATGATTACAGAGATACTAAACATGCCCAGATTTTTAAATTATTTTAGTGGTAGAAAAAAAATCAAGACTTTGAAGTAAAAAAAATGTTGGAGTTTGTGTTGCCATTTTCCGAGACCCGAAGATTTAATTTTTTCGTTCAATAGAGCTATGAGAGGGATTATTTTTTCGGAAGGCGAGACGTTATTATGGATATTACCTTGGGGTAGATATGACATTTTAGTTGCTTGTTACGTATTTTAAGTGGTATTGCAGCGACCAAAAAATACCGCAATGTTGGCGTTTTTACATTTTTTGTGTTTACCAATTGGGTTAATTATTTTTATATTTTGATAGCTCGGACTTTGCTGGATGCGGCGATATCACTTGACATTTTTTTTTATGTTCATTTTCAATGGAGGAAAATTGAACTTTTATGAGTTTTTTTTCATATTTGTTTAAATCTTTTTTTGATGTTTTATTTTTCTTTTCACTTCATTTATCGCTCCATAAGCTGTACAACATACAGGGGCTAATGGTGCAGCAGAAATGTGAACTTTTTGATGCTTTAATAATTTCCACTATAGTATATGGAGAGCATAAAAAACGCATGCAAAATTCCAATGAAGTCTCCAATTGTGGAACTGAAGCATTCCTCTACTACAAAAATGCATTCGAAAAAACTGCCACAAAAAAATACAATAAAAAGTTTTGATTGCTTTAGTGCGAATACCTATGGAAACAATGCAGCACTTCTGCACGTGTGAACATGGCCCAGGAGAGACTCTGGACAATTTGTACGTTCTACACCAGGTTCACACTTGGGGTTATTTATTTTTTTATCACTACTTAGAATTACAGACAAATTAAAAAAAGTGATCTGAGCCAATTATATGGAAAAAATACAATATTATTTAACATTTATTCTGAAGCTATATGAAATAATTCCGACTGCAGCAATGGTCTGTGCCCATCACGGGTGATCCGTGTTACCGGGAAGAGAGGAGGAGACATTCCTAGAAGGAGCTGACAATAGATACATCACATTATCTCACATATGAGGATACAGAATTATACAGGTTTGAAAATATCAAATAGAAAGATTTGCCTGTAAACAGGTAAAAAAGCAAAAACAGTAAATAACAAAGCAATGACTTGGGCTCTTGTACCGGTAAGTTTTTATACATCTCATCCCAATCCAGCTAACCCCTATCCGTACAGTGGCAGCTGGTATTGGATGGTCTGCCATGGGTAACATAACTAGTTCTCCTATATTAGACCCATTGCCATGTTCGTCTTTATGACATCACAGAAGCGTTGTCCACGAGTCATGGAATGTTCCGCAAGAACGGTCAGTGCGAGGCAAGCAGAGATAGCGAGGAGAGCTGAACACTAACCCAGAGCGACTTGTAAATCACTTTTTACTTGTTTTTTTTTTTTTTTTTTTACTTTATTTCTTTTTTTTTGGGAGTGTTTTCTACCATCTGCACACACTTTTGTGTGTGTGGAGGGGAAGGCAGCCTAATGGCTGCTCCCGTAGCTGGAGGAAAGTTCCAACCACGGAGACGTCTCCCACATGCCAGGACATCCCCATATAGTCAGAGGCCTGAACACCACCAAAGGCCAACTGGCTTCACGGGGTATGTGATGGCAGCGCTTTATTATATCGTGTCATTTATTATATGCCTGTTCAAAACACCAGAAAAGGCAAAGGACCGATATTCCAGACTGAAAAGTCCACCACCATATCCTACAATGCCCGAAATAGGCCGATTTGTACAACCTGCAGCAAACATCAGCGCAGAGCCAGAGGGTATGAAGGAACGCCTGATACTCACCAGAACAGTAGATGAGGAAGAGACAACAGCCACATTGCCCAGGAGCCCATCCCCATGCACCTGGATGGAGCTAACTCCCACTCAAGCACGTATACTCCTCAGTATGCCTTACGACTATCAACCGCGTATTAAGGTGACTGCTAAACAAGGCTACAATCCTACACCACACCTGCCAGTCAGCTATACCACTGGAAAGATCATGCAAGTAATGCTGATGAGCCCACAGGATGTACAACGTGCCTACAAGAGAGATTTGGGTTTCCTTCCAAGTCCTAGGAAGATCATTCTCCCGAGAAGAGAATTCCGCGGCACTTTCATTTAGCCGGCGGAAAATGTAGTGGCGAGTTGCTTGCAGCAAGCACATACCATCTTCTGCACAGCTGCTTCTCAGACAGATTTTCCGGTTTTGACTATGGCTTGATCAATGGATTATGTTTCTATACTGCCGCCTGCCCTGACCTTTGCTTGCTCAATGGATTATGTTTTTGAACTGCCGCCTACCCTGACCTCTGCTTGCTCAATGGATTATGTTTCTGCACTGCCACCTGCCTTGACCTCTGCTTGCTCAGTGGATTATGTTTTTGAACTGCCGCCTACCCTGACCTCTGCTTGCTCAATGGATTATGTTTTTGAACTGACGCCTGCCCTGACCTCTGCTTGCTCAATGGATTATGTTTCTGCACTGCCGCCTGCCTGACCTCTGCTTGCTCAATGGATTATGTTTTTGAACTGCCGCCTGCCCTGACCTCAGCTTGCTCAATGGATTATGTTTCTGCACTGCCGCCTACCCTGACCTCAGCTTGCTCAATGGATTATGCTTCTGCACTGCCGCCTGCCCTGACCTCTGCTTGTTTCCGGTTATTAATCTGTGATACTAATAAAAATGTATATTATTCTGCACTATATGGACTGTGGTTCGTTTTTTTCCTTTCGTTTTATGGTTGTTTCCGGTTATGTTTTTGCACTGCTGCCTGCCCTGACCTCTGCTTGATTCCGGTTATGTTTCTGCACTGCTGCCTGCCCTGACCTTTGCTTGTTTCTGACTACTCATTTGCCTGCTGATTTTGTACTTCTTCCTCAATGCCTGCACTTTTAAGACCCCAGTAGAGCTAATTTATATAAATCCTGCATCCTAACAATGAAGCCGGGTTATAGGGCTTCTGATCACAATGGTAGGATGATGCCTCAATGTGAAGAAGGGTAGTACCAGTTCTTCACTTAACAGTATGGAATGCTTATCTAAAAAAATGATAAAGGAACAGTACAGTATAGACAAAGGTCCCATAAACTCAACAAGAACAAACCATAAAGAACTTTAAGCATAAACATATGAGACAACAAACCAAGTGGCTCAGAATACCACATCCGACCCAACCAGCAGTTTTGTTGAAGGTATTTTCCTCTGAACTTTCGTTAAGAGGGTACAACATCTCAAATACATTAGACTGGTGTGGGTCTCCAACCATTTAGGAACCCTCAAATTAATAGTACAGGGGTCTTGAATCAGCCACAAAATTGCTTCAGGAAGAATTGGGTGGAGCACTGGTTTCATATGTACCCTGCCGCTCATGTCAAGGTCTATGAAAATAACCAAACACAAGGCTGAGTACTCAGATCTTATAGGAACCCCCCCAATAGTGAATGGCCATCTGTCCATTCATAGTTCCCCAGGTCTGTAGACAGATGCGGGTTTCACGTCCGGGACCTCTGCCTATCAGACATTTATAGAATATTTTATGGATAACACATAAAGGTATGGGAAAACTCCTTTTGTAAATAGTGCGCCTCAAGTTTCTTCTGCTGTTTGCAGTGGAATGTAGTCATCATAGCTAATATGAGGGAAGGATTCCTGAGAGGGGGTATACATCTACTATATCCATATTCTGTGGATATCTACCCTAATAAAGCTTATGGACGGTGAGTGCAGTGATGAGGCCGACCCTTTATCAACATGTTCTGTCCCACAAACTAATGTAGTACACTGCACTGACCGCCGATAGACTTTATTCTCCAAAGACAATTTAAGTTTGTTATATGTATTAAAATACTTTTTTTTCCCCAGAATTATCTAAGAATTATCGACAAGGAAAATGGACTCAAGATAAAGCTTAGAAACATATATTTCTTTACAGCTCCTGATATAGGTATTGCGGTCTTTAAAAACAGTAGTCCCCAACTTCTGCCTCCTCAGCAAGTTATCCCCTAGCCATTGGTAGATCATAACTTGCTGATTACGGGTGTTTCACTGCCAGGACCCCCACCAATCCTAAGAACAGGGTGTCTGGAACAAGCGGCTGTTAAGAATGCGCAACAACACTTCTTTCATTATGGGACAATGATGGGGCTGATGTGCTGATGATGGACTATGATGGGGCTGATGTGCTGATGATGGACTATGATGGGGCTGATGTGCTGATGATGGACTATGATGGGGCTGATGTGCTGATGATGGACTATGATGGGGTTGATGTGCTGATGATGGACTATGATGGGGCTGATGTGCTGATGATGAACTATGATTGGGATGATGAAGTCTGCAATAACAGAGCATAGCAGTACAACCCCTTAGCCTGGAGTGCCCTAACAAATAGCTGGGGAGGGTCCGAGCTCACAGTCAGACCTTAGAAGAAGAGTTAATAGTTTTGTTTCTTCTGTCTTAAAGGAAAAAAAAGGCTTACAGTATATACTCGCGTATAAGTCGAGATTTTCAGCCCATTTTTTGGGGCTGAAAGTCCCCCTCTCGGCTTATACGCGAGTCATATACTGGGGGTCGGCCAGGGAGGGGGAGCGGGGGGTGTCGGAGATCATGCTCACCTCTCCTGGCATGTTTCTGCAGCCCCCCGTGCTTATTCCATCTTCTCGGCGCTGTTCTTCCTGCTTTCAGCGGTCACGTGGTACGCTCATTACCCTCATTAATATGCACATATGTAATGAGCGGCACCACGAGACCGCAGAAAGGAGGAAGAACAGCACTGAGAAGATGGAACAAGCACGGGGGGCTGCAGAGACATGCCAGGAGAGGTGAGTATAACAGGGGGAGCCATATTCACCTGTGCCCCATTCCACCGCTGCGCATCGCTCTGCTGTCTTGCTTCCTCTGGCAGTGACGTTAAGGTCAGAGGGTGCCATGACGTAGTTAGCAGGCGCCCTCTGCCTGAACAGTCACTGCAGAGCCAGCAACGCTGAGGAGCAGCAGCTGCAGCAGTGACAAGGTGAGTATATAGTTTTTTCTTTTTTTTAATTGAGGCTGCGGCAGCAGCATTGTAAGGGGCCACTAATCACTGTGCAGCAATACAAGGGGCCACTCATCACTGCAGCATTATAAGGGGCCACTCATCACTGTGCAGCATTATAAGGGGCCACTCATCACTGTGCAGCATTATAAGGGGCCACTCATCACCGTGCAGCATTATAAGGGGCCACTCATCACCGTGCAGCATTATAAGGGGCCACTAATCACCATGCAGCATAATAAGGAGCCACTAATCACTGCAGCATTTCAAGGGGCCACTATTCACTGTGCAGCATTATAAGGGGCCACTAATCACTGTGCAGCATTATAAGGGGCCACTCATCACTGTGCAGCATTACAAGGGGCCACTCATCACTGTGCAGCATTACAAGGGGCCACTAATCACTGTGCAGCATTACAAGGGGCCACTAATCACTGTGCAGCATTACAAGGGGCCACTAATCACTGTGCAGCATTACAAGGGGCCACTAATCACTGTGCAGCATTATATGGGGCCAGTAATCACTGTGCAGCATTATATGGGGCCACTCATCACTGTGCTGCATTATAAGAGGCCACTCATCACTGTGCAGCATTATAAGGGGGCCTCTCATCACTGTGCAGCATTATACGGGGCCACTAATCACTGTGCAGCATTACAAAGGGCCACTAATCACCGTGCAGCATAATAAGGGGCCACTAATCACTGCAGCATTTCAAGGGGCCACTAATCACTGTGCAGCATTATAAGTGGCCACTAATCACCGTGCAGCATTGTAAGGGGCCACTAATCAATGTGCAGCATTATAAGGGGCCACTAATCACTGTGCAGCATTATAAGGGGCCACTAATCACTGTGCAGCATTATAAGGGGTCACTAACCAATGTGCAGCATTATAAGGGGCCACTAATCATTGTGCAGCATTATAAGGGGCCACTCTCCATGCAGCATTTTAAGGGGCCACTAATCACTGTGCAGCATTATAAGGGGCCACCAATCACTGTGCAGCATTATATGGGGCATATGTTATTATGGACCATGTTATAGGGCTACCATTATTCACTGTGCAGCATTATTAGGCATATTTTTGTATGGAGCATCTTATGGAACCCATCATGAACTTTATGGAGCATTATATGGGGCCATCATGAACTTTATGGAGCATCTTATGGGGCCCATTTTATTTTTGAAATTTACCAGTAGCTTCGGCATTTTCCACCTTAGGTTTATACGCGAGTCAATAAGTTTTCCCAGTTTTTTGTGACAAAATTAGGGTGGTCGGCTTATACATGGGTCGGCTTATACACGAGTATATACGGACTTCTAAAGAAAATTGCCCCCAAGTTATTTTGAGCGACCCCGCCTGCTGTACCATCCTTGTGATTTACGAGAACGTTTCTCACTTCCTGCTAGGACAGCGGAAACCCAAGGAGTAAAGAGAGAAGGTCCTTATGGCTGCATGGAGTAATGCTGGAAATCTCTAAGTCTGTGGGGACAACAGAGACTTTAGAAGAAGGCAAACCAAGGTTTAGTGCTAGCACTAGTGTGAGAGAAGGTTTATACTACAGGACAGAAGTGCTGTAACAGGAAAGAACCTAACAAATAAAAAAGATTGTAGACAAACCAGATTTTGCTATCTATTCATGTCATTGCCTTCCATATTACAGAGAAATTTCCCTAAATCCGGTATCTGATAATCCACAATGATGTATATTCAGGGTCGAACTGGGGTGTCTGGGGCCCACCAGGGGAATGGACTCTAGGGCCCCATCTTACAGCTATATGCTAATATCTGTCAGTCGTTATCCCCATTATAGTGGAGCATCGGCCGTAAAACACAGGCGGCTCCTGCACATCTACTGTGCACCCCCATAACTGGGATGTATAATTACGGTAGTTTACATTAATGTGGTTCTTTGGTTAAAACAATTTATCACTGATCCATGGGCTCTATAGGATAGCTGATCGCATACGTCCGACCATTAGAAACTGCACCGACCGGAAGAATGAGAAAGTTTTATCGTTGATAGGACACTTATCCCCATTTTAAAATGGAGCAGCAGGTTAGATATCTGACCGAAGCTGCATTCATTCTCTTTGGAGCTTCTATAAAAATACAAGTGCAGCCACTGAGGGAATGAATGGATCAGTGGTCAAGTCGGACATGCCACTCCAGTCTAATGGGGATAAAAAGTTCCACATTTTGCTGAATGGGTCCAAGTAGTTAGACCCCCCCAATCAATACGTTATCACTTGTCCTGTGAATAGGAGATTACGTTTTTCCACAGGAAACCCCTGTAAGTGCATCTCTGCCGCTGTTTACAAAGTATTTAATCTCTAATGGAAATAAAGAATATTCTCCTAATTAATATCAGAGAAGACTAATGACCGTCAAACACAACACAATCCACTGTACCAAGACTAATAATACCACATACAGGGGAGAAATACCACCACACCATGACCAGACCACATAGTACCCGCATCATATCACATAAAAGGCACAAATACAACAACACCATGACCAGACCACATATTACCACCACATAGTGACCGAATAATATGACATATTACCAGCATATAGGGACCAAATAATAATTCATACACAAAGAAATACTTCCACACTGTGAACAGTCCACAAATTACCACCACTTATTGATGGAATACTACAGTACTGATTATGAATACAAACCACAATAATAACAACACTGTTATTACCACCAGTGACATTATACACAGTACCTCTGTATATAGTGTCAGTGTACAGGTAATACAGTGATTACCAGTGACATTATACACAGGAGCTCAGTGATCACTGGCAACATTATTGTCAAGGTTTGCTCAGCTTGTGGGATTAGGTAGTTCAGAGGTTAATGTGGATGGCCTCACTCTGAGATTCTGGGAGGCTTTTTAAAGCCTCATTGTGGGCTCATTCCTCATCGTTTATACTCAGACCCTTGGCCGAGTGTGTGTGACCCTGGTGTGCTTTGTGACTGTAATACTTTATGCTTGTTTGGTTTTGATCTGGTTCTGTCCCTGTTACGAGTTCTGCCTGTCCCTCTTGTACTGCGTTGCTATCTCTGTGTATGACTCATTGCCTATGACCTGACTATTCTCTGATTGCCCCTCTTGTACTGTGCAGCTATCTCCATGTATGACTCATTGCTTACGTTCTGACTACTCTCTGCTCGCCCCTCTGGTATCGCGCCGCCCTCTCCATGTATGACCGCCCGTTTGTCTGACCTGAGTTCCCCTCGCCTCTACTCCAGGATTCCTGTAGTAGAGTCCTACAATCATCTTCAGAAGTGGGACACTAAGCCCCGCCCCCTGTGGTCACATGATCGTAGGTCCTTGTACTTCTTACTACCTTCAGCATCGCAGGTCCCATCTGCCTCAACTTTCCCTGCAGTATCGGACCCCGGGCCCTCCCGCAGTAGGGGTGAGTCACGCTGCTCAGCCGTGGCAGTTCGCCGACGCTGACAGGATCCTGATATTTATACACAGAAGATCTGCATACAGTGTCAGTGTAATACAGTGACCACCAGTGAAATTATACACAGGAGCTTTTGGAAGTGCATTGAGCAGCAGGGTGGTTTGCTGGTGAAGGGAAAAAAAATCTCTTTAAATCTTCTGCCTGAGCGAGTTTACATGAGCTGAGTGTGACCTGAGCGTAAGTGCGAACGGTGGTAAGTGTGTGACTTGTGATTCAGTGACTTTGGATTCAGGGAGTTTGCAAAGGAGGTATTACTGAATTGCTGTTATATTTTATTAATACTTTTTATTTATTTTTACTTATCTTTTCTGTCTGGTGCAATCCCCATTAGGAATGTGCTCCACTATTGCCAATGCCATCCAGTGTACGTCTTGCCGCATGTACACAATCCTTGATCAGCCAGTCGAGGGTGCATACTGCTGTGCGAGATGTGAGCACATTGTGCATTTGGAAGCCCAGATACTGGATTTAAATGTGCAGCTGGCAACACTGAGATCAATAGACAATATGGAAAGGAGACTTCTACTCACTGAGCAGACGCTCAATGAGATAGATGAGGGGGGGATGCTAGGTTGGAGCTGCAGGACAGTGAAGCAGTAAGATGGGTGACAGTTAGAAGGTGGGGTAGACAGAAGAGTGCCAGGGAGGCTAGTCCTGATCTGGCACAACCCAATAAGTTTGGCAGATGAGGGGAGTGTCAGTGCAGGGGTAGCACTGCTGCAGCAAGGCATGTCCTCTGAAAGCCAGAGGAGTATATGCTCCAGTAAGGGGAGAAATAGGAGAGCAGGGCAGGACAGACAGGTGCTGGTAGTGGGGGACTCAATTATTAGGGGAACAGATAGGGCAATCTGTCACAAAGAAAGGGATCGTCGAACGGTGTGCTGCCTATCTGGCGCGCAAGTCTGACACATCGCTGACCGGGTTGACAGATTACTGGGAGGGGCTGGTGAGGATCCAGCGGTCATGGTGCACATTGGTACAAATGACACAGAGGTAGGTGGAAGGTCCTTAAAGATGATTTCAGGGAATTAGGCTGCAATCTTAAGGCAAGGACCTCCAAGGTGGTATTTTTGGAAATATTTCCTGTACCACGTGCCACGCCAGAGAGGAGATTAGGGAAGTTAATAAGTGGTTCAAGAATTAGTGTAGGAAGGAGGGGTTTGGGTTCCTGGAGAACTGGGCCGACTTCTCAGTTGGCTACAGGTTCTACGCTAGGGACGGGCTGCACCTCAATGGGGAGGGTGCAGCTGTGCTGGGGGAAAAAATGGCTAGAAGGGTGGAGGAGTGTTTAAACTTGGAACTAGGGGAGGGTATTCATTTTATAAGAGAGGAAGACTGTGCAGATAGAGACCTGGGCACAAATAATGAAATTGGGGGTGGTAGTGGCATGGGGGGTGAGGTTAGAACAGTTAATAATTTAAGAAATAGAGGTACAGACATACATAAAGTGCATGTATACAAATGCCAGAAGCCTCGCCAACAAAATGGAGGACTTAGAATTAATTTTGTTGGAAGATAAGGTATATTGCACCCTCTCATAGGGTATAAGGCTGCCCCCTCATAGGGTATAATGCTTCCCCCCCCTCATAGGGTATAATGCACCCCCTCATAGGGTATAATGCTGCCCCCTCATAGGGTATAACACTAGATAGATAGATATGTGATAATTAGATGTATAGATAGATAGATAATAGATAGATAGATCTATGGATAGATAGATAGATATAAAGATATAAAGATAATAGATAGTGAAAGATATAGGTAGCTATAGAGATAGATAGACCTAGATAGATATAGATAGATAAATAGATAGATAGGGGATAAATAGATATATGGATAGCTAGATAGATAGATATAAAGATAATAGATAGTGATAGCTATAGATAGGTATATAGATAGATAGATAGGGGATAAATAGATAGATCTATGGATAGATGATATATAGATGGATAGATAGATATAAAAATAATAGATAGAGATAGATGTAGATAGGTATAGAGATAGATGGATATAGACTATTTATATCTATCTATATCTACCTCTATATGTATCTATCTATCTATCTATCTATTTTTATCTATCTCTATATCTAAGATAGAGACAGATAGATATAGAGATAGAGATATAGATATACAGATAGAAATAGATAGATATAGAGATATATAGATATAGAGACAGATAGATATAGAGATAGATAGAGATAGATATAGAGAGATATAAAAAACAAACCACAATACTCACCTCTCCTCCTGCTCCCACGCTGATGACTGCTTCAGTGTCAACAGCTGACCCGTCTGCCAGACACACAGCGGGTGCGCGATGAAGTGACGTCATCGCGCATCGGCTGTGAGTCAGGAGCAGAGGGGACTGATGGGAGAGAGATGCTCTCTCTTCCACTGCAATTGAGGGCGGCGCCGGCTGCCTAGGTTGGGGAGCGGGGCCCCGGGGTGAGTGGAGGCCGAGAGTGAAATGATATTCACTGCTGAAGCAGTGAATATTCATTTCTCTTTAGTAGTGGGGACAGTGGCTCCTGCCTCCTGACACCCGCTGCTGCTCCGCTGGCAGGGCCCCCATAGCAGCTGTGTGGCACTGGTTGGGGGCCCCTGGAGCAGTGGGGGCCCTAGGCAACTGCTGTCCCTGTATACCAGTAGAGGTGCCAGGGCCCACCAGATGCCAGGGCCCACCGGAGAATCAGTCCGACGCTACCTGTCTGTATATATAATGTCAGTGTACAAGTAATAGAATGATCACTGGAGACATACACAGGAGTTCTGTATATAGTGTATAGTGTACAGGTAATACAGTGACTCACCAGTAACATTATACACAGGAGCTCTGCATATAGTCAGCGTACAGGTAATACAAGGATCACCAGTGACATTATACACAGGAGCTCTGTATATACTATATAATGTAAGTGTCCAGGTAAATTACTGACTTACCAGTGACCTCTGTATTTGTAGCGATTCATCTTCGCTTTTCTTCCTCTTCCAGCCAGGACACGTTTGCTGCAGAAAATAACACACTATACTTGATCACTTCTAGACCACATTCCCCACTTTCCCCCCCGACTTCTACACTTTATGTGTAAAGGTCAGCCAGGGCAGTAGTCGTGGCTGAGTATTTCGGGTTCGGGCATTGTATACCCTGACCTCCCTCTACAGGAAAACGGTACCTCTTCTCTTGCATGGTACAGTGAATACTCACCGTGCCGTCAGCGTCCCCTTTGCTACGCCGACTTGATGCTGATCCTTGATCCCAATGAATAGAGACACAGTCCAGGGCAACTCTTAGCTGAGCAAATTTATTTACTTCAGGACACAGCACATCCACATAGTTTCCAGCATTTTCATCACAGTAAAGACAGCACATTACTTCATCTTTCCCTTCACTGTTCCTTGCAGTGTTTCCGTTTGACGAAGCGTCTCAGACGGCTCCTCAGTGTCCTCCCTGTATAGCGTCACCACGGTGAAGCGCTCTCCAGCATGTTTCGCCCCGGACATCAGAGATTCAGCCCACGTAGCTTTCCACCACATTCTGGAGTGACCTGCCCGTACCCTTTTACGGTAACCTTCAATCTTCCTCTGTTTACTTACACTCTTTTCCACTTTATTGCTGGTTCTGCTGTACCGTGTTCTTCTCTAGATGGCTGGGCATCAGCTTTAACATCACGGGGTAGTTAGGCAGCTCAGGCATATAGCCCACCCGAGCACAAAGGGGTCAGGCCTCTGACTGCCTGAAACTGGAAGACCATCCGGGCTTATTCTCCAGCTATCCCCTCCTACAGTTAACTCCTATATGTCCTACAGCTACATCTACTGTGCAATGAGCTCAGTGCCCCATCTAGTGACCATAGCCCAGACTGCACTGTCCCTACCAAGTACAAGGTGCAGAAACATAGTTTATGCTATATAAATAATACAGCAACATGAAATATACGATAATGCGCAACAATGGTATAACATATTATATAAATATATACAGTGGGGAAAAAAAGTATATAGTCAGTCAGCAATAGTGCAAGTTCCACCACTTAAAAAGATGAGAGGCGTCTGTAATTTACATCATAGGTAGACCTCAACTATGGGAGACAAACTGAGAAAAAAAAATCCAGAAAATCACATTGTCTGTTTTTGTTTCATTTTATTTGCATATTATGGTGGAAAATAAGTATTTGGTCAGAAACAAGCAATCAAGATTTCTGGCTCTCACAGACCTGTAACTTCTTCTTTAAGAGTCTCCTCTTTCCTCCACTCATTACCTGTAGTAATGGCACCTGTTTAAACTTGTTATCAGTATAAAAAGACACCTGTGCACACCCTCAAACAGTCTGACTCCAAACTCCACTATGGTGAAGACCAAAGAGCTGTCAAAGGACACCAGAAACAAAATTGTAGCCCTGCACCAGGCTGGGAAGACTGAATCTGCAATAGCCAACCAGCTTGGAGTGAAGAAATCAACTGTGGGAGCAATAATTAGAAAATGGAAGACATACAAGACCACTGATAATCTCCCTCGATCTGGTGCTCCACGCAAAATCCCACCCCGTGGGGTCAGAAAGATCACAAGAACGGTGAGCAAAAATCCCAGAACCACGCGGGGGGACCTAGTGAATGAACTGCAGAGAGCTGGGACCAATGTAACAAGGCCTACCATAAGTAACACACTACGCCACCATGGACTCAGATCCTGCAGTGCCAGACGTGTCCCACTGCTTAAGCCTGTACATGTCCGGGCCCGTCTGAAGTTTGCTAGAGAGCATTTGGATGATCCAGAGGAGTTTTGGGAGAATGTCCTATGGTCTGATGAAACCAAACTGGAACTGTTTGGTAGAAACACAACTTGTCGTGTTTGGAGGAAAAAGAATACTGAGTTGCATCCATCAAACACCATACCTACTGTAAAGCATGGTGGTGGAAACATCATGCTTTGGGGCTGTTTCTCTGCAAAGGGGCCAGGACGACTGATCCGGGTACATGAAAGAATGAATGGGGCCATGTATCGTGAGATTTTGAGTGAAAACCTCCTTCCATCAGCAAGGGCATTGAAGATGAAACGTGGCTGGGTCTTTCAACATGACAATGATCCAAAGCACACCGCCAGGGCAACGAAGGAGTGGCTTCGTAAGAAGCATTTCAAGGTCCTGGAGTGGCCTAGCCAGTCTCCAGATCTCAACCCTATAGAAAACCTTTGGAGGGAGTTGAAAGTCCGTGTTGCCAAGCGAAAAGCCAAAAACATCACTGCTCTAGAGGAGATCTACATGGAGGAATGGGCCAACATACCAACAACAGTGTGTGGCAACCTTGTGAAGACTTACAGAAAACGTTTGACCTCTGTCATTGCCAACAAAGGATATATCACAAAAGTATTGAGATGAAATTTTGTTTCTGACCAAATACTTATTTTCCACCATAATATGCAAATAAAATGAAAAAAAAAAACAGACAATGTGATTTTCTGGATTTTTTTTTCTCAGTTTGTCTCCCATAGTTGAGGTCTACCTATGATGTAAATTACAGACGCCTCTCATCTTTTTAAGTGGTGGAACTTGCACTATTGCTGACTGACTAAATACTTTTTTTCCCCACTGTATACAAGTACAACAGCAACATGGGGGTTTAAAGGGGTAAGACTCTCAACCCCTTACACATGTCTACATATTGATATTAGTCATGTATTTTACTACAGCACAGGCACCATTTTGATGAATGCAAACCTTTTTTTTGTAACCCCACAAACACCCGGAGCACCAGAATCTCAATAACTGAAATTTACAAATACAGATTACACAACAACCACAAGATGCATTTCATCACCCAGGTCACCTCATTTTAATCAGTATAACAGCGTAGACCTGACACTGTCTGTACTTTACTGTTCACAATCCTGCTGACAGGATCCCTTTAAATCTAAATTTTAATAAGTTTGTTCTTTTCTGCGCTAAACGTCCCCCAAACCCTGAGGACGGCGAGTATACCTTGGTTGTGTTTTGCTGTATGTGTATACAAAAGTACAAGAAGAGCACCTATCAGGGGCTCAGAAAAGCTGGGTGGCATGTGTGCTAGTGTGTGACCCAGCGCAGGTGTCTCACTGGCCTATCAAAACAGTGA
Organism: Dendrobates tinctorius; assembly: GCF_039654945.1. Taxonomy (NCBI): domain Eukaryota; kingdom Metazoa; phylum Chordata; class Amphibia; order Anura; family Dendrobatidae; genus Dendrobates; species Dendrobates tinctorius. Next base: position 439,900 of record NW_027362165.1, on the reverse strand, counting down.
CCGATAGCAGCAAACAGTGTGATGTGGATGTGAGAACTGTCTGCGGGGTGCGCTTAGGTGAGTGGACAAAAGAATATGGGAGGTTCACCTTTATAGTAACATCCCAGGGCAGGTGTGTCGTGAGCAAGTGGTGTTCAAGAAATATTGGTGGCAGTGGTTGTGACTTATCCTGACACACAATGTACAGGGAAATGGGAAAATTGTGAAAAAAAACGCAATTCTGACCTTAATTATGTTTACGGCGTACATTATGTGGTAAAAATGACCATGTAATATGATTCTCCTCATCAGTATGATTACAGAGATACTAAACGTGCCCAGATTTTTAAATTATTTTAGTGGTAGAAAAAAAATCAAGACTTTGAAATAAAAAATATGTTGGAGTTTGTGTTGCCATTTTCCGAGACCCGTAGTTTTACTTTTTCGTTCAATAGAGCTATGAGAGGGATTATTTTTTCATAAGGCGAGACGTTATTATGGATATTACTTTGGGATAGATATGACATTTTAGTTGCTTGTTACGCATTTTAACCCCTTCACTACCAAGAGTGGTTTGCACGTTAACTACCGGGCCAATTTTTACAATTCTGACCACTGTCCCTTTATGAGGTCATAACTCTGAAACGCTTCCGTGGATCCCGGTGATTCTGACAATGTTTTCTCGTGACATATTGTACTTCATGTTAGTGGTAAAATTTCATTCATATAACTTGCGTTTATTTATGAGAAAAACGGAAATTTGGCGAAAATTTTGAAAATTCCGCAATTTTCCAACTTTGAATTTTTATGCCCTTAAATCACAGAGATATGGCACACAAAAAAGTTAATAAGTAACATTTGCCACATGTTTACTTTACATCAGCAAAATTTTTATTTGTTAGCAAGATATAAGGGTTAAAAGTTGACCAGCGATCTCTCATTTTTGCAACACCATTTTATTTTTACGGACCACCTCACATTTGAAGCCACTTTGAGGGGTCTATATGATAGAAAATACCCAAAAGTGACACCATTCTAAAAATTGCACCCCTTAAGGTGCTTAAAACCACATTCAAGGAGTTTATTAACCCTTCAGGTGCGTCACAGGAATTTTTTGAATATTTAAAAAAAAATTAACATTTAACTTTTTTTCACAAAAAAAATTACTTCAGGTTCAATTTTTTTTATTTTACCAAGTGTAACAGGAGAAATTGGACTGCAAAAATTATTGTGCAATTTGTCCTGAGCACGCTGATACCTGATATGTGGGGGGGAACCACTGTTTCGGCGCATGGCAGAGCTCAGAAGGGAAGGAGCGCCGTTTGACTTTTTCAATGCAAAATTGGCTGGAATTCTGATCGGACGCCATGTCGCGTTTGGAGAGCCCCTGATGTACCTAAACAGTGGAAACCCCCCACAAGTGACCCCATTTTTGAAACTAGACCCCCTAAGGAACTTATCTAGATATGTGGTGAGAACTTTGAACCCACAAGGGCTTCACAGAAGTTTATAATGCACAGCGGTACAATTAAAAAATCATATTTTTTCCAAAAAATGATCTTTTCACCCCCAATTTTTATTTTCCCAAGGGTAACAGGACCCTAAAAGTTATTGTGCAATTTGTCCTGAGTACACTGATACCCCATATGTGGGTGTAAATGACTATTTGGGCACATGGCAGAGCTCGGAAGGCAAGCAGCGCCATTTGACTTTTTTGGCTGGAATTGAGATCAGACACCATGTCGCGTTTGGAAAGCCCCTGATGCACCAAAACAGTGGAAACCCCCCACAAATGACCCCATTTTGGAAACTAGACCCCCCAAGGAACTTATCTAGATGTGTGGTGAGAACTTTGAACCCCCAAGTGCTTCACAGAAGTTTATAACGCCCAGGCGTGAAAATAAGAAAAAAAATTTTTTCCACAAAAATGATATTTTTGCCCCAAAATTTTTATTTTCCTAAGGGCAACAGGACCCCAAAAGTTGTTTTGCAAATTGTCCTGATTAGGCTGATACCCCATATGAGGGGGTAAAACACTGTTTGGGTGCATGGCAGGGCTTGGAAGGGAAGGAGCACCATTTGACTTTTTCAACGCAGAATTGGCTGGAATTGAGATCAGATGCCATGTTGCGTTTGGAGAGCACCCGATGTGCGCAAATAGTGGAAACCCCCAATTCTAGCCCTAGCCCTAACCCTAACCCTAGCCCTAGCCCTAACCCTAGCCCTAGCCCTAACCCTAGCCCTAACCCTAGTGGGAAAATGGAAATAAATACATTTTTTTAATTTTATTAATTTTCCCTAACTAAGGGGGTGATAATGGGGGGTTTGATTTACTATTTATGGCGGTTTTTATGTTTGACAGCTGTCGCACGCTAAAAGACGCTTTTTATTGTAAAAATAGTTTTTGCATCACCACATATTGAGAGCTATAATTTTTCCATATTTTGACCCACCGAGTCATGTGAGGTCTTATTTTTTGCGGGACGAGTTGACGCTTTTATTGGTATCATGTTCGGGCATGTGACATTTTTTGATCGCTTTTTATTTCGTTTTTTGGGACGCAGAATTTACAAAAACCAGCGCTTCATGAATTTCTTTTGGGTGGTGCGTTTACGCCGTTCCGGGTGCGGTAAAATTTATAAGGCAGTTTTATTCTTCGGGTCAGTACGGTTACAGCGATACCTCATTAAGGCTAGTTTCACACTTGCTTTTTTTTGCAGCGCGTTTTTCCCGCAAAAAAACGCATTAAAAAAACGCATACAAATGCATACAAACGCTGCGTTTTTTTCCAGCATTTTAATGCGCATGCAGGAAAAAAACGCAGCGTTTTTGCGCGTTTGTATGCGTTTTTTGTGCGTTTGCGTTTTTTTACAGATTTTGGAAAAACCCCACAAAAAAGAAAAAACAACCATTCAACAACACACAAGACCAATGGGACTTCATTGTGGGTGTGGTATGTTAATATATATACACCCTGTCTACAGTATTCTTCACATTTGCTTGATTCTTCTCGTGACCATGGATCTGCGCTGGAAGAGTTTTCACTTCAACTTGGATTTGGACATCGCGATGGCTCAGGCGTATGCAGTTGCTTGCCATGAACAAAGGAAGAGAGAGAGGCAGCGAAGACGGCGGCGTATGTGGATACATCCGATTGTTGAACTCCGGGAGAGCCGTGGGGCATACCATACCCTCTACAGCGAGCTCCAGTCAAACCCGGAGAAATTTACAGATTATATCCGGATGTCCCACGAAAGTTTCATGGATTTGCTTGCTCGTGTCCAACAATCCATCCGGAGACAGGACACACAGCTCCGTCGTGCGATTCCTCCTGAGGAACGGCTACTGGTGACATTACGGTATGTTTTAAAAACAAAGGGGTGTGGTCTGATGTTTTTTTTTGTAAATTTAGTATTCAAAACCTTGGGTAATTAGTTTTCGTGAATGTACTAATATTTTTTTTATAGTTTTTAAAAATAATATACATAAATATTAATTTTACTTCTTTGTCTGTTCACAGATTCCTGGCGACTGGAGAAACCCTATCCTCACTACACTTCCAGTACCGTATTGGAATCTCTACCTTGTCTGGAATTGTTGCTGACACCTGCCGGGCTCTCTGGAATGTTCTTTGCCCAGAATTTATGCCCCTGCCCACCGCTGAAAAGTGGATGGAAATTGCTGACAAATTCTGGACAGTATGCAATTTTCCCAACTGTTTGGGAGCTGTTGATGGGAAACACATACGGATCATCAAACCCCAAAGAACGGGATCTGAGTACTATAATTACAAAAAGTACTTTTCAATAGTACTCATTGCAATTGCGGATGCCGGATGTATGTTTGTAGCAGTGGACATTGGAGCATTTGGCCGTGGTAATGACTCGCAGGCTTTTAAAAACTCAGACATGGGCCGGAGGTTGTATGGCAACCAATTTAATTTCCCTATGCCACGGCCTCTTCCTCACACCGAAGCTCCGCCACTGCCCTTTGTAATGGTTGGCGATGAGGCTTTTCAAATGTGCGGAAACTTACTGAAACCCTACTCCAGCCGAGACTTGGACCACACCAAAAAAATTTTTAATTACAGGCTGACCAGGGCCAGAAGAACTGTAGAGTGTGCTTTTGGGATTCTTGTTTCCAGATGGCGAATTCTGGGCACGGCCATTAATCTTAAACTTGAAACAGTCGATGAGGTGGTGAAGGCCTGTGTGGTTCTACATAACTTTGTGATGGCTAAAGAGCACCCGACCTTTGAACTGGACGATGATGCTCCTAACCCATTGCCTGAATTCACTCAGCACACTCTCAGGTCATCCGTTGAAGTTGGCCAAATGAGGGACAAATTTGCGGCCTACTTTATTTCTGATGTAGGACGGGTGCACTGGCAAGATGAAATGGTGTAATGTTGTTGTTTATGGTAATAAAAATCCTTATTTGATACCATTACTGAGTGCACTATATTTTTTAAACTCCGATTAATTAAAAAACTTCCCATGTATAACTGAATTTTGTTATGTTCACACACCTGGGCAGGTAAATACACATACGAGTTAAAATGCAGCATTGCTAGTCTGCGTGAAATATATTGGAATGAGCAAAGCTGCAGGCCATGAATCAGGAAACCATTTTTTTTCAAGATAAAATTGTGCAAATAGTTTAAAACAAAGTATGTGATTTTCTCAAAACACAACACTCAAAACCCAACCCCAATGAAAGTCCATGGGGAATACAAGTCAGCATTGAGTGGATGAATGTAATCTGCTCCATTAAAAGTTATTACACTAGGCCTTTGAATTGACTATACTAGGCCGTGGTATTTCAAATATGAGTATACTAGGCCTTGGGGCTAGTAGTATAGTAATATGTGAAATACCACGGCCTAGTATAGTCATACCAAGGCCTACTGTTATAACTCGATTTTTAACAACTAGCATCTTGTTTCAACAAAAACAAACTGGTGAAACTAGAAAGAAACTTATTTTTTAGACAAGTTTCAACAGTTTGTTTTTCATGAAACCAGATTCTATTTGGTAAAACTAGAGTTATTACACTAGGCCTTGGAATGACTATACTAGGCCGTGGTATTTCAAATATGAGTATACTAGGCCTTGGGGCTAGTAGTATATGTGAAATACCACGGCCTAGTATAGTCATACCAAGGCCTACTGTAATAACTCGATTTTTAACAACTAGCATCTTGTTTCAACAAAAACAAACTGGTGAAACTAGAAAGAAACTTATTTTTTAGACAAGTTTCAACAGTTTGTTTTTCATGAAACCAGATTCTATTTGGTAAAACTAGAGTTATTACACTAGGCCTTGGAATGACTATACTAGGCCGTGGTATTTCAAATATGAGTATACTAGGCCTTGGGGCTAGTAGTATATGTGAAATACCACGGCCTAGTATAGTCATACCAAGGCCTACTGTAATAACTCGATTTTTAACAACTAGCATCTTGTTTCACCAAAAACAAACTGGTGAAACTAGAAAGAAACTTATTTTTTAGACAAGTTTCAACAGTTTGTTTTTCATGAAACCAGATTCTATTTTGTAAAACTAGAGTTATTACACTAGGCCTTGGAATGACTATACTAGGCCGTGGTATTTCAAATATGAGTATACTAGGCCTTGGGGCTAGTAGTATATGTGAAATACCACGGCCTAGTATAGTCATACCAAGGCCTACTGTAATAACTCGATTTTTAACAACTAGCATCTTGTTTCACCAAAAACAAACTGGTGAAACTAGAAAGAAACTTATTTTTTAGACAAGTTTCAACAGTTTGTTTTTCATGAAACCAGATTCTATTTTGTAAAACTAGAGTTATTACACTAGGCCTTTGAATGACTATACTAGTCCATGTTATTTCACATATGACTATACTAGCCCTTGGGTTGGTTTTTAACATGTATTTACCCATCAGTGTTTGTGAGTGGCGCAAACAACATTAATGAAACTTATTAATGGTGAACCACAAATGTAAATTTATTTTTTATCACAAAAAAAAAATTTAAAAATTATTTTTTACGGCGTTTGGGGGCAGATGGTTTCAATTTGGGGGTGTGCAGGGAATATGCAACACTTGCAGTTGAAGACGGTGTTTGAGGGGAAGGGGCAACAAAACTTGTGGGGGAAGGTAGTCCAGTTAAGGGAATTAAACTTGGAACACTTGTAGGAGAGGAAATCTGTTCAGTTACATTAGTTGTAATGGCATGTCGCCGTAGGCTTGTGTGCCTGGACCGACTTTGGCCCAATGCCCGCCTTGATTGATTTCGCCTTGAAGTAGGGGCAAATATGGAATGTAGGTCCCCCGTCTGCTGGTATGGCTGCTGCTGCTGAGGTGGCGGCTGCTGCTGCAGAGGTTGCGGCTGCTGCTGAGGTGGCGGCTGCTGCTGAGGTGGCGGCTGCTGCTGAGGTGGCAGCTGCTGCTGAGGTGGTTGCTGCTGCTGAGGTGGTTGCTGCTGCTGCTGAGGTGGCGGCTGCTGCTGAGGTGGTTGCTGCTGCTGCTGAGGTGGCGGCTGCTGCTGAGGTGGCTGCTGCTGCTGAGGTGGCGTCTGCTGAGTTGGCTGCTGCTGCTGAGGTGGCTGATGCTGCTCTTCTTGTTCAGTGCTCGTCCTTGCAGGAGGACTGGTGGCGGCAGTGATGGCCCAGGTTTGCAGAGTGGTGGTGGCAGGGCTACTACATGTTGTTGTAGCGGCAGGGCTGTTCCATGTTTGCCTAGTGGTGGCTGAGCTCCACGCATGCATGGGATTGGCGGTGGTGCTCCAGACAGGAGCAGCGCTTGCCATGGTGGTGTCGGTGAAGTGACCAGCTGCACTCAGACTTGTGGTGGTGTAACGGTGGGTGTCCAGCCTTTGAAGAGAGGTGTCCGTGCAGTGGTATGCAGCACAAGTCGGTAGTGAGGTGAAGCGAGTCAATGGTGGCACAGGTGGAAAGGACACCACTGCCTGCTGACCGTACCGATTATGCTGCATAGCCTGCAAGAAAGCATTGTTGCAGGCCTGCAGCACATTCAGCTGTTGATCAGGACTAAGGTGTTCCGCCATGCCCTTTTCAATCTTACTAAAAAAATGGTGTGCTGGTCTGTTGAGGTCGGCCTCCAGACGGTCAAGGCGCTGTTCTACAGAATTGAAGCGGTGTTCAAAGTGGTTAAAACCACGTTCCATCAGTGCAAAACCGCTTTCAACTCTGTCGGACAGTGACTTGAGGCTGGAATTAAATGTCTCGCTCAAATGCATAAACTCGGGCAAGACATTCCTGTCCAAGGCCCTCTGCCGCTGGCGGGTAGTGCCCGCATAACCAGTGGCAGAGACCTGGGACAGGGGAACACCTGATGGCCCAGCTTCCTGGTCACCAGCTGTGTGTGTGTGGGACCTGCAAGGTGCTTCCTGGCTGTCGGATGGCTGGGACGGGTCAGAGGACGTCCGACGAAGGACCGCTCCAGGGCCAGGTTGCAGGGTGCTGCTCCAGGTGCTGTGGAAGAAAGGAAAATCATTACTACCATGCCTTTACAAGAAGCATCAGCTGTGGATTAGAAAAACACAGATTAATAAAAATAAAAACCCAAAATGTATAATACTTACGATCTTGTGGCAAGGACCGGTCTTAGGAACTGCAACGCGTGATAGTGACGGTATCTAGTTCTGGTCCTTGACGCAGATCCACTGCGAACCTGGCCCTCAGCACGAACATCACTGTTGAAGCGGTCCTTGATCGAACGCCAACGTGTTCGGACTTTGTCCACTGTTGATAAAAAAAAACAGTGCCGTCAAGTACAACAGTCACTGCTTCACAATTTAGCAATACAATACTCAAAGCAGTCACTGTACACCCCGATGACACTGTTGGGTTTCCTGCTAGAATACACCTAGCACGAAACCCAACAGTGCCGTCAAGGACAACAGTCACTGCGGCACAATGTAGCAATACAATACTCAAAGCAGTCACTGTAGACCACGATGACACTGTTGGGTTTCCTGCTAGAATACGCCTAGCACGAAACCCAACAGTGCCGTCAAGGACAACAGTCACTGCGGCACAATGTAGCAATACAATACTCAAAGCAGTCACTGTAGACCACGATGACACTGTTGGGTTTCCTGCTAGAATACGCCTAGCACGAAACCCAACAGTGCCGTCAAGGACAACAGTCACTGCGGCACAATGTAGCAATACAATACTCAAAGCAGTCACTGTAGACCACGATGACACTGTTGGGTTTCCTGCTAGAATACGCCTAGCACGAAACCCAACAGTGCCGTCAAGGACAACAGTCACTGCGGCACAATGTAGCAATACAATACTCAAAGCAGTCACTGTAGACCCCGATGACACTGTTGGGTTTCCTGCTAGAATACGCCTAGCACGAAACCCAACAGTGCCGTCAAGGACAACAGTCACTGCGGCACAATGTAGCAATACAATACTCAAAGCAGTCACTGTAGACCACGATGACACTGTTGGGTTTCCTGCTAGAATACGCCTAGCACGAAACCCAACAGTGCCGTCAAGGACAACAGTCACTGCGGCACAATACAGAGCAGGGAAATACTCACTAAACGCCTTTTTGGCGGATGCTGTGGCGCTGTCCCAGCCATCCATCAACGCTGCGGCCACCTCATTCCATAGCCGCCGTGTCACCACATTGTCCTTGTACAGCCGGTCACGGCTGTCCCACAACGGCGAACGCTCCTGGACCAGGCTGATGAGCTGCTCATTATCCAGGTAGACGTCTTCATCCCGTTGTGGAACCTAGACAAAACACATTCATTAGAATAATCAAATTTAAATTGACTAAAAAGTTACAAAAAAAGAAAAAAAAAAAAGAGTAAAAATAGAAGATAAAAAAAAAAAAAAAACATTACAAATCATTTGATACTTACATTACGTATCACCACCGGGACTTGGCTTCGCTGCTCCTGCTGTTCGCCCTCACTATTCCCGTCCGCAGATGATGATGACGATGTCTGAAAGTTGAAAAAAACGTAAGAGATTTGGAGAAGCAGCAGATATACTTACCAGATGCACGAAAATAATCACCTCACGGTCTGCTTGCGCCAATTCCTGCCGCGATGGGGAATACTCCGATTCTGAAGACATACTGCATGTAAAAATAATAAAAATCATTAGTACATACATAATTTAAAAGGACAGGCATATAATGTAATATACTCACATTCTTCGCTGATATAATGTGTTCTTGGTTGAATGTCTGCTCTTCAATCTGTCTAGTGTAGTAGTGGCAGAGTTTTGGCAGGCACCTCCTTTATATAGCCTTTTTTTTTTGGACTTTAGAAGATTCTAACTAGGATAAAAAGTGGACACCACCCAAAAAACGCTGCGCTAAAAAAGCGCATACCTGCGCATGCCAGTGCGCACGTATGCGCATCCATAGGCTATAATGGCCATTTTTAGCGCAAAACGTGCGCATACGTGCGCATGCGATTTTTTCAAGGGCCAAAAAATGCAACATGCAGCGTCTGGAAAATACCATCGCACACCCCAAAAAAACGCAGCGCATGAAAATCGCATACATGCGCTTACAAGTGCGCAGGTATGCGCACCCATGTTAAATATAGGGGAAAAATCGCATGCGCACGTATGCGTTTTTTTCCAGCGCTAAAAAACGCAAATGTGAAACCAGCCTTAGGTGGTTTTTTTATGTTTTGGCGCTTTTATGCAATGAAAATAATTTTATATAAAAAATAATTATTTTTGCATCACTTTATTCTGCGAGCTATAACTTTTTTATTTTTTCGCTGATGATGCTGTATGGTGGCTCATTTTTTGCGGGACAAGATGACGTTTTCAGCGGTACCATGGATATTTGTATGCATCTTTTTGATCGTGCGTTATTGCACTTTTTGTTCGGCAGTATGATAATAAATCATTATTTTTTGCTTCGTTTTTTATTTTTATTTTTTAAGGGGTTCACTTAAGGGGTTAACTATTGGGACAGTTTTATAGGGCGGGTCGTTATGGACGCGGCGATACCAAATATGTGTACTTTTATTGTTTTGTTTTTTTTTATTTCCAAAAAATGAATTTATTGGGGAATATTTTTTTTTTTTTTTTTATTTATTTGGCGATTTTTTTTTAATTATTTTTACACTTTTTTTTATTTTTTTTTTACTTTATTACAATGTCCCATGGGGGACATCACTGTCCTGTGACAGATCGCTGATCTGTCACATCACAGATCACTGTGACAGATCAGCGATCTGTCAGGCACTGCACAGGCTTCCTCATGCCTGCACTTTGCAGGCACTGAGGAAGCCAGCTTCCTGCAGGCCCCCGGAGGTCTCCGTCGCCATATTGGATCCGGGGACCTGCAGGAAAGGAGTCCTCCGCAGCAGCGCTGCACATTGTGCTGCCGTGGGGGCTCAGGGAAGCACGGAGGGAGCCCCCTCCCTGACGATGCTTCCCTTTAACCCCCGGTACACCGCGATCATGTTTGATCGCGGTGTGCAAGGGGTTAACGTGTCGGGGGCGGTCCGCAACCGCCCCTGACACATTGTGCCGGGTGTCAGCTATGATAATTAGCTGACACTCGGCCGCGATCAGCGGCGCTCACCACGTGGGCGCCGCTGATCGCGATGACGTAATATTCCGTCCATGGTAATTAGGTCCATGGTCACATGGACGGAATATTACGTCAATTGTAGGTAAGGGGTTAAGTGGTATTGCAGCGACCAAAAAATACCGCAATGTTGGCGTTTTTAAATTTTTTGTGTTTACCAATTGGGTTAATTATTTTTATATTTTGATAGCTCGGACTTTGCTGGATGTGGCGATATCACTTGACATTTTTTTTTATGTTCATTTTCAATGGAGGAAAATTGAACTTTTATGAGTTTTTTTTCATATTTGTTTAAATCTTTTTTTGTTGTTTTACTTTTCTTTTCACTTCATTTATCGCTCCCTAAGGCCCCTTCCACACTTCAGTTTTTTGCAATCAGTCACAATCCGTCAGGTTTTGACAAAAAACGGATCCTCAATTTTTTTTTGAGGATCCGTTTTTTCCCCATTGACTTGCATTAATGGCGGATTGTGACGGATGGCTGTCCGTTTCATCCGTTTTTTTTGAGGATCCGCCAAACGTTACTCTCTCTCTCTCTCTCCTTCCCGACCAGCGTTTCCTTTAAATTTCCTCATTTTCAGGATCCTTCTGAAAACGGATCCTGTGCCATCCGTTCACATCAGTTCAGAACGGATCCGCTTGTCTGCCTTTTTGGCGGATTTGAACTGATGCAAAAAACTGAAGTGTGAAAGAGGCCTAAGCTGTACTACATACAGGGGCTAATGGTGCAGCAGAAGTGTGAACTTTTTGATGCTTTTGTTTAATATTTTCCACTATAGTATATGGAGAGCATAAAAAACGCATGCAAAATTCCAATGAAGTCTCCAATTGTGGAACTGAAGCATTCCTCTACTAAAAAAATGCATTCGAAAAAACTGCCACAAAAAAATACAATAAAAAGTTTTGATTGCTTTAGTGCGAATACCTATGGAAACAATGCAGCACTTCTGCACGTGTGAACATGGCCCAGGAGAGACTCTGGACAATTTGTACGTTCTACACCAGGTTCACACTTGGGGTTATTTATTTTTTATCACTACTTAGAATTACAGACAAATTAAAAAAAGTGATCTGAGCCAATTATATGGAAAAAATACAATATTATTTAACATTTATTCTGAAGCTATATGAAATAATTCCGACTACAGCAATGGTCTGTGCCCATCACGGGTGATCCGTGTTACCGGGAAGAGAGGAGGAGACATTCCTAGAAGGAGCTGACAATAGATACATCACATTATCTCACGTATGAGGATACAGAATTATACAGGTTTGAAAATATCAAATAGAAAGATTTGCCTGTAAACAGGTAAAAAAGCAAAAACAGTAAATAAAGCAATGACTTGGGCTCTTGTACCGGTAAGTTTTTATACATCTCATCCCAATCCAGCTAACCCCTATCCGTACAGTGGCAGCTGGTATTGGATGGTCTGCCATGGGTAACATAACTAATTCTCCTATATTAGACCCATTGCCATGTTCGTCTTTATGACATCACAGAAGCGTTGTCCACGAGTCATGGAATGTTCCGCAAGAACGGTCAGTGCGAGGCAAGCAGAGATAGAGAGGAGAGCTGAACACTAACCCAGAGCGACTTGTAAATCACTTTTTACTTGTTTTGTTTATTTTTTTTACTTTTATTTCTTTTTTTTGGGAGTGTTTTCTACCATCCGCACACACTTTTGTGTGTGTGGAGGGGAAGGCAGCCTAATGGCTGCACCCGTAGCTGGAGGAAACTTCCAACCACGGAGACGTCTCCCACATGCCAGGACATCCCTATACAGTCAGAGGCCTGAACACCACCAAAGGCCAACTGGCTTCACGGGGTATGTGATGGCAGTGCTTTATTATATCGTGTCATTTATTAAATGCCTGTTCAAAACACCAGAAAAGGCAAAGGACCGATATTCCAGACTGAAAAGTCCACCACCATATCCTACAATGCCCGAAATAGGCCGATTCGTACAACCTGCAGCAAACATCAGCGCAGAGCCAGAGGGTATGAAGGAACGCCTGATACTCACCAGAACAGTAGATGAGGAAGAGACAACAGCCACATTGCCCAGGAGCCCATCCCCATGCACCTGGATGGAGCTAACTCCCTCTCAAGCACGTATACTCCTCAGTATGCCTTACGACCATCAACCGCGTATTAAGGTGACTGCTAAACAAGGCTACAATCCTACACCACACCTGCCAGTCAGCTATACCACTGGAAAGATCATGCAAGTAATGCTGATGAGCCCACAGGATGTACAACGTGCCTACAAGAGAGATTTGGGTTTCCTTCCAAGTCCTAGGAAGATCATTCTCCCGAGAAGAGAATTCCGCGACACTTTGATTTAGCCGGCGGAAAATGTAGTGGCGAGCACATACCATCTTCTGCACAGCTGCTTCTCAGACAGATTTTCCGGTTTTGACTATGGCTTGATCAATGGATTATGTTTCTATACTGCCGCCTGCCCTGACCTCTGCTTGTTTAAAGTTATGCATCTACACTGCCGCCAGCCCTGACCTTTGCTTGCTCAATGGATTATGTTTTTGAACTGCCGCCTGCCTGACCTCTGCTTGCTCAATGGATTGTTTCTGCACTGCCGCCTGCCTTGACCTCTGCTTACTCAATGGATTATGTTTTTGAACTGCCGCCTGCCCTGACCTCTGCTTGCTCAATGGATTATGTTTTTGAACTGCCGCCTGCCCTGACCTCTGCTTGCTCAATGGATAATGTTTTTGAACTGCCGCCTGCCCTGACCTCTGCTTGCTCAATGGATTATGTTTCTGCACTGCCGCCTGCCTGACCTCTGCTTGCTCAATGGATTATGTTTTTGAACTGCCGCCTGCCCTGACCTCAGCTTGCTCAATGGATTATGTTTCTGCACTGCCACCTGCCCTGACCTCAGCTTGCTCAATGGATTATGTTTCTGCACTGCCGCCTGCCCTGACCTCTGCTTGTTTCCGGTTATTAATCTGTGATACTAATAAAAATGTATATTATTCTGCACTATATGGACTGTGGGTCATTTTTTTCTTTGGTTTTATGGTTGTTTCCAGTTATGTTTCTGCACTGCTGCCTGCCCTGACCTCTGCTTGTTTCTGACTACTCATTTGCCTGCTGATTTTGTACTTCTTCCTCAATGCCTGCACTTTTAAGACCCCAGTAGAGCTAATTTATATAAATCCTGCATCCTAACAATGAAGCCGGGTTATAGGGCTTCTGATCACAATGGTAGGATGATGCCTCAATGTGAAGAAGGGTAGCACCAGTTCTTCACCTAACAGTATGGAATTCTTATCTAAAAAATTGATAAAGGAACAGTACAGTATAGACAAAGGTCCCATAAACTCAACAAGTACAAACCATAAAGAACTTTAAGCATAAACATATGAGACAACAAACCAAATGGCTCAGAATACCACATCCGACCCAACCAGCAGTTTTGTTGAAGGTATTTTCCTCTGAACTTTCATTAAGAGGGTACAACATCTCAAATACAATAGACTGGTGTGGGTCTCCAACCATTTAGGAACCCTCAAATCAATAGTACAGGGGTCTTGAATCAGCCACAAAATTGCTTCAGGAAGAATTGGGTGGAGCACTGGTTTCATATGTAACCTGCCGCTCATGTCAAGGTCTATGAAAATAACCAAACACAAGGCTGAGTACTCAGATCTTATAGGAACCTCCCCAATAGTGAATGGCCATATCTCCATTCATAGTTCCCCCAGGTCTGTAGACAGATGCGGGTTTCACGTCCGGGACCTCTGCCTATCAGACATTTATAGAATATTTTATGGATAACACATAAATGTTTGGGAAAACTCCTCTTCTAAATAGTGCGCCTCAAGTTTCATCTGCTGTTTGCAGTGGTATGTAGTCATCATAGATCATATGAGGGAAGGTTTCTTGAGAGGGGAGTATCCATCTACTATATCCATATTCTCCGGATATCTACCCTAATAAAGCTTATGGACGGTGAGTGCAGTGATGAGACTGACCCTTTATTAACATGTTCTGTCCCACAAACTAATGTAGTACACTGCACTGACTGCCGATAAATTGTCTTTGGATAATAAAGTCTAACGTTTGTTATATGTAATATAACACTTTTTTTCCCAGAATTATCTAAGAATTATCGACAAGGAAAATGGACTCAAGATAAAGCTGAGAAACATGCATTTCTTCACAGCTCCTGATATAGGTAGTGTGGTCTTTAAAAACAGTAGTCCCCAACTTGTGCCTCCTCAGCAAGTAATCCCCTAGCCATTGGTAGATCATAACTTGCTGATTACGGGTGTTTCACTGCCAGGACCCCCACCAATCCTAAAACAGGGTGTCTGGAACAAGCGGCTATTAAGAATGCGCAACAACACCTCTTTCATTATGGGACAATGATGGGGCTGTTGATGGACTATGATGGGGCTGATGTGCTGATGATGGACTATGATGGGGTTGATGTGCAGATGATGGACTATGATGGGGCTGATGTGCTGATGATGGACTATGATTGGGATGATGAAGCCTGCAATAACAGAACATAGCAGTACGACCCCTTAGCCTGGAGTTCCCTAACAAATAGCTGGGGAGGGTCCGAGCTCACAGTCAGACCTTAGAAGAAGAGTTAATAGTTTTGTTTCTTCTGTCTTAAAGGAAAAAAAAAAGGCTTACCGTATATACTCGCGTATAAGTCGAGATTTTCAGCCCATTTTTTTGGGCTGAAAGTCCCTCTCTCGGCTTATACGCGAGTCATATACCAGGGGTCGGCCGGGAAGGGGGAGCGGGGGGTGTCGGAGATCATACTCACCTCTCCTGGCATGTTTCTGCAGCCCCCCGTGCTTATTCCATATTCTCTGCGCTGTTCTTCCTGCTTTCAGCGGTCACGTGGTACGCTGATTACCCTCATTAATATGCACATATGTAATGAGCGGCACCACGTGACCGCAGAAAGCAGGAAGAACAGCGCTGAGAAGATGGAACAAGCACGGGGTGCTGCAGAGACATGCCAGGAGAGGTGAGTATAACGGGGGGAGCCATATTCACCTGTACCCCGTTCCAACGCTGTGCGTCGCTCTGCTGTCTTGCTTCCTCTGGCAGTGACGTTTAGGTCAGAGGGCGCCATGACGTAGTTAGCAGGCGCCCTCTGCCTGAACAGTGACTGCAGAGCCAGCAACGCTGAGGTGCAGCAGCTGCAGCAACGACAAGGTGAGTATATAGTTTTTTGTTTTTTTTAATTGAGGCTGCGGCAGCAGCATTGTAAGGGGCCACTAGTCACTGTGCAGCATTGTAAGGGGCCACTAATCACTGTGCAGCTTAGAAGGGGCCACTAATCATTGTGCAGAATTATAAGGGGCCACTAATCGCTGTGCAGCATTATAAGGGGCCACTAATAACTGTGCAGCATTACAAGGGGCCACTAATCACCGTGCAGCATAATAAGGGGGCACTAATCACCGTGCAGCATAATAAGGGGCCACTAATCACTGCAGCATTACAAGGGGCCACTAATCACTGGGCAGCATTATAAGTGGCCACTAATCACCGTGCAGCATTATAAGGGGCCACTAATCACTGTGCAGCATTATAAGGGGCCACTAATCACTGTGCAGCATTATAAGGGGCCACTAATCACTGCGCAGCATTAAAATTGGCCACTCACTGTGCAGCATTACAAGGGGCCACTAGTCACTGTGCAGCATTATAAGGGGCCACTAATCACTGCGCATTATAAGGGGCCACCAATCACTGTGCAGCATTATAAGGGGTCACCAATCACTGTGCAGCATTATATGGGGCATATGTTATTATGGACCATGTTATAGGGCCACCATTATTCACTGTGCAGCATTATTAGGCATATTTTTGTATGGAGCATCTTATGGAACCCATCATGAACTTTATGGAGCATTATATGGGGCCATCATAAACTTTATGGAGCATCTTATGGGGCCCATTTTTTTTTTAAATTTACCAGTAGCTTCGGCATTTTCCAATCTAGGCTTTTACGTGAGTCAATAAGTTTTCCCAGTTTTTTGTGACAAAATTAGGGTGGTCGGCTTATACATGGGTCGGCTTATACACGAGTATATACGGACTTCTAAAGAAAATTGCCCCCAAGTTATTTTGAGCGACCCCGCCTGCTGTACCATCCTTGTGATTTACGAGAACGTTTCTCACTTCCTGCTAGGACAGCGGATACCCAAGGAGTAAAGAGAGAAGGTCCTAGTCTGCAGGGACAACAGAGACTTTAGAAGAAGGCAAACCAAGGTTTATCGCTAGCACTAGTGTGAGAGAAGGTTTATACTACAGAACAGAAGTGCTGTAACAGGAAAGAACCTAACAAATAAAAAAGATTGTAGACAAACCTGATTTTGCTATCTATTCATGTCATTGCCTTCCATATTACAGTGAAATTTCCCTAAATTCGGTATCTGATAATCCACAATGACGTATATTCAGGGTCGAACTGGGGTGTCTGGGGCCCACCAGGGGAATGGACTCTAGGGCCCCATGCTACAGCTATATGCTAATATCTGTCAGTCGTTATCCCCATTATAGTGGAGCCTCGGCTGTAAAACACAGGCGGCTCCTGCACATCTACTGTGCACCCCCATAACTGGAATGTATAATTACGGTAGTTTACATTAATGTGGTTCTTTGGTTAAAACAATTTGTCACCGATCCATGGGCTCTATAGGATAGCTGATCGCATACGTCCGACCATTAGAAACTGCACCGACCGGAAGAATGAGAAAGTTTTATCGTTGATAGGACACTTATCCCCATTTTAAAATGGAGCAGCAGGTTAGATATCTGACCGAAGCTTCATTCATTCTCTTTGGGGCTTCTATAAAAATACAAGTGCAGCCACTGAGGGAATGAATGGATCAGTGGTCAAGTCGGACATGCCACTCCAGTCTAATGGGGATAAAAAGTTCCACATTTTGCTGAATGGGTCCAAGTAGTTAGACCCCCCAATCAATACGTCATCACTTGTCCTGTGAATAGGAGATTACGTTTTTCCACAGGAAACCCTTGTAAGTGCATCTCTGCCGCTGTTTACAAAGTATTTAATCTCTAATGGAAATAAAGAATATTCTCCTAATTAATATCAGAGAGAACTAATGACCGTCATACACAACACAATCCACTGTACCAAGACCAATAATACCACATACAGGGGAGAAATACCACCACACCATGACCAGACCACATAGTACCCGCATCATATCACATAAAAGGCACAAATACAACCACACCATGACCAGACCACATATTACCACCACATAGTGACCGAATAATATGACATATTACCAGCATATAGGGACCAAATAATAACTCATACACGGAGAAATACTTCCACACTGTGAACAGTCCACAAATTACCACCACTTATTGATGGAATACTACAATACTGATTATGAATACAAACCACAATACTAACAACACTGTTATTACCACCAGTGACATTATACACAGTACCTCTGTATATAGAGTATACTATATATACAGATTCCCAACAAATATATGTATTTGTTGGGAATCTCTCTCAGGCAAAACTAACAGGTCAAGGAAATTCTTATCCTCTCTTGCTGACAACTTTATCTTCCAAAAGGTAAGGGAGAAAACAAGGGAAATTGCTACCTTGGATCTAATCCTTATAAACAGGGAGGAAATGGTTGAGGAGGTAAAAGTGGCTGGGACCCTAGGAGGTAGCGACCATGCTATTTTAGAATTTTGGATAACTAGAGGCGGAAGAACTGTGAAGACTCAGACGTCAAGGTTAGATTTCAGAAAGGCAGATTTTAAGGGATTCAGAAAGAGAATTGGAGGAATCCAATGGCTGGATATCCTTAAAGACAAAAATGTCCAGGAAGGATGGGAAATCTTGAAAAATGAAATTCTCAAAGCACAGTTGTTAACAATTCCGAAAAGAGGGAAGAATAGGAACCAGTTAAGGAAACCAGGATGGATGAACACAGAACTTAAGCACATGCTAAAAAGGAAGAAAAAAATGTTTATAAAATGGAAAGAGGGAGGCATATCTAAAGAAGAATATAATGCTGTCTGCAGAACCTGCAGGGCACAAATCAGATTAGCTAAAGCTGAAAATGAATTGAGGCTTGCAAGAGATGTCAAAAGCAATAATAAAGGATTTTGGGGATATGTCAAAAGTAAAAGAAAAGTCAAAGATGCTATAGGATTTTTACAGGATGAAAATGATGAAATGGTAAGACAGGATGTTGAGAAGGCTGAACTTTTAAATTCCTATTTTGCATCTGTTTTCTCTCAGAAAGGAAATGTAACATCAACTGTTATTCACTGTCCTATTAAGGGAATAGAAGAATCCAGGATATCTATAAACAGAAAGATAGTGAGGAAACACTTAGCTAGCCTAAATGAATTCAAGTCTCCAGGTCCAGATGAATTACACCCCAGAGTACTGAAGGAGATAGCAGAAGAAATTTTTGAACCCCTCTCTATAATCTTTGAAAATTCTTGGAGAACAGGAGAAGTGCCAGAAGACTGGAGAAGAGCAAATGTTGTTCCTATCTTCAAAAAGGGGAAGAAGGTGGACCCAGGTAACTATAGGCCGGTGAGTCTGACTTCTATACCAGGAAAGATCTTTGAACAAATTATTAAACAACATGTATGTCAATACCTGGATAAGAATGAAGTGATTAAACAGAGTCAGCATGGGTTTGTAACTAATAAGTCATGTCAGACTAACTTAATTTCCTTCTATGACGGTATCACTGATTGGGTGGATCAAGGAAATGCTGTAGATATAGTATATCTTGACTTCAGCAAAGCATTTGACAAAGTCTCTCATACAATCCTTATTGAAAAAATGATTAAGTATGGAATGGACAAGGCAACTGTTAGGTGGATTCATAACTGGCTTAGTGATCGGACCCAAAGAGTGGTCGTAAATGGCTGCACATCCAGTTGGAAGAATGTCTCAAGTGGGGTACCACAGGGCTCTGTCCTGGGCCCTGTATTGTTCAACATCTTTATCAACGATTTAGATGAAGGAATTGAGGGTAAACTGATTAAATTTGCTGATGACACAAAGCTAGGAGGGATAGCTAATACTAGAGAAGAGAGAGAGAGGATTCAAAAAGATTTAAATAAACTGGAGAAGTGGGCAGCAACAAACAGAATGGTTTTTAACAGGGAGAAATGCAAAGTACTACATCTGGGCAATAAAAATGGAAAAAGCATATATAGAATGGGAGGAATAGGGCTAAGTGACAGCACATGTGAAAAAGACTTGGGTATACTAATAGATCACAGACTGAATATGAGTCAACAGTGTGATGCAGCAGCAAAAAAGGCAAATGCAATTCTAGGATGTATTAACAGAAGCATACAGTCTAGATCACGTGAAGTCATTATTTCCCTCTACTCCTCTTTGGTCAGACCTCATCTGGAATATTGTGTCCAGTTTTGGGCACCACATTTTAAAAAAGACATCAACAAACTGGAGCAAGTTCAGAAAAGAGCGACCAGAATGGTGACCGGTCTGCAAACCCTGTCTTATGAGGAAAGGTTGCAGGATTTGGGAATGTTTAGTTTGCAAAAGAGAAGACTGAGAGGAGACTTAATAGCTGTCTACAAATATCTAAAGGGCTGTCACATTGTAGAAGGATCAACTTTATTCTCATTTGCACAAGGAAAGACTAGAAGCAATGGGATGAAACTGAATGGGAGGAGACACAGATTAGATATTAGAAAAAACTTTTTGACAGTTAGAGTGATCAATGAGTGGAACAGGCTGCCACGAGAAGTGGTGAGTTCTCCTTCAATGGAAGTCTTCAAACAGAGGCTGGACAGACATCTGACTGGGATGATTTAGCGAATCCTGCTTTGAGCAGGGGGTTGGACCAGATGGCCCAGGAGGTCCCTTCCAACTCTACGATTCTATGATTCTATGATTCTATGATAGAGTCAGTGTACAGGTAATACAGTGATTACCAGTGACATTATACACAGGAGCTCAGTGATCACTGGCAACATTACTGTCAAGGTTTGCTCAGCTTGTGGGATTAGGTAGTTCAGAGGTTAATGTGGATGGCCTCACTCTGAGATTCTGGGAGGCTTTTTAAAGCCTCATTGTGGGCTCATTCCTCATCGTTTATACTCAGACCTTTGGCCGAGTGTGTGTGACCCTGGTGTGCTTTGTGACTGTAATACTTTATGCTTGTTTGGTTTTGATCTGGTTCTGTCCCTGTTACGAGTTCTGCCTGTCCCTCTTGTACTGCGTTGCTATCTCTGTGTATGACTCATTGCCTATGACCTGACTATTCTCTGATTGCCCCTCTTGTACTGTGCAGCTATCTCCATGTATGACTCATTGCTTACGTTCTGACTACTCTCTGCTCGCCCCTCTGGTATCGCGCCGCCCTCTCCATGTATGACCGCCCGTTTGTCTGACCTGAGTTCCCCTCGCCTCTTCTCCAGGATTCCTGTAGTAGAGTCCTACAATCATCTTCAGAAGTGGGACACTAAGCCCCGCCCCCTGTGGTCACATGATCGTAGGTCCTTGTACTTCTTACTACCTTCAGCATCGCAGGTCCCGTCTGCCTCAACTTTCCCTGCAGTATCGGACCCCGGGCCCTCCCGCAGTAGGGGTGAGTCACGCTGCTCAGCCGTGGCAGTTCGCCGACGCTGACAGGATCTTGATATTTATACACAGAAGATCTGCATACAGTGTCAGTGTAATACAGTGACCACCAGTGAAATTATACACAGGAGCTTTTGGAAGTGCATTGAGCAGCAGGGTGGTTTGCTGGTGAAGGGAAAAAAATCTCTTTAAATCTTCTGCCTGAGCGAGTGTAAACGAGCTGAGTGTGACCTGAGCGTAAGTGCGAACGGTGGTAAGTGTGTGACTTGTGATTCAGTGACTTTGGATTCAGGGAGTTTGCAAAGGAGGTATTACTGAATTGCTGTTATATTTTATTAATACTTTTTATTTATTTTTACTTATCTTTTCTGTCTGGTGCAATCCCCATTAGGAATGTGCTCCACTATTGCCAATGCCATCCAGTGTATGTCTTGCCGCATGTACGCAATCCTTGACCAGCCAGTCGAGGGTGCATACTGCTGTGCGAGATGTGAGCACATTGTGCATTTGGAAGCCCAGATACTGGATTTAAATGTGCAGCTGGCAACACTGAGATCAATAGACAATATGGAAAGGAGACTTCTACTCACTGAGCAGACGCTCAATGAGATAGATGAGGGGGGGATGCTAGGTTGGAGCTGCAGGACAGTGAAGCAGTAAGATGGGTGACAGTTAGAAGGTGGGGTAGACAGAAGAGTGCCAGGGAGGCTAGTCCTGATCTGGCACAACCCAATAAGTTTGCCAAGTTGGCAGATGAGGGGAGTGTCAGTGCAGGGGTAGCACTGCTGCAGCAAGGCATGTCCTCTGAAAGCCAGAGGAGTATATGCTCCAGTAAGGGGAGAAATAGGAGAGCAGGGCAGGCCAGACAGGTGCTGGTAGTGGGGGACTCAATTATTAGGGGAACAGATAGGGCAATCTGTCACAAAGAAAGGGATTGTCGAACGGTGTGCTGCCTATCTGGCGCGCAAGTCTGACACATCGCTGACCGGGTTGACAGATTACTGGGAGGGGCTGGTGAGGATCCAGCGGTCATGGTGCACATTGGTACAAATGACACAGAGGTAGGTGGAAGGTCCTTAAAGATGATTTCAGGGAATTAGGCTGCAATCTTAAGGCAAAGACCTCCAAGGTGGTATTTTTGGAAATATTTCCTGTACCACGTGCCACGCCAGAGAGGAGATTAGGGAAGTTAATAAGTGGTTCAAGAATTAGTGTAGGAAGGAGGGGTTTGGGTTCCTGGAGAACTGGGCCGACTTCTCAGTTGGCTACAGGTTCTACGCTAGGGACGGGCTGCACCTCAATGGGGAGGGTGCAGCTGTGCTGGGGAAAAAAATGGCTAGAAGGGTGGAGGAGTGTTTAAACTTGGAACTAGGGGAGGGTATTCATTTTATAAGAGGGGAAGACTGTGTAGATAGAGACCTGGGCACAAATAATGAAATTGGGGGTGGTAGTGGCATGGGGGGTGAGGTTAGAACAGTTAATAATTTAAGAAATAGAGGTACAGACATACATAAAGTGCATGTATACAAATGCCAGAAGCCTCGCCAACAAAATGGAGGACTTAGAATTAATTTTGTTGGAAGATAAGGTATATTGCACCCCCTCATAGGGTATAAGGCTGCCCCCTCATAGGGTATAATGCTTCTCCCCCCTCATAGGGTATAATGCACCCCCTCATAGGGTATAATGCTGCCCCCTCATAGGGTATAACACTAGATAGATAGATAGATAGATATGTGATAATTAGATGTATAGATAGATAATAGATAGATAGATCTATGGATAGACAGATAGATATAAAGATATAAAGATAATAGATAGTGAAAGATATAGGTAGCTATAGAGATAGATAGACCTAGATAGATATAGATAGATAAATAGATAGATAGGGGATAAATAGATATATGGATAGATAGATAGAAAGATAGATAGATAGATAGATAGATAGATATAAAGATAATAGATAGTGATAGCTATAGATAGGTATATAGATAGATAGATAGGGGATAAATAGATAGATCTATGGATAGATGATATATAGATGGATAGATATAAAGATAATAGATAGAGATAGATATAGATAGGTATAGAGATAGATGGATATAGACTATTTATATCTATCTATATCTACCTCTATATCTATCTATCTATCTATATCTATCTCTATATCTAAGATAGAGACAGATAGATATAGAGATAGAGATATAGATATACAGATAGAAATAGATAGATATAGAGATATATAGATATAGAGACAGATAGATATAGAGATAGATATAGATAGATATAGAGATATATAAAAAACAAACCACAATACTCACCTCTCCTCCTGCTCCCACGCTGATGACGGCTTCAGTGTCAGCAGCTGACCCGTCTGCCAGACACACAGCGGGTGCGCGATGAAGTGACGTCATCGCGCATCGGCTGTGAGTCAGGAGCAGAGGGGACTGATGGGAGAGAGATGCTCTCTCTTCCACTGCAATTGAGCGCGGCGCCGGCTGCCTAGGTTGGGGAGCGGGGCCCCGGGGTGAGTGAAGGCCGAGAGTGAATGAATATTCATTTCTCTTTAGTAGTGGGGACAGTGGCTCCTGCCTCCTGACACCCGCTGCTGCTCCGCTGGCAGGGCCCCCATAGCAGCTGTGTGGCACTGGCTGGGGGCCCCTGGAGCAGTGGGGGCCCTAGGCAACTGCTGTCCCTGTATACCAGTAGAGGTGCCAGGGCCCACCAGATGCCAGGGCCCACCGGAGAATCAGTCCGACGCTACCTGTCTGTATATATAATGTCAGTGTACAAGTAATAGAATGATCACTGGAGACATACACAGGAGTTCTGTATATAGTGTATAGTGTACAGGTAATACAGTGACTCACCAGTAACATTATACACAGGAGCTCTGCATATAGTCAGCGTACAGGTAATACAAGGATCACCAGTGACATTATACACAGGAGCTCTGTATATACTATATAATGTAAGTGTCCAGGTAAATCACTGACTTACCAGTGACCTCTGTATTTGTAGCGATTCATCTTCGCTTTTCTTCCTCTTCCAGCCAGGACACGTTTGCTGCAGAAAATAACACACTATACTTGATCACTTCTAGACCACATTCCCCACTTTCCCCCCCGACTTCTACACTTTATGTGTAAAGGTCAGCCAGGGCAGTAGTCGTGGCTGAGTATTTCGGGTTCGGGCATTGTATACCCTGACCTCCCTCTACAGGAAAACGGTACCTCTTCTCTTGCATGGTACGGTGAATACTCACCGTGCCGTCAGCGTCCCCTTTGCTACGCCGACTTGATGCTGATCCTTGATCCCAATGAATAGAGACACAGTCCAGGGCAACTCTTAACTGAGCAAATTTATTTTCTTCAGGACACAGCACATCCACATAGTTTCCAGCATTTTCATCACAGTAAAGACAGCACATTACTTCATCTTTCCCTTCACTGTTCCTTGCAGTGTTTCCGTTTGACGAAGCGTCTCAGATGGCTCCTCAGTGTCCTCCCTGTATAGCGTCACCACGGTGAAGCGCTCTCCAGCATGTTTCGCCCCGGACATCAGAGATTCAGCCCACGTAGCTTTCCACCACATTCTGGAGTGACCTGCCCGTACCCTTTTACGGTAACCTTCAATCTTCCTCTGTTTACTTACACTCTTTTCCACTTTATTGCTGATTCTGCAGTACCGTGTTCTTCTCTAGATGGCTGG
Source organism: Dendrobates tinctorius (assembly GCF_039654945.1). NCBI lineage: Eukaryota > Metazoa > Chordata > Amphibia > Anura > Dendrobatidae > Dendrobates > Dendrobates tinctorius. The sequence goes on along the minus strand of NW_027362165.1, from coordinate 415,001 downwards.
GCATCAGCTTTAACATCACGGGGTAGTTAGGCAGCTCAGGCATATAGCCCACCCGAGCACAAAGGGGTCAGGCCTCTGACTGCCTGAAACTGGAAGACCATCCTGGCTTATTCTCCAGCTATCCCCTCCTACAGTTAACTCCTATATGTCCTACAGCTACATCTACTGTGCAATGAGCTCAGTGCCCCATCTAGTGACCATAGCCCAGACTGCACTGTCCCTACCAAGTACAAGGTGCAGAAACATAGCTTATGCTATATAAATAATACAGCAACATGAAATATACGATAATGCGCAACAATGGTATAACATATATATAAATATATATACAAGTACAACAGCAACATGGGGGTTTAAAGGGGTAAGACTCTCAACCCCTTACACATGTCTACATATTGATATTAGTCATGTATTATACTACAGCACAGGCACCATTTTGATGAATGCAAACCTTTTTTTTGTAACCCCACAAACACCCGGAGCACCAGAATCTCAATAACAGAAATTTACAAATACAGATTACACAACAACCACAAGATGCATTTCATCACCCAGGTCACCTCATTTTAATCAGTATAACAGCGTAGACCTGACACTGTCTGTACTTTACTGTTCACAATCCTGCTGACAGGATCCCTTTAAATCTAAATTTTAATAAGTTTGTTCTTTTCTGCGCTAAACGTCCCCCAAACCCTGAGGACGGCGAGTATACCTTGGTTGTGTTTTGCTGTATGTGTATACAAAAGTAAAAGAAGAGCACCTATCAGGGGCTCAGAAAAGCTGGGTGGCATGTGTGCTAGTGTGTGACCCAGCGCAGGTGTCTCACTGGCCTATCAAAACAGTGACCGATAGCAGCAAACAGTGTGATGTGGATGTGAGAACTGTCTGCGGGGTGCGCTTAGGTGAGTGGACAAAAGAATATGGGAGGTTCACCTTTATAGTAACATCCCAGGGCAGGTGTGTCGTGAGCAAGTGGTGTTCAAGAAATATTGGTGGCAGTGGTTGTGACTTATCCTGACACACAATGTACAGGGAAATGGGAAAATTGTGAAAAAAAACACAATTCTGACCTTAATTATGTTTACGGCGTACATTATGTGGTAAAAATGACCATGTAATATGATTCTCCTCATCAGTATGATTACAGAGATACTAAACGTGCCCAGATTTTTAAATTATTTTAGTGGTAGAAAAAAAATCAAGACTTTGAAATAAAAAATATGTTGGAGTTTGTGTTGCCATTTTCCGAGACCCGTAGTTTTACTTTTTCGTTCAATAGAGCTATGAGAGGGATTATTTTTTCATAAGGCGAGACGTTATTATGGATATTACTTTGGGATAGATATGACATTTTAGTTGCTTGTTACGTATTTTAAGTGGTATTGCAGCGACCAAAAAATACCGCAATGTTGGCGTTTTTAAATTTTTTGTGTTTACCAATTGGGTTAATTATTTTTATATTTTGATAGCTCGGACTTTGCTGGATGTGGCGATATCACTTGACATTTTTTTTTATGTTCATTTTCAATGGAGGAAAATTGAACTTTTATGAGTTTTTTTTTCAGATTTGTTTAAATCTTTTTTTGTTGTTTTACTTTTCTTTTCACTTCATTTATCGCTCCCTAAGGCCCCTTTCACACTTCAGTTTTTTGCAATCAGTCACAATCCGTCAGGTTTTGACAAAAACGGATCCTCAGTTTTTTTTTGAGGATCCGTTTTTTCCCCATTGACTTGCATTAATGGCGGATTGTGACGGATGGCTGTCCGTTTCATCAGTTTTTTTTTTGAGGATCCGCCAAAAGTTGCTGTCCGTCACCATCCTCAAAGATTTCAAAACGGAGCTTGCAACAAAACTCTCTCTCTCTCTCCTTCCCGACCAGCGTTTCCTTTAAATTTCCTCATTTTCAGGATCCTGTGCCATCCGTTCACATCAGTTCAGAACGGATCCGCTTGTCTGCCTTTTTGGCGGATTTGAACTGATGCAAAAAACTGAAGTGTGAAAGAGGCCTAAGCTGTACTACATACAGGGGCTAATGGTGCAGCAGAAGTGTGAACTTTTTGATGCTTTTGTTTAATATTTTCCACTATATTATATGGAGAGCATAAAAAACGCATGCAAAATTCCAATGAAGTCTCCAATTGTGGAACTGAAGCATTCCTCTACTAAAAAAAATGCATTCGAAAAAACTGCCACAAAAAAATACAATGAAAAGTTTTGATTGCTTTAGTGCGAATACCTATGGAAACAATGCAGCACTTCTGCACGTGTGAACATGGCCCAGGAGAGACTCTGGACAATTTGTACGTTCTACACCAGGTTCACACTTGGGGTTATTTATTTTTTTATCACTACTTAGAATTACAGACAAATTAAAAAAAGTGATCTGAGCCAATTATATGGAAAAAATACAATATTATTTAACATTTATTCTGAAGCTATATGAAATAATTCCGACTACAGCAATGGTCTGTGCCCATCACGGGTGATCCGTGTTACCGGGAAGAGAGGAGGAGACATTCCTACAAGGAGCTGACAATAGATACATCACATTATCTCACATATGAGGATACAGAATTATACAGGTTTGAAAATATCAAATAGAAAGATTTGCCTGTAAACAGGTAAAAAAGCAAAAACAGTAAATAAAGCAATGACTTGCGCTATTGTACCGGTAAGTTTTTATACATCTCATCCCAATCCAGCTAACCCCTATCCGTACAGTGGCAGCTGGTATTGGATGGTCTGCCATGGGTAACATAACTAGTTCTCCTATATTAGACCCATTGCCATGTTCGTCTTTATGACATCACAGAAGCGTTGTCCACGAGTCATGGAATGTTCCGCAAGAACGGTCAGTGCGAGGCAAGCAGAGATAGAGAGGAGAGCTGAACACTAACCCAGAGCGACTTGTAAATCACTTTTTACTTGTTTTGTTTATTTTTTTTACTTTTATTTCTTTTTTTTGGGAGTGTTTTCTACCATCCGCACACACTTTTGTGTGTGTGGAGGGGAAGGCAGCCTAATGGCTGCACCCGTAGCTGGAGGAAAGTTCCAACCACGGAGACGTCTCCCACATGCCAGGACATCCCTATACAGTCAGAGGCCTGAACACCACCAAAGGCCAACTGGCTTCACGGGGTATGTGATGGCAGTGCTTTATTATATCGTGTCAATTATTAAATGCCTGTTCAAAACACCAGAAAAGGCAAAGGACCGATATTCCAGACTGAAAAGTCCACCACCATATCCTACAATGCCCGAAATAGGCCGATTCGTACAACCTGCAGCAAACATCAGAGCAGGGCCAGAGGGTATGAAGGAACGCCTGATACTCACCAGAACAGTAGATGAGGAAGAGACAACAGCCACATTGCCCAGGAGCCCATCCCCATGCACCTGGATGGAGCTAACTCCCTCTCAAGCACGTATACTCCTCAGTATGCCTTACGACCATCAACCGCGTATTAAGGTGACTGCTAAACAAGGCTACAATCCTACACCACACCTGCCAGTCAGCTATACCACTGGAAAGATCATGCAAGTAATGCTGATGAGCCCACAGGATGTACAACGTGCCTACAAGAGAGATTTGGGTTTCCTTCCAAGTCCTAGGAAGATCATTCTCCCGAGAAGAGAATTCCGCGGCACTTTGATTTAGCCGGCGGAAAATGTAGTGGCGAGTTGCTTGCAGCAAGCACATACCATCTTCTGCACAGCTGCTTCTTAGACAGATTTTCCGGTTTTGACTATGGCTTGATCAATGGATCATGTTTCTATACTGCCGCCTGCCCTGACCTCTGCTTGTTTAAAGTTATGCATCTACACTGCCGCCTGCCCTGACCTTTGCTTGCTCAATGGATTATGTTTTTGAACTGCCGCCTGCCTGACCTCTGCTTGCTCAATGGATTGTTTCTGCACTGCCGCCTGCCTTGACCTCTGCTTGCTCAATGGATTATGTTTTTGAACTGCCGCCTACCCTGACCTCTGCTTGCTCAATGGATTATGTTTCTGCACTGCCGCCTGCCTTGACCTCTGCTTGCTCAGTGGATTATGTTTTTGAACTGCCGCCTGCCCTGACCTCTGCTTGCTCAATGGATTATGTTTTTGAACTGACGCCTGCCCTGACCTCTGCTTGCTCAATGGATTATGTTTCTGCACTGCCGCCTGCCTGACCTCTGCTTGCTCAATGGATTATGTTTTTGAACTGCCGCCTGCCCTGACCTCAGCTTGCTCAATGGATTATGTTTCTGCACTGCCGCCTGCCCTGACCTCAGCTTGCTCAATGGATTATGCTTCTGCACTGCCGCCTGCCCTGACCTCTGCTTGTTTCCGGTTATTAATCTGTGATACTAATAAAAATGTATATTATTCTGCACTATATGGACTGTGGGTCGTTTTTTTCCTTTCGTTTTATGGTTGTTTCCGGTTATGTTTTTGCACTGCTGCCTGCCCTGACCTCTGCTTGTTTCCGGTTATGTTTCTGCACTGCTGCCTGCCCTGACCTTTGCTTGTTTCTGACTACTCATTTGCCTGCTGATTTTGTACTTCTTCCTCAATGCCTGCACTTTTAAGACCCCAGTAGAGCTAATTTATATAAATCCTGCATCCTAACAATGAAGCCGGGTTATAGGGCTTCTGATCACAATGGTAGGATGATGCCTCAATGTGAAGAAGGGTAGCACCAGTTCTTCACCTAACAGTATGGAATGCTTATCTAAAAAAATGAAAAAGGAACAGTACAGTATAGACAAAGGTCCCATAAACTCAACAAGAACAAACCATTAAGAACTTTAAGCATAAACATGTGAGACAACAAACCAAGTGGCTCAGAATACCACATCCGACCCAACCAGCAGTTTTGTTGAAGGTATTTTCCTCTGATCTTTCGTTAAGAGGGTACAACATCTCAAATACATTAGACTGGTGTGGGTCTCCAACCATTTAGGAACCCTCAAATCAATAGTACAGGGGTCTTGAATCAGCCACAAAATTGCTTCAGGAAGAATTGGGTGGAGCACTGGTTTCATATGTACCCTGCCGCTCATGTCAAGGTCTATGAAAATAACCAAACACAAGGCTGAGTACTCAGATCTTATAGGAACCTCCCCAATAGTGAATGGCCATCTGTACATTCATAGTTCCCCAGGTCTGTAGACAGATGCGGGTTTCACGTCCGGGACCTCTGCCTATCAGACATTTATAGAATATTTTATGGATAACACATAAATGTATGGGAAAACTCCTCTTGTAAATAGTGCGCCTCAAGTTTCTTCTGCTGTTTGCAGTGGAATGTAGTCATCATAGCTAATATGAGGGAAGGATTCCTGAGAGGGGGTATACATCTACTATATCCATATTCTGTGGATATCTACCCTAATAAAGCTTATGGACGGTGAGTGCAGTGATGAGACTGACCCTTTATCAACATGTTCTGTCCCACAAACTAATGTAGTACACTGCACTGACCGCCGATAGACTTTATTCTCCAAAGACAATTTAAGTTTGTTATATGTATTAAAATACTTTTTTTCCCAGAATTATCTAAGAATTATCGACAAGGAAAATGGACTCAAGATAAAGCTTAGAAACATATATTTCTTTACAGCTCCTGATATAGGTATTGCGGTCTTTAAAAACAGTAGTCCCCAACTTCTGCCTCCTCAGCAAGTTATCCCCTAGCCATTGGTAGATCATAACTTGCTGATTACGGGTGTTTCACTGCCAGGACCCCCACCAATCCTAAGAACAGGGTGTCTGGAACAAGCGGCTGTTAAGAATGCGCAACAACACTTCTTTCATTATGGGACAATGATGGGGCTGATATGCTGATGATGGACTATGATGGGGCTGATGTGCTGATGATGGACTATGATGGGGCTGATGTGCTGATGATGGACTATGATGGGGTTGATGTGCTGATGATGGACTATGATGGGGCTGATGTGCTGATGATGAACTATGATTGGGATGATGAAGTCTGCAATAACAGAGCATAGCAGTACAACCCCTTAGCCTGGAGTGCCCTAACAAATAGCTGGGGAGGGTCCGAGCTCACAGTCAGACCTTAGAAGAAGAGTTAATAGTTTTGTTTCTTCTGTCTTAAAGGACAAAAAAGGCTTACAGTATATACTCGCGTATAAGTCGAGATTTTCAGCCCATTTTTTGGGGCTGAAAGTCCCCCTCTCGGCTTATACGCGAGTCATATACCGGGGGTCGGCCAGGGAGGGGGAGCGGGGGGGTGTCGGAGATCATACTCACCTCTCCTGGCATGTTTCTGCAGCCCCCCGTGCTTATTCCATCTTCTCGGCGCTGTTCTTCCTGCTTTCAGCGGTCACGTGGTACGCTCATTACCCTCATTAATATGCACATATGTAATGAGCGGCACCACGTGACCGCAGAAAGCAGGAAGAACAGCACTGAGAAGATGGAACAAGCACGGGGGGCTGCAGAGACATGCCAGGAGAGGTGAGTATAACGGGGGGAGCCATATTCACCTGTGCCCCATTCCACCGCTGCGCATCGCTCTGCTGTCTTGCTTCCTCTGGCAGTGACGTTAAGGTCAGAGGGTGCCATGACGTAGTTAGCAGGCGCCCTCTGCCTGAACAGTCACTGCAGAGCCAGCAACGCTGAGGAGCAGCAGCTGCAGCAGTGACAAGGTGAGTATATAGTTTTTTTTTTCATTTTTTTAATTGAGGCTGCGGCAGCAGCATTGTAAGGGGCCACTAATCACTGTGCAGCAATACAAGGGGCCACTCATCACTGTGCAGCATTATAAGGGGCCACTCATCACTGTGCAGCATTATAAGGGGCCACTCATCACTGTGCAGCATTATAAGGGGCCACTCATCACTGTGCAGCATTATAAGGGGCCACTCATCACCTTGCAGCATTATAAGGGGCCACTCATCACCGTGCAGCATAATAAGGGGCCACTAATCACCGTGCAGCATAATAAGGAGCCACTAATCACTGCAGCATTTCAAGGGGCCACTAATCACTGTGCAGCATTATAAGGGGCCACTCATCACTGTGCAGCATTACAAGGGGCCACTCATCACTGTGCAGCATTACAAGGGGCCACTAATAACTGTGCAGCATTACAAGGGGCCACTAATCACTGTGCAGCATTACAAGGGGCCAATAATCACTGTGCAGCATTACAAGGGGCCACTAATCACTGTGCAGCATTATATGGGGCCAGTAATCACTGTGCAGCATTATATAGGGCCAGTAATCACTGTGCAGCATTATATGGGGCCACTCATCACTGTGCTGCATTATAAGAGGCCACTCATCACTGTGCAGCATTATAAGGGGGCCTCTCATCACTGTGCAGCATTATACGGGGCCACTAATCACTGTGCAGCATTACAAAGGGCCACTAATCACCGTGCAGCATAAGGGGCCACTAATCACTGCATTTCAAGGGGCCACTAATCACTGTGCAGCATTATAAGTGGCCACTAATCACCGTGCAGCATTGTAAGGGGCCACTAATCAATGTGCAGCATTATAAGGGGCCACTAATCACTGTGCAGCATTATAAGGGGCCACTAATCACTGTGCAGCATTATAAGGGGCCACTAATCACTGTGCAGCATTATAAGGGGCCACTAATCATTGTGCAGCATTATAAGGGTCCACTCTCCATGCAGCATTATAAGGGGCCACCAATCACTGTGCAGCATTATATGGGGCATATGTTATTATGGACCATGTTATAGGGCTACCATTATTCACTGTGCAGCATTATTAGGCATATTTTTGTATGGAGCATCTTATGGAACCCATCATGAACTTTATGGAGCATTATATGGGGCCATCATGAACTTTATGGAGCATCTTATGGGGCCCATTTTATTTTTGAAATTTACCAGTAGCTTCGGCATTTTCCACCCTAGGTTTATAGGCGAGTCAATAAGTTTTCCCAGTTTTTTGTGACAAAATTAGGGTGGTCGGCTTATACATGGGTCGGCTTATACACGAGAATATACGGACTTCTAAAGAAAATTGCCCCCGAGTTATTTTGAGCGACCCCGCCTGCTGTACCATCCTTGTGATTTACGAGAACGTTTCTCACTTCCTGCTAGGACAGCGGAAACCCAAGGAGTAAAGAGAGAAGGTCCTTATGGCTGCATGGAGTAATGCTGGAAATCTCTAAGTCTGCGGGGACAACAGAGACTTTAGAAGAAGGCAAACCAAGGTTTAGTGCTAGCACTAGTGTGAGAGAAGGTTTATACTACAGGACAGAAGTGCTGTAACAGGAAAGAACCTAACAAATAAAAAAGATTGTAGACAAACCAGATTTTGCTATCTATTCATGTCATTGCCTTCCATATTACAGAGAAATTTCCCTAAATCCGGTATCTGATAATCCACAATGATGTATATTCAGGGTCGAACTGGGGTGTCTGGGGCCCACCAGGGGAATGGACTCTAGGGCCCCATCCTACAGCTATATGCTAATATCTGTCAGTCGTTATCCCCATTATAGTGGAGCATCGGCTGTAAAACACAGGCGGCTCCTGTACATCTACTGTGCATCCCCATAACTGGGATGTATAATTACGGTAGTTTACATTAATGTGGTTCTTTGGTTAAAACAATTTATCACCGATCCATGGGCTCTATAGGATAGCTGATCGCATACGTCCGACCATTAGAAACTGCACCGACCGGAAGAATGAGAAAGTTTTATCGTTGATAGGACACTTATCCCCATTTTAAAATGGAGCAGCAGGTTAGATATCTGACCGAAGCTTCATTCATTCTCTTTGGAGCTTCTATAAAAATACAAGTGCAGCCACTGAGGGAATGAATGGATCAGTGGTCAAGTCGGACATGCCACTCCAGTCTAATGGGGATAAAAAGTTCCACATTTTGCTGAATGGGTCCAAGTAGTTAGACCCCCCCAATCAATACGTTATCACTTGTCCTGTGAATAGGAGATTACGTTTTTCCACAGGAAACCCCTGTAAGTGCATCTCTGCCGCTGTTTACAAAGTATTTAATCTCTAATGGAAATAAAGAATATTCTCCTAATTAATATCAGAGAAGACTAATGACCGTCAAACACAACACAATCCACTGTACCAAGACCAATAATACCACATACAGGGGAGAAATACCACCACACCATGACCAGACCACATAGTACCCGCATCATATCACATAAAAGGCACAAATACAACCACACCATGACCAGACCACATATTACCACCACATAGTGACCGAATAATATGACATATTACCAGCATATAGGGACCAAATAATAATTCATACACGGAGAAATACTTCCACACTGTGAACAGTCCACAAATTACCACCACTTATTGATGGAATACTACAGTACTGATTATGAATACAAACCACAATAATAACAACACTGTTATTACCACCAGTGACATTATACACAGTACCTCTGTATATAGTGTCAGTGTACAGGTAATATAGTGATTACCAGTGACATTATACACAGGAGCTCAGTGATCACTGGCAACATTATTGTCAAGGTTTGCTCAGCTTGTGGGATTAGGTAGTTCAGAGGTTAATGTGGATGGCCTCACTCTGAGATTCTGGGAGGCTTTTTAAAGCCTCATTGTGGGCTCATTCCTCATCGTTTATACTCAGACCCTTGGCCGAGTGTGTGTGACCCTGGTGTGCTTTGTGACTGTAATACTTTATGCTTGTTTGGTTTTGATCTGGTTCTGTCCCTGTTACGAGTTCTGCCTGTCCCTCTTGTACTGCGTTGCTATCTCTGTGTATGACTCATTGCCTATGACCTGACTATTCTCTGATTGCCCCTCTTGTACTGTGCAGCTATCTCCATGTATGACTCATTGCTTACGTTCTGACTACTCTCTGCTCGCCCCTCTGGTATCGCGCCGCCCTCTCCATGTATGACCGCCCGTTTGTCTGACCTGAGTTCCCCTCGCCTCTACTCCAGGATTCCTGTAGTAGAGTCCTACAATCATCTTCAGAAGTGGGACACTAAGCCCCGCCCCCTGTGGTCACATGATCGTAGGTCCTTGTACTTCTTACTACCTTCAGCATCGCAGGTCCCGTCTGCCTCAACTTTCCCTGCAGTATCGGACCCCGGGCCCTCCCGCAGTAGGGGTGAGTCACGCTGCTCAGCCATGGCAGTTCGCCGACGCTGACAGGATCCTGATATTTATACACAGAAGATCTGCATACAGTGTCAGTGTAATACAGTGACCACCAGTGAAATTATACACAGGAGCTTTTGGAAGTGCATTGAGCAGCAGGGTGGTTTGCTGGTGAAGGGAAAAAAAATCTCTTTAAATCTTCTGCCTGAGCGAGTGTAAGCGAGCTGAGTGTGACCTGAGCGTCAGTGCGAACGGTGGTAAGTGTGTGACTTGTGATTCAGTGACTTTGGATTCAGGGAGTTTGCAAAGGAGGTATTACTGAATTGCTGTTATATTTTATTAATACTTTTTATTTATTTTTACTTAGCTTTTCTGTCTGGTGCAATCCCCATTAGGAATGTGCTCCACTATTGCCAATGCCATCCAGTGTACGTCTTGACGCATGTACGCAATCCTTGACCAGCCAGTCGAGGGTGCATACTGCTGTGCGAGATGTGAGCACATTGTGCATTTGGAAGCCCAGATACTGGATTTAAATGTGCAGCTGGCAACACTGAGATCAATAGACAATATGGAAAGGAGACTTCTACTCACTGAGCAGACGCTCAATGAGATAGATGAGGGGGGGATGCTAGGTTGGAGCTGCAGGACAGTGAAGCAGTAAGATGGGTGACAGTTAGAAGGTGGGGTAGACAGAAGAGTGCCAGGGAGGCTAGTCCTGATCTGGCACAACCCAATAAGTTTGCCAAGTTGGCAGATGAGGGGAGTGTCAGTGCAGGGGTAGCACTGCTGCAGCAAGGCATGTCCTCTGAAAGCCAGAGGAGTATATGCTCCAGTAAGGGGAGAAATAGGAGAGCAGGGCAGGCCAGACAGGTGCTGGTAGTGGGGGACTCAATTATTAGGGGAACAGATAGGGCAATCTGTCACAAAGAAAGGGATCGTCGAACGGTGTGCTGCCTATCTGGCGCGCAAGTCTGACACATCGCTGACCGGGTTGACAGATTACTGGGAGGGGCTGGTGAGGATCCAGCGGTCATGGTGCACATTGGTACAAATGACACAGAGGTAGGTGGAAGGTCCTTAAAGATGATTTCAGGGAATTAGGCTGCAATCTTAAGGCAAGGACTTCCAAGGTGGTATTTTTGGAAATATTTCCTGTACCACGTGCCACGCCAGAGAGGAGATTAGGGAAGTTAATAAGTGGTTCAAGAATTAGTGTAGGAAGGAGGGGTTTGGGTTCCTGGAGAACTGGGCCGACTTCTCAGTTGGCTACAGGTTCTACGCTAGGGACGGGCTGCACCTCAATGGGGAGGGTGCAGCTGTGCTGGGGAAAAAAATGGCTAGAAGGGTGGAGGAGTGTTTAAACTTGGAACTAGGGGAGGGTATTCATTTTATAAGAGGGGAAGACTGTGTAGATAGAGACCTGGGCACAAATAATGAAATTGGAGGTGGTAGTGGCATGGGGGGTGAGGTTAGAACAGTTAATAATTTAAGAAATAGAGGTACAGACATACATAAAGTGCATGTATACAAATGCCAGAAGCCTCGCCAACAAAATGGAGGACTTAGAATTAATTTTGTTGGAAGATAAGGTATATTGCACCCCCTCATAGGGTATAAGGCTGCCCCCTCATAGGGTATAATGCTTCTCCCCCCTCATAGGGTATAATGCACCCCCTCATAGGGTATAATGCTGCCCCCTCATAGGGTATAACACTAGATAGATAGATAGATAGATATGTGATAATTAGATGTATAGATAGATAATAGATAGATAGATCTATGGATAGACAGATAGAAATAAAGATATAACGATAATAGATAGTGAAAGATATAGGTAGCTATAGAGATAGATAGATAGACCTAGATAGATATAGATAGATAAATAGATAGATAGGGGATAAATAGATATATGGATAGATAGATAGATAGATATAAAGATAATAGATAGTGATAGCTATAGATAGGTATATAGATAGATAGATAGGGGATAAATAGATAGATCTATGGATACATGATATATAGATGGATAGATATAAAGATAATAGATAGAGATAGATATAGATAGGTATAGAGATAGATGGATATAGACTATTTATATCTATCTATATATACCTCTATATCTATCTATCTATCTATCTATCTATATCTATCTCTATATCTAAGATAGAGACAGATAGATATAGAGATAGAGATATAGATATACAGATAGAAATAGATAGATATAGAGATATATAGATATAGAGACAGATAGATATAGAGATAGATATAGATAGATATAGAGATATATAAAAAACAAACCACAATACTCACCTCTCCTCCTGCTCCCACGCTGATGACGGCTTCAGTGTCAGCAGCTGACCCGTCTGCCAGACACACAGCGGGTGCGCGATGAAGTGACGTCATCGCGCATCGGCTGTGAGTCAGGAGCAGAGGGGACTGATGGGAGAGAGATGCTCTCTATTCCACTGAAATTGAGCGCAGCGCCGGCTGCCTAGGTTGGGGAGCGGGGCCCCGGGGTGAGTGGAGGCCGAGAGTGAATGAATATTCATTTCTCTTTAGTAGTGGGGACAGTGGCTCCTGCCTCCTGACACCCGCTGCTGCTCCGCTGGCAGGGCCCCCATAGCAGCTGTGTGGCACTGGCTGGGGGCCCCTGGAGCAGTGGGGGCCCTAGGCAACTGCTGTCCCTGTATACCAGTAGAGGTGCCAGGGCCCACCAGATGCCAGGGCCCACCGGAGAATCAGTCCGACGCTACCTGTCTGTATATATAATGTCAGTGTACAAGTAATAGAATGATCACTGGAGACATACACAGGAGTTCTGTATATAGTGTATAGTGTACAGGTAATACAGTGACTCACCAGTAACATTATACACAGGAGCTCTGCATATAGTCAGCGTACAGGTAATACAAGGATCACCAGTGACATTATACACAGGAGCTCTGTATATACTATATAATGTAAGTGTCCAGGTAAATCACTGACTTACCAGTGACCTCTGTATTTGTAGCGATTCATCTTCGATTTTCTTCCTCTTCCAGCCAGGACACGTTTGCTGCAGAAAATAACACACTATACTTGATCACTTCTAGACCACATTCCCCACTTTCCCCCCCGACTTCTACACTTTATGTGTAAAGGTCAGCCAGGGCAGTAGTCGTGGCTGAGTATTTCGGGTTCGGGCATTGTATACCCTGACCTCCCTCTACAGGAAAACGGTACCTCTTCTCTTGCATGGTACGGTGAATACTCACCGTGCCGTCAGCGTCCCCTTTGCTACGCCGACTTGATGCTGATCCTTGATCCCAATGAATAGAGACACAGTCCAGGGCAACTCTTAACTGAGCAAATTTATTTTCTTCAGGACACAGCACATCCACATAGTTTCCAGCATTTTCATCACAGTAAAGACAGCACATTACTTCATCTTTCCCTTCACTGTTCCTTGCAGTGTTTCCGTTTGACGAAGCGTCTCAGATGGCTCCTCAGTGTCCTCCCTGTATAGCGTCACCATGGTGAAGCGCTCTCCAGCATGTTTCGCCCCGGACATCAGAGAATCAGCCCACGTAGCTTTCCACCACATTCTGGAGTGACCTGCCCGTACCCTTTTACGGTAACCTTCAATCTTCCTCTGTTTACTTACACTCTTTTCCACTTTATTGCTGATTCTGCAGTACCGTGTTCTTCTCTAGATGGCTGGGCATCAGCTTTAACATCACGGGGTAGTTAGGCAGCTCAGGCATATAGCCCACCCGAGCACAAAGGGGTCAGGCCTCTGACTGCCTGAAACTGGAAGACCATCCTGGCTTATTCTCCAGCTATCCCCTCCTACAGTTAACTCCTATATGTCCTACAGCTACATCTACTGTGCAATGAGCTCAGTGCCCCATCTAGTGACCATAGCCCAGACTGCACTGTCCCTACCAAGTACAAGGTGCAGAAACATAGCTTATGCTTTATAAATAATACAGCAACATGAAATATACGATAATGCGCAACAATGGTATAACATATATATAAATATATATACAAGTACAACAGCAACATGGGGGTTTAAAGGGGTAAGACTCTCAACCCCTTACACATGTCTACATATTGATATTAGTCATGTATTATACCACAGCACAGGCACCATTTTGATGAATGCAAACCTTTTTTTTGTAACCCCACAAACACCCGGAGCACCAGAATCTCAATAACTGAAATTTACAAATACAGATTACACAACAACCACAAGATGCATTTCATCACCCAGGTCACCTCATTTTAATCAGTATAACAGCGTAGACCTGACACTGTCTGTACTTTACTGTTCACAATCCTGCTGACAGGATCCCTTTAAATCTAAATTTTAATAAGTTTGTTCTTTTCTGCGCTAAACGTCCCCCAAACCCTGAGGACGGCGAGTATACCTTGGTTGTGTTTTGCTGTATGTGTATACAAAAGTAAAAGAAGAGCACCTATCAGGGGCTCAGAAAAGCTGGGTGGCATGTGTGCTAGTGTGTGACCCAGCGCAGGTGTCTCACTGGCCTATCAAAACAGTGACCGATAGCAGCAAACAGTGTGATGTGGATGTGAGAACTGTCTGCGGGGTGCGCTTAGGTGAGTGGACAAAAGAATATGGGAGGTTCACCTTTATAGTAACATCCCAGGGCAGGTGTGTCGTGAGCAAGTGGTGTTCAAGAAATATTGGTGGCAGTGGTTGTGACTTATCCTGACACACAATGTACAGGGAAATGGGAAAATTGTGAAAAAAAACGCAATTCTGACCTTAATTATGTTTACGGCGTACATTATGTGGTAAAAATGACCATGTAATATGATTCTCCTCATCAGTATGATTACAGAGATACTAAACGTGCCCAGATTTTTAAATTATTTTAGTGGTAGAAAAAAAATCAAGACTTTGAAATAAAAAATATGTTGGAGTTTGTGTTGCCATTTTCCGAGACCCGTAGTTTTACTTTTTCGTTCAATAGAGCTATGAGAGGGATTATTTTTTTATAAGGCGAGACGTTATTATGGATATTACTTTGGGATAGATATAACATTTTAGTTGCTTGTTACGTATTTTAAGTGGTATTGCAGCGACCAAAAAATACCGCAATGTTGGCGTTTTTAAATTTTTTGTGTTTACCAATTGGGTTAATTATTTTTATATTTTGATAGCTCGGACTTTGCTGGATGTGGCGATATCACTTGACATTTTTTTTTATGTTCATTTTCAATGGAGGAAAATTGAACTTTTATGAGTTTTTTTTTCAGATTTGTTTAAATCTTTTTTTGTTGTTTTACTTTTCTTTTCACTTCATTTATCGCTCCCTAAGGCCCCTTTCACACTTCAGTTTTTTTGCAATCAGTCACAATCCGTCAGGTTTTGACAAAAACGGATCCTCAGTTTTTTTTTGAGGATCCGTTTTTTCCCCATTGACTTGCATTAATGGCGGATTGTGACGGATGGCTGTCCGTTTCATCAGTTTTTTTTTTGAGGATCCGCCAAAAGTTGCTGTCCGTCACCATCCTCAAAGATTTCAAAACGGAGCTTGCAACAAAACTCTCTCTCTCTCTCTCTCCTTCCCGACCAGCGTTTCCTTTAAATTTCCTCATTTTCAGGATCCTGTGCCATCCGTTCACATCAGTTCAGAACGGATCCGCTTGTCTGCCTTTTTGGCGGATTTGAACTGATGCAAAAAACTGAAGTGTGAAAGAGGCCTAAGCTGTACTACATACAGGGGCTAATGGTGCAGCAGAAGTGTGAACTTTTTGATGCTTTTGTTTAATATTTTCCACTATAGTATATGGAGAGCATAAAAAACGCATGCAAAATTCCAATGAAGTCTCCAATTGTGGAACTGAAGCATTCCTCTACTAAAAAAAATGCATTCGAAAAAACTGCCACAAAAAAATACAATAAAAAGTTTTGATTGCTTTAGTGCGAATACCTATGGAAACAATGCAGCACTTCTGCACGTGTGAACATGGCCCAGGAGAGACTCTGGACAATTTGTACGTTCTACACCAGGTTCACACTTGGGGTTATTTATTTTTTTATCACTACTTAGAATTACAGACAAATTAAAAAAAGTGATCTGAGCCAATTATATGGAAAAAATACAATATTATTTAACATTTATTCTGAAGCTATATGAAATAATTCTGACTACAGCAATGGTCTGTGCCCATCACGGGTGATCCGTGTTACCGGGAAGAGAGGAGGAGACATTCCTGGAAGAAGCTGACAATAGATACATCACATTATCTCACGTATGAGGATACAGAATTATACAGGTTTGAAAATATCAAATAGAAAGATTTGCCTGTAAACAGGTAAAAAAGCAAAAACAGTAAATAAAGCAATGACTTGCGCTATTGTACCGGTAAGTTTTTATACATCTCATCCCAATCCAGCTAACCCCTATCCGTACAGTGGCAGCTGGTATTGGATGGTCTGCCATGGGTAACATAACTAGTTCTCCTATATTAGACCCATTGCCATGTTCGTCTTTATGACATCACAGAAGCGTTGTCCACGAGTCATGGAATGTTCCGCAAGAACGGTCAGTGCGAGGCAAGCAGAGATAGAGAGGAGAGCTGAACACTAACCCAGAGCGATTGTAAATCACTTTTTACTTGTTTTGTTTATTTTTTTTACTTTTATTTCTTTTTTTTGGGAGTGTTTTCTACCATCCGCACACACTTTTGTGTGTGTGGAGGGGAAGGCAGCCTAATGGCTGCACCCGTAGCTGGAGGAAAGTTCCAACCACGGAGACGTCTCCCACATGCCAGGACATCCCTATACAGTCAGAGGCCTGAACACCACCAAAGGCCAACTGGCTTCACGGGGTATGTGATGGCAGTGCTTTATTATATCGTGTCAATTATTAAATGCCTGTTCAAAACACCAGAAAAGGCAAAGGACCGATATTCCAGACTGAAAAGTCCACCACCATATCCTACAATGCCCGAAATAGGCCGATTCGTACAACCTGCAGCAAACATCAGCGCAGAGCCAGAGGGTATGAAGGAACGCCTGATACTCACCAGAACAGTAGATGAGGAAGAGACAACAGCCACATTGCCCAGGAGCCCATCCCCATGCACCTGGATGGAGCTAACTCCCTCTCAAGCACGTATACTCCTCAGTATGCCTTACGACCATCAACCGCGTATTAAGGTGACTGCTAAACAAGGCTACAATCCTACACCACACCTGCCAGTCAGCTATACCACTGGAAAGATCATGCAAGTAATGCTGATGAGCCCACAGGATGTACAACGTGCCTACAAGAGAGATTTGGGTTTCCTTCCAAGTCCTAGGAAGATCATTCTCCCGAGAAGAGAATTCCGCGGCACTTTGATTTAGCCGGCGGAAAATGTAGTGGCGAGTTGCTTGCAGCAAGCACATACCATCTTCTGCACAGCTGCTTCTTAGACAGATTTTCCGGTTTTGACTATGGCTTGATCAATGGATCATGTTTCTATACTGCCGCCTGCCCTGACCTCTGCTTGTTTAAAGTTATGCATCTACACTGCCGCCTGCCCTGACCTTTGCTTGCTCAATGGATTATGTTTTTGAACTGCCGCCTGCCTGACCTCTGCTTGCTCAATGGATTGTTTCTGCACTGCCGCCTGCCTTGACCTCTGCTTGCTCAATGGATTATGTTTTTGAACTGCCGCCTACCCTGACCTCTGCTTGCTCAATGGATTATGTTTCTGCACTGCCGCCTGCCTTGACCTCTGCTTGCTCAGTGGATTATGTTTTTGAACTGCCGCCTGCCCTGACCTCTGCTTGCTCAATGGATTATGTTTTTGAACTGACGCCTGCCCTGACCTCTGCTTGCTCAATGGATTATGTTTCTGCACTGCCGCCTGCCTGACCTCTGCTTGCTCAATGGATTATGTTTTTGAACTGCCGCCTGCCCTGACCTCAGCTTGCTCAATGGATTATGTTTCTGCACTGCCGCCTGCCCTGACCTCAGCTTGCTCAATGGATTATGCTTCTGCACTGCCGCCTGCCCTGACCTCTGCTTGTTTCCGGTTATTAATCTGTGATACTAATAAAAATGTATATTATTCTGCACTATATGGACTGTGGGTCGTTTTTTTTCTTTGGTTTTATGGTTGTTTCCGGTTATGTTTTTGCACTGCTGCCTGCCCTGACCTCTGCTTGTTTCCGGTTATGTTTCTGCACTGCTGCCTGCCCTGACCTTTGCTTGTTTCTGACTACTCATTTGCCTGCTGATTTTGTACTTCTTCCTCAATGCCTGCACTTTTAAGACCCCAGTAGAGCTAATTTATATAAATCCTGCATCCTAACAATGAAGCCGGGTTATAGGGCTTCTGATCACAATGGTAGGATGATGCCTCAATGTGAAGAAGGGTAGCACCAGTTCTTCACCTAACAGTATGGAATGCTTATCTAAAAAAATGAAAAAGGAACAGTACAGTATAGACAAAGGTCCCATAAACTCAACAAGAACAAACCATTAAGAACTTTAAGCATAAACATATGAGACAACAAACCAAGTGGCTCAGAATACCACATCCGACCCAACCAGCAGTTTTGTTGAAGGTATTTTCCTCTGATCTTTCGTTAAGAGGGTACAACATCTCAAATACATTAGACTGGTGTGGGTCTCCAACCATTTAGGAACCCTCAAATCAATAGTACAGGGGTCTTGAATCAGCCACAAAATTGCTTCAGGAAGAATTGGGTGGAGCACTGGTTTCATATGTACCCTGCCGCTCATGTCAAGGTCTATGAAAATAACCAAACACAAGGCTGAGTACTCAGATCTTATAGGAACCTCCCCAATAGTGAATGGCCATCTGTATATTCATAGTTCCCCAGGTCTGTAGACAGATGCGGGTTTCACGTCCGGGACCTCTGCCTATCAGACATTTATAGAATATTTTATGGATAACACATAAATGTATGGGAAAACTCCTCTTGTAAATAGTGCGCCTCAAGTTTCTTCTGCTGTTTGCAGTGGAATGTAGTCATCATAGCTAATATGAGGGAAGGATTCCTGAGAGGGGGTATACATCTACTATATCCATATTCTGTGGATATCTACCCTAATAAAGCTTATGGACGGTGAGTGCAGTGATGAGACCGACCCTTTATCAACATGTTCTGTCCCACAAACTAATGTAGTACACTGCACTGACCGCCGATAGACTTTATTCTCCAAAGACAATTTAAGTTTGTTATATGTATTAAAATACTTTTTTTCCCAGAATTATCTAAGAATTATCGACAAGGAAAATGGACTCAAGATAAAGCTTAGAAACATATATTTCTTTACAGCTCCTGATATAGGTATTGCGGTCTTTAAAAACAGTAGTCCCCAACTTCTGCCTCCTCAGCAAGTTATCCCCTAGCCATTGGTAGATCATAACTTGCTGATTACGGGTGTTTCACTGCCAGGACCCCCACCAATCCTAAGAACAGGGTGTCTGGAACAAGCGGCTGTTAAGAATGCGCAACAACACTTCTTTCATTATGGGACAATGATGGGGCTGATATGCTGATGATGGACTATGATGGGGCTGATGTGCTGATGATGGACTATGATGGGGCTGATGTGCTGATGATGGACTATGATGGGGTTGATGTGCTGATGATGGACTATGATGGGGCTGATGTGCTGATGATGAACTATGATTGGGATGATGAAGTCTGCAATAACAGAGCATAGCAGTACAACCCCTTAGCCTGGAGTGCCCTAACAAATAGCTGGGGAGGGTCCGAGCTCACAGTCAGACCTTAGAAGAAGAGTTAATAGTTTTGTTTCTTCTGTCTTAAAGGACAAAAAAGGCTTACAGTATATACTCGCGTATAAGTCGAGATTTTCAGCCCATTTTTTGGGGCTGAAAGTCCCCCTCTCGGCTTATACGCGAGTCATATACCGGGGGTCGGCCAGGGAGGGGGAGCGGGGGGTGTCGGAGATCATACTCACCTCTCCTGGCATGTTTCTGCAGCCCCCCGTGCTTATTCCATCTTCTCGGCGCTGTTCTTCCTGCTTTCAGCGGTCACGTGGTACGCTCATTACCCTCATTAATATGCACATATGTAATGAGCGGCACCACGTGACCGCAGAAAGCAGGAAGAACAGCACTGAGAAGATGGAACAAGCACGGGGGGCTGCAGAGACATGCCAGGAGAGGTGAGTATAACGGGGGGAGCCATATTCACCTGTGCCCCATTCCACCGCTGCGCATCGCTCTGCTGTCTTGCTTCCTCTGGCAGTGACGTTAAGGTCAGAGGGTGCCATGACGTAGTTAGCAGGCGCCCTCTGCCTGAACAGTCACTGCAGAGCCAGCAACGCTGAGGAGCAGCAGCTGCAGCAGTGACAAGGTGAGTATATAGTTTTTTTTTTCATTTTTTTAATTGAGGCTGCGGCAGCAGCATTGTAAGGGGCCACTAATCACTGTGCAGCAATACAAGGGGCCACTCATCACTGTGCAGCATTATAAGGGGCCACTCATCACTGTGCAGCATTATAAGGGGCCACTCATCACTGTGCAGCATTATAAGGGGCCACTCATCACTGTGCAGCATTATAAGGGGCCACTCATCACCTTGCAGCATTATAAGGGGCCACTCATCACCGTGCAGCATAATAAGGGGCCACTAATCACCGTGCAGCATAATAAGGAGCCACTAATCACTGCAGCATTTCAAGGGGCCACTAATCACTGTGCAGCATTATAAGGGGCCACTCATCACTGTGCAGCATTACAAGGGGCCACTCATCACTGTGCAGCATTACAAGGGGCCACTAATAACTGTGCAGCATTACAAGGGGCCACTAATCACTGTGCAGCATTACAAGGGGCCACTAATCACTGTGCAGCATTACAAGGGGCCACTAATCACTGTGCAGCATTATATGGGGCCAGTAATCACTGTGCAGCATTATATGGGGCCAGTAATCACTGTGCAGCATTATATGGGGCCACTCATCACTGTGCTGCATTATAAGAGGCCACTCATTACTGTGCAGCATTATAAGGGGGCCTCTCATTACTGTGCAGCATTATACGGGGCCACTAATCACTGTGCAGCATTACAAAGGGCCACTAATCACCGTGCAGCATAAGGGGCCACTAATCACTGCAGCATTTCAAGGGGCCACTAATCACTGTGCAGCATTATAAGTGGCCACTAATCACCGTGCAGCATTGTAAGGGGCCACTAATCAATGTGCAGCATTATAAGGGGCCACTAATCACTGTGCAGCATTATAAGGGGCCACTAATCACTGTGCAGCATTATAAGGGGCCACTAATCACTGTGCAGCATTATAAGGGGCCACTAATCATTGTGCAGCATTATAAGGGGCCACTCTCCATGCAGCATTATAAGGGGCCACCAATCACTGTGAAGCATTATATGGGGCATATGTTATTATGGACCATGTAATAGGGCTACCATTATTCATTGTGCAGCATTATTAGGCATATTTTTGTATGGAGCATCTTATGGAACCCATCATGAACTTTATGGAGCATTATATGGGGCCATCATGAACTTTATGGAGCATCTTATGGGGCCCATTTTATTTTTGAAATTTACCAGTAGCTTCGGCATTTTCCACCCTAGGTTTATAGGCGAGTCAATAAGTTTTCCCAGTTTTTTGTGACAAAATTAGGGTGGTCGGCTTATACATGGGTCGGCTTATACGCGAGTATATACGGACTTCTAAAGAAAATTGCCCCCAAGTTATTTTGAGCGACCCCGCCTGCTGTACCATCCTTGTGATTTACGAGAACGTTTCTCACTTCCTGCTAGGACAGCGGAAACCCAAGGAGTAAAGAGAGAAGGTCCTTATGGCTGCATGGAGTAATGCTGGAAATCTCTAAGTCTGCGGGGACAACAGAGACTTTAGAAGAAGGCAAACCAAGGTTTAGTGCTAGCACTAGTGTGAGAGAAGGTTTATACTACAGGACAGAAGTGCTGTAACAGGAAAGAACCTAACAAATAAAAAAGATTGTAGACAAACCAGATTTTGCTATCTATTCATGTCATTGCCTTCCATATTACAGAGAAATTTCCCTAAATCCGGTATCTGATAATCCACAATGATGTATATTCAGGGTCGAACTGGGGTGTCTGGGGCCCACCAGGGGAATGGACTCTAGGGCCCCATCCTACAGCTATATGCTAATATCTGTCAGTCGTTATCCCCATTATAGTGGAGCATCGGCTGTAAAACACAGGCGGCTCCTGCACATCTACTGTGCACCCCCATAACTGGGATGTATAATTACGGTAGTTTACATTAATGTGGTTCTTTGGTTAAAACAATTTATCACCGATCCATGGGCTCTATAGGATAGCTGATCGCATACGTCCGACCATTAGAAACTGCACCGACCGGAAGAATGAGAAAGTTTTATCGTTGATAGGACACTTATCCCCATTTTAAAATGGAGCAGCAGGTTAGATATCTGACCGAAGCTTCATTCATTCTCTTTGGAGCTTCTATAAAAATACAAGTGCAGCCACTGAGGGAATGAATGGATCAGTTGTCAAGTCGGACATGCCACTCCAGTCTAATGGGGATAAAAAGTTCCACATTTTGCTGAATGGGTCCAAGTAGTTAGACCCCCCCAATCAATACGTTATCACTTGTCCTGTGAATAGGAGATTACGTTTTTCCACAGGAAACCCCTGTAAGTGCATCTCTGCCGCTGTTTACAAAGTATTTAATCTCTAATGGAAATAAAGAATATTCTCCTAATTAATATCAGAGAAGACTAATGACCGTCAAACACAACACAATCCACTGTACCAAGACCAATAATACCACATACAGGGGAGAAATACCACCACACCATGACCAGACCACATAGTACCCGCATCATATCACATAAAAGGCACAAATACAACCACACCATGACCAGACCACATATTACCACCACATAGTGACCGAATAATATGACATATTACCAGCATATAGGGACCAAATAATAATTCATACACGGAGAAATACTTCCACACTGTGAACAGTCCACAAATTACCACCACTTATTGATGGAATACTACAGTACTGATTATGAATACAAACCACAATAATAACAACACTGTTATTACCACCAGTGACATTATACACAGTACCTCTGTATATAGTGTCAGTGTACAGGTAATACAGTGATTACCAGTGACATTATACACAGGAGCTCAGTGATCACTGGCAACATTATTGTCAAGGTTTGCTCAGCTTGTGGGATTAGGTAGTTCAGAGGTTAATGTGGATGGCCTCACTCTGAGATTCTGGGAGGCTTTTTAAAGCCTCATTGTGGGCTCATTCCTCATCGTTTATACTCAGACCCTTGGCCGAGTGTGTGTGACCCTGGTGTGCTTTGTGACTGTAATACTTTATGCTTGTTTGGTTTTGATCTGGTTCTGTCCCTGTTACGAGTTCTGCCTGTCCCTCTTGTACTGCGTTGCTATCTCTGTGTATGACTCATTGCCTATGACCTGACTATTCTCTGATTGCCCCTCTTGTACTGTGCAGCTATCTCCATGTATGACTCATTGCTTACGTTCTGACTACTCTCTGCTCGCCCCTCTGGTATCGCGCCGCCCTCTCCATGTATGACCGCCCGTTTGTCTGACCTGAGTTCCCCTCGCCTCTACTCCAGGATTCCTGTAGTAGAGTCCTACAATCATCTTCAGAAGTGGGACACTAAGCCCCGCCCCCTGTGGTCACATGATCGTAGGTCCTTGTACTTCTTACTACCTTCAGCATCGCAGGTCCCGTCTGCCTCAACTTTCCCTGCAGTATCGGACCCCGGGCCCTCCCGCAGTAGGGGTGAGTCACGCTGCTCAGCCGTGGCAGTTCGCCGACGCTGACAGGATCCTGATATTTATACACAGAAGATCTGCATACAGTGTCAGTGTAATACAGTGACCACCAGTGAAATTATACACAGGAGCTTTTGGAAGTGCATTGAGCAGCAGGGTGGTTTGCTGGTGAAGGGAAAAAAAATCTCTTTAAATCTTCTGCCTGAGCGAGTGTAAACGAGCTGAGTGTGACCTGAGCGTAAGTGCGAACGGTGGTAAGTGTGTGACTTGTGATTCAGTGACTTTGGATTCAGGGAGTTTGCAAAGGAGGTATTACTGAATTGCTGTTATATTTTATTAATACTTTTTATTTATTTTTACTTATCTTTTCTGTCTGGTGCAATCCCCATTAGGAATGTGCTCCACTATTGCCAATGCCATCCAGTGTACGTCTTGCCGCATGTACGCAATCCTTGACCAGCCAGTCGAGGGTGCATACTGCTGTGCGAGATGTGAGCACATTGTGCATTTGGAAGGCCAGATACTGGATTTAAATGTGCAGCTGGCAACACTGAGATCAATAGACAATATGGAAAGGAGACTTCTACTCACTGAGCAGACGCTCAATGAGATAGATGAGGGGGGGATGCTAGGTTGGAGCTGCAGGACAGTGAAGCAGTAAGATGGGTGACAGTTAGAAGGTGGGGTAGACAGAAGAGTGCCAGGGAGGCTAGTCCTGATCTGGCACAACCCAATAAGTTTGCCAAGTTGGCAGATGAGGGGAGTGTCAGTGCAGGGGTAGCACTGCTGCAGCAAGGCATGTCCTCTGAAAGCCAGAGGAGTATATGCTCCAGTAAGGGGAGAAATAGGAGAGCAGGGCAGGCCAGACAGGTGCTGGTAGTGGGGGACTCAATTATTAGGGGAACAGATAGGGCAATCTGTCACAAAGAAAGGGATCGTCGAACGGTGTGCTGCCTATCTGGCGCGCAAGTCTGACACATCGCTGACCGGGTTGACAGATTACTGGGAGGGGCTGGTGAGGATCCAGCGGTCATGGTGCACATTGGTACAAATGACACAGAGGTAGGTGGAAGGTCCTTAAAGATGATTTCAGGGAATTAGGCTGCAATCTTAAGGCAAGGACCTCCAAGGTGGTATTTTTGGAAATATTTCCTGTACCACGTGCCACGCCAGAGAGGAGATTAGGGAAGTTAATAAGTGGTTCAAGAATTAGTGTAGGAAGGAGGGGTTTGGGTTCCTGGAGAACTGGGCCGACTTCTCAGTTGGCTACAGGTTCTACGCTAGGGACGGGCTGCACCTCAATGGGGAGGGTGCAGCTGTGCTGGGGAAAAAAATGGCTAGAAGGGTGGAGGAGTGTTTAAATTTGGAACTAGGGGAGGGTATTCATTTTATAAGAGGGGAAGACTGTGTAGATAGAGACCTGGGCACAAATAATGAAATTGGGGGTGGTAGTGGCATGGGGGGTGAGGTTAGAACAGTTAATAATTTAAGAAATAGAGGTACAGACATACATAAAGTGCATGTATACAAATGCCAGAAGCCTCGCCAACAAAATGGAGGACTTAGAATTAATTTTGTTGGAAGATAAGGTATATTGCACCCCCTCATAGGGTATAAGGCTGCCCCCTCATAGGGTATAATGCTTCTCCCCCCTCATAGGGTATAATGCACCCCCTCATAGGGTATAATGCTGCCCCCTCATAGGGTATAACACTAGATAGATAGATAGATAGATAGATATGTGATAATTAGATGTATAGATAGATAATAGATAGATAGATCTATGGATAGACAGATAGATATAAAGATATAAAGATAATAGATAGTGAAAGATATAGGTAGCTATAGAGATAGATAGACCTAGATAGATATAGATAGATAAATAGATAGATAGGGGATAAATAGATATATGGATAGATAGATAGAAAGATAGATAGATAGATAGATAGATATAAAGATAATAGATAGTGATAGCTATAGATAGGTATATAGATAGATAGATAGGGGATAAATAGATAGATCTATGGATAGATGATATATAGATGGATAGATATAAAGATAATAGATAGAGATAGATATAGATAGATATAGAGATAGATGGATATAGACTATTTATATCTATCTATATCTACCTCTATATCTATCTATCTATCTATATCTATCTCTATATCTAAGATAGAGACAGATAGATATAGAGATAGAGATATAGATATACAGATAGAAATAGATAGATATAGAGATATATAGATATAGAGACAGATAGATATAGAGATAGATATAGATAGATATAGAGATATATAAAAAACAAACCACAATACTCACCTCTCCTCCTGCTCCCACGCTGATGACGGCTTCAGTGTCAGCAGCTGACCCGTCTGCCAGACACACAGCGGGTGCGCGATGAAGTGACGTCATCGCGCATCGGCTGTGAGTCAGGAGCAGAGGGGACTGATGGGAGAGAGATGCTCTCTCTTCCACTGCAATTGAGCGCGGCGCCGGCTGCCTAGGTTGGGGAGCGGGGCCCCGGGGTGAGTGAAGGCCGAGAGTGAATGAATATTCATTTCTCTTTAGTAGTGGGGACAGTGGCTCCTGCCTCCTGACACCCGCTGCTGCTCCGCTGGCAGGGCCCCCATAGCAGCTGTGTGGCACTGGCTGGGGGCCCCTGGAGCAGTGGGGGCCCTAGGCAACTGCTGTCCCTGTATACCAGTAGAGGTGCCAGGGCCCACCAGATGCCAGGGCCCACCGGAGAATCAGTCCGACGCTACCTGTCTGTATATATAATGTCAGTGTACAAGTAATAGAATGATCACTGGAGACATACACAGGAGTTCTGTATATAGTGTATAGTGTACAGGTAATACAGTGACTCACCAGTAACATTATACACAGGAGCTCTGCATATAGTCAGCGTACAGGTAATACAAGGATCACCAGTGACATTATACACAGGAGCTCTGTATATACTATATAATGTAAGTGTCCAGGTAAATCACTGACTTACCAGTGACCTCTGTATTTGTAGCGATTCATCTTCGCTTTTCTTCCTCTTCCAGCCAGGACACGTTTGCTGCAGAAAATAACACACTATACTTGATCACTTCTAGACCACATTCCCCACTTTCCCCCCCGACTTCTACACTTTATGTGTAAAGGTCAGCCAGGGCAGTAGTCGTGGCTGAGTATTTCGGGTTCGGGCATTGTATACCCTGACCTCCCTCTACAGGAAAACGGTACCTCTTCTCTTGCATGGTACGGTGAATACTCACCGTGCCGTCAGCGTCCCCTTTGCTACGCCGACTTGATGCTGATCCTTGATCCCAATGAATAGAGACACAGTCCAGGGCAACTCTTAACTGAGCAAATTTATTTTCTTCAGGACACAGCACATCCACATAGTTTCCAGCATTTTCATCACAGTAAAGACAGCACATTACTTCATCTTTCCCTTCACTGTTCCTTGCAGTGTTTCCGTTTGACGAAGCGTCTCAGATGGCTCCTCAGTGTCCTCCCTGTATAGCGTCACCACGGTGAAGCGCTCTCCAGCATGTTTCGCC
Source organism: Dendrobates tinctorius (assembly GCF_039654945.1). NCBI lineage: Eukaryota > Metazoa > Chordata > Amphibia > Anura > Dendrobatidae > Dendrobates > Dendrobates tinctorius. The sequence goes on along the minus strand of NW_027362165.1, from coordinate 387,521 downwards.
CCGGACATCAGAGATTCAGCCCACGTAGCTTTCCACCACATTCTGGAGTGACCTGCCCGTACCCTTTTACGGTAACCTTCAATCTTCCTCTGTTTACTTACACTCTTTTCCACTTTATTGCTGATTCTGCAGTACCGTGTTCTTCTCTAGATGGCTGGGCATCAGCTTTAACATCACGGGGTAGTTAGGCAGCTCAGGCATATAGCCCACCCGAGCACAAAGGGGTCAGGCCTCTGACTGCCTGAAACTGGAAGACCATCCTGGCTTATTCTCCAGCTATCCCCTCCTACAGTTAACTCCTATATGTCCTACAGCTACATCTACTGTGCAATGAGCTCAGTGCCCCATCTAGTGACCATAGCCCAGACTGCACTGTCCCTACCAAGTACAAGGTGCAGAAACATAGCTTATGCTATATAAATAATACAGCAACATGAAATATACGATAATGCGCAACAATGGTATAACATATATATAAATATATATACAAGTACAACAGCAACATGGGGGTTTAAAGGGGTAAGACTCTCAACCCCTTACACATGTCTACATATTGATATTAGTCATGTATTATACTACAGCACAGGCACCATTTTGATGAATGCAAACCTTTTTTTTGTAACCCCACAAACACCCGGAGCACCAGAATCTCAATAACTGAAATTTACAAATACAGATTACACAACAACCACAAGATGCATTTCATCACCCAGGTCACCTCATTTTAATCAGTATAACAGCGTAGACCTGACACTGTCTGTACTTTACTGTTCACAATCCTGCTGACAGGATCCCTTTAAATCTAAATTTTAATAAGTTTGTTCTTTTCTGCGCTAAACGTCCCCCAAACCCTGAGGACGGCGAGTATACCTTGGTTGTGTTTTGCTGTATGTGTATACAAAAGTAAAAGAAGAGCACCTATCAGGGGCTCAGAAAAGCTGGGTGGCATGTGTGCTAGTGTGTGACCCAGCGCAGGTGTCTCACTGGCCTATCAAAACAGTGACCGATAGCAGCAAACAGTGTGATGTGGATGTGAGAACTGTCTGCGGGGTGCGCTTAGGTGAGTGGACAAAAGAATATGGGAGGTTCACCTTTATAGTAACATCCCAGGGCAGGTGTGTCGTGAGCAAGTGGTGTTCAAGAAATATTGGTGGCAGTGGTTGTGACTTATCCTGACACACAATGTACAGGGAAATGGGAAAATTGTGAAAAAAAACGCAATTCTGACCTTAATTATGTTTACGGCGTACATTATGTGGTAAAAATGACCATGTAATATGATTCTCCTCATCAGTATGATTACAGAGATACTAAACGTGCCCAGATTTTTAAATTATTTTAGTGGTAGAAAAAAAATCAAGACTTTGAAATAAAAAATATGTTGGAGTTTGTGTTGCCATTTTCCGAGACCCGTAGTTTTACTTTTTCGTTCAATAGAGCTATGAGAGGGATTATTTTTTCATAAGGCGAGACGTTATTATGGATATTACTTTGGGATACATATGACATTTTAGTTGCTTGTTACGTATTTTAAGTGGTATTGCAGCGACCAAAAAATACCGCAATGTTGGCGTTTTTAAATTTTTTGTGTTTACCAATTGGGTTAATTATTTTTATATTTTGATAGCTCGGACTTTGCTGGATGTGGCGATATCACTTGACATTTTTTTTTATGTTCATTTTCAATGGAGGAAAATTGAACTTTTATGAGTTTTTTTTTCAGATTTGTTTAAATCTTTTTTTGTTGTTTTACTTTTCTTTTCACTTCATTTATCGCTCCCTAAGGCCCCTTTCACACTTCAGTTTTTTGCAATCAGTCACAATCCGTCAGGTTTTGACAAAAACGGATCCTCAATTTTTTTTGGAGGATCCGTTTTTTCCCCATTGACTTGCATTAATGGCGGATTGTGACGGATGGCTGTCCGTTTCATCCGGTTTTTTTTTGAGGATCCGCCAAAAGTTGCTGTCCGTCACCATCCTCAAAGATTTCAAAACGGAGCTTGCAACAAACTCTCTCTCTCTCTCCTTCCCGACCAGCATTTCCTTTAAATTTCCTCATTTTCAGGATCCTGTGCCATCCGTTCACATCAGTTCAGAACGGATCCGCTTGTCTGCCTTTTTGGCGGATTTGAACTGATGCAAAAAACTGAAGTGTGAAAGAGGCCTAAGCTGTACTACATACAGGGGCTAATGGTGCAGCAGAAGTGTGAACTTTTTGATGCTTTTGTTTAATATTTTCCACTATATTATATGGAGAGCATAAAAAACGCATGCAAAATTCCAATGAAGTCTCCAATTGTGGAACTGAAGCATTCCTCTACTAAAAAAAATGCATTCGAAAAAACTGCCACAAAAAAATACAATAAAAAGTTTTGATTGCTTTAGTGCGAATACCTATGGAAACAATGCAGCACTTCTGCACGTGTGAACATGGCCCAGGAGAGACTCTGGACAATTTGTACGTTCTACACCAGGTTCACACTTGGGGTTATTTATTTTTTTATCACTACTTAGAATTACAGACAAATTAAAAAAAGTGATCTGAGCCAATTATATGGAAAAAATACAATATTATTTAACATTTATTCTGAAGCTATATGAAATAATTCCGACTACAGCAATGGTCTGTGCCCATCACGGGTGATCCGTGTTACCGGGAAGAGAGGAGGAGACATTCCTACAAGGAGCTGACAATAGATACATCACATTATCTCACATATGAGGATACAGAATTATACAGGTTTGAAAATATCAAATAGAAAGATTTGCCTGTAAACAGGTAAAAAAGCAAAAACAGTAAATAAAGCAATGACTTGCGCTATTGTACCGGTAAGTTTTTATACATCTCATCCCAATCCAGCTAACCCCTATCCGTACAGTGGCAGCTGGTATTGGATGGTCTGCCATGGGTAACATAACTAGTTCTCCTATATTAGACCCATTGCCATGTTCGTCTTTATGACATCACAGAAGCGTTGTCCACGAGTCATGGAATGTTCCGCAAGAACGGTCAGTGCGAGGCAAGCAGAGATAGAGAGGAGAGCTGAACACTAACCCAGAGCGACTTGTAAATCACTTTTTACTTGTTTTGTTTATTTTTTTTACTTTTATTTCTTTTTTTTGGGAGTGTTTTCTACCATCCGCACACACTTTTGTGTGTGTGGAGGGGAAGGCAGCCTAATGGCTGCACCCGTAGCTGGAGGAAAGTTCCAACCACGGAGACGTCTCCCACATGCCAGGACATCCCTATACAGTCAGAGGCCTGAACACCACCAAAGGCCAACTGGCTTCACGGGGTATGTGATGGCAGTGCTTTATTATATCGTGTCAATTATTAAATGCCTGTTCAAAACACCAGAAAAGGCAAAGGACCGATATTCCAGACTGAAAAGTCCACCACCATATCCTACAATGCCCGAAATAGGCCGATTCGTACAACCTGCAGCAAACATCAGCGCAGAGCCAGAGGGTATGAAGGAACGCCTGATACTCACCAGAACAGTAGATGAGGAAGAGACAACAGCCACATTGCCCAGGAGCCCATCCCCATGCACCTGGATGGAGCTAACTCCCTCTCAAGCACGTATACTCCTCAGTATGCCTTACGACCATCAACCGCGTATTAAGGTGACTGCTAAACAAGGCTACAATCCTACACCACACCTGCCAGTCAGCTATACCACTGGAAAGATCATGCAAGTAATGCTGATGAGCCCACAGGATGTACAACGTGCCTACAAGAGAGATTTGGGTTTCCTTCCAAGTCCTAGGAAGATCATTCTCCCGAGAAGAGAATTCCGCGGCACTTTGATTTAGCCGGCGGAAAATGTAGTGGCGAGTTGCTTGCAGCAAGCACATACCATCTTCTGCACAGCTGCTTCTTAGACAGATTTTCCGGTTTTGACTATGGCTTGATCAATGGATCATGTTTCTATACTGCCGCCTGCCCTGACCTCTGCTTGTTTAAAGTTATGCATCTACACTGCCGCCTGCCCTGACCTTTGCTTGCTCAATGGATTATGTTTTTGAACTGCCGCCTGCCTGACCTCTGCTTGCTCAATGGATTGTTTCTGCACTGCCGCCTGCCTTCACCTCTGCTTGCTCAATGGATTATGTTTTTGAACTGCCGCCTACCCTGACCTCTGCTTGCTCAATGGATTATGTTTCTGCACTGCCGCCTGCCTTGACCTCTGCTTGCTCAGTGGATTATGTTTTTGAACTGCCGCCTGCCCTGACCTCTGCTTGCTCAATGGATTATGTTTTTGAACTGACGCCTGCCCTGACCTCTGCTTGCTCAATGGATTATGTTTCTGCACTGCCGCCTGCCTGACCTCTGCTTGCTCAATGGATTATGTTTTTGAACTGCCGCCTGCCCTGACCTCAGCTTGCTCAATGGATTATGTTTCTGCACTGCCGCCTGCCCTGACCTCAGCTTGCTCAATGGATTATGCTTCTGCACTGCCGCCTGCCCTGACCTCTGCTTGTTTCCGGTTATTAATCTGTGATACTAATAAAAATGTATATTATTCTGCACTATATGGACTGTGGGTCGTTTTTTTTCTTTGGTTTTATGGTTGTTTCCGGTTATGTTTTTGCACTGCTGCCTGCCCTGACCTCTGCTTGTTTCCGGTTATGTTTCTGCACTGCTGCCTGCCCTGACCTTTGCTTGTTTCTGACTACTCATTTGCCTGCTGATTTTGTACTTCTTCCTCAATGCCTGCACTTTTAAGACCCCAGTAGAGCTAATTTATATAAATCCTGCATCCTAACAATGAAGCCGGGTTATAGGGCTTCTGATCACAATGGTAGGATGATGCCTCAATGTGAAGAAGGGTAGCACCAGTTCTTCACCTAACAGTATGGAATGCTTATCTAAAAAAATGAAAAAGGAACAGTACAGTATAGACAAAGGTCCCATAAACTCAACAAGAACAAACCATTAAGAACTTTAAGCATAAACATGTGAGACAACAAACCAAGTGGCTCAGAATACCACATCCGACCCAACCAGCAGTTTTGTTGAAGGTATTTTCCTCTGATCTTTCGTTAAGAGGGTACAACATCTCAAATACATTAGACTGGTGTGGGTCTCCAACCATTTAGGAACCCTCAAATCAATAGTACAGGGGTCTTGAATCAGCCACAAAATTGCTTCAGGAAGAATTGGGTGGAGCACTGGTTTCATATGTACCCTGCCGCTCATGTCAAGGTCTATGAAAATAACCAAACACAAGGCTGAGTACTCAGATCTTATAGGAACCTCCCCAATAGTGAATGGCCATCTGTACATTCATAGTTCCCCAGGTCTGTAGACAGATGCGGGTTTCACGTCCGGGACCTCTGCCTATCAGACATTTATAGAATATTTTATGGATAACACATAAATGTATGGGAAAACTCCTCTTGTAAATAGTGCGCCTCAAGTTTCTTCTGCTGTTTGCAGTGGAATGTAGTCATCATAGCTAATATGAGGGAAGGATTCCTGAGAGGGGGTATACATCTACTATATCCATATTCTGTGGATATCTACCCTAATAAAGCTTATGGACGGTGAGTGCAGTGATGAGACCGACCCTTTATCAACATGTTCTGTCCCACAAACTAATGTAGTACACTGCACTGACCGCCGATAGACTTTATTCTCCAAAGACAATTTAAGTTTGTTATATGTATTAAAATACTTTTTTTCCCAGAATTATCTAAGAATTATCGACAAGGAAAATGGACTCAAGATAAAGCTTAGAAACATATATTTCTTTACAGCTCCTGATATAGGTATTGCGGTCTTTAAAAACAGTAGTCCCCAACTTCTGCCTCCTCAGCAAGTTATCCCCTAGCCATTGGTAGATCATAACTTGCTGATTACGGGTGTTTCACTGCCAGGACCCCCACCAATCCTAAGAACAGGGTGTCTGGAACAAGCGGCTGTTAAGAATGCGCAACAACACTTCTTTCATTATGGGACAATGATGGGGCTGATATGCTGATGATGGACTATGATGGGGCTGATGTGCTGATGATGGACTATGATGGGGCTGATGTGCTGATGATGGACTATGATGGGGTTGATGTGCTGATGATGGACTATGATGGGGCTGATGTGCTGATGATGAACTATGATTGGGATGATGAAGTCTGCAATAACAGAGCATAGCAGTACAACCCCTTAGCCTGGAGTGCCCTAACAAATAGCTGGGGAGGGTCCGAGCTCACAGTCAGACCTTATAAGAAGAGTTAATAGTTTTGTTTCTTCTGTCTTAAAGGACAAAAAAGGCTTACAGTATATACTCGCGTATAAGTCGAGATTTTCAGCCAATTTTTTGGGGCTGAAAGTCCCCCTCTCGGCTTATACGCGAGTCATATACCGGGGGTCGGCCAGGGAGGGGGAGCGGGGGGGGGTGTCGGAGATCATACTCACCTCTCCTGGCATGTTTCTGCAGCCCCCCGTGCTTATTCCATCTTCTCGGCGCTGTTCTTCCTGCTTTCAGCGGTCACGTGGTACGCTCATTACCCTCATTAATATGCACATATGTAATGAGCGGCACCACGTGACCGCAGAAAGCAGGAAGAACAGCACTGAGAAGATGGAACAAGCACGGGGGGCTGCAGAGACATGCCAGGAGAGGTGAGTATAACGGGGGGAGCCATATTCACCTGTGCCCCATTCCACCGCTGCGCATCGCTCTGCTGTCTTGCTTCCTCTGGCAGTGACGTTAAGGTCAGAGGGTGCCATGACGTAGTTAGCAGGCGCCCTCTGCCTGAACAGTCACTGCAGAGCCAGCAACGCTGAGGAGCAGCAGCTGCAGCAGTGACAAGGTGAGTATATAGTTTTTTTTTTCATTTTTTTAATTGAGGCTGCGGCAGCAGCATTGTAAGGGGCCACTAATCACTGTGCAGCAATACAAGGGGCCACTCATCACTGTGCAGCATTATAAGGGGCCACTCATCACTGTGCAGCATTATAAGGGGCCACTCATCACTGTGCAGCATTATAAGGGGCCACTCATCACTGTGCAGCATTATAAGGGGCCACTCATCACCTTGCAGCATTATAAGGGGCCACTCATCACCGTGCAGCATAATAAGGGGCCACTAATCACCGTGCAGCATAATAAGGAGCCACTAATCACTGCAGCATTTCAAGGGGCCACTAATCACTGTGCAGCATTATAAGGGGCCACTCATCACTGTGCAGCATTACAAGGGGCCACTCATCACTGTGCAGCATTACAAGGGGCCACTAATAACTGTGCAGCATTACAAGGGGCCACTAATCACTGTGCAGCATTACAAGGGGCCACTAATCACTGTGCAGCATTACAAGGGGCCACTAATCACTGTGCAGCATTATATGGGGCCAGTAATCACTGTGCAGCATTATATAGGGCCAGTAATCACTGTGCAGCATTATATGGGACCACTCATCACTGTGCTGCATTATAAGAGGCCACTCATCACTGTGCAGCATTATAAGGGGGCCTCTCATCACTGTGCAGCATTATACGGGGCCACTAATCACTGTGCAGCATTACAAAGGGCCACTAATCACCGTGCAGCATAAGGGGCCACTAATCACTGCATTTCAAGGGGCCACTAATCACTGTGCAGCATTATAAGTGGCCACTAATCACCGTGCAGCATTGTAAGGGGCCACTAATCAATGTGCAGCATTATAAGGGGCCACTAATCACTGTGCAGCATTATAAGGGGCCACTAATCACTGTGCAGCATTATAAGGGGCCACTAATCATTGTGCAGCATTATAAGGGTCCACTCTCCATGCAGCATTATAAGGGGCCACCAATCACTGTGCAGCATTATATGGGGCATATGTTATTATGGACCATGTTATAGGGCTACCATTATTCACTGTGCAGCATTATTAGGCATATTTTTGTATGGAGCATCTTATGGAACCCATCATGAACTTTATGGAGCATTATATGGGGCCATCATGAACTTTATGGAGCATCTTATGGGGCCCATTTTATTTTTGAAATTTACCAGTAGCTTCGGCATTTTCCACCCTAGGTTTATAGGCGAGTCAATAAGTTTTCCCAGTTTTTTGTGACAAAATTAGGGTGGTCGGCTTATACATGGGTCGGCTTATACACGAGTATATACGGACTTCTAAAGAAAATTGCCCCCAAGTTATTTTGAGCGACCCCGCCTGCTGTACCATCCTTGTGATTTACGAGAACGTTTCTCACTTCCTGCTAGGACAGCGGAAACCCAAGGAGTAAAGAGAGAAGGTCCTTATGGCTGCATGGAGTAATGCTGGAAATCTCTAAGTCTGCGGGGACAACAGAGACTTTAGAAGAAGGCAAACCAAGGTTTAGTGCTAGCACTAGTGTGAGAGAAGGTTTATACTACAGGACAGAAGTGCTGTAACAGGAAAGAACCTAACAAATAAAAAAGATTGTAGACAAACCAGATTTTGCTATCTATTCATGTCATTGCCTTCCATATTACAGAGAAATTTCCCTAAATCCGGTATCTGATAATCCACAATGATGTATATTCAGGGTCGAACTGGGGTGTCTGGGGCCCACCAGGGGAATGGACTCTAGGGCCCCATCCTACAGCTATATGCTAATATCTGTCAGTCGTTATCCCCTTTATAGTGGAGCATCGGCTGTAAAACACAGGCGGCTCCTGTACATCTACTGTGCATCCCCATAACTGGGATGTATAATTACGGTAGTTTACATTAATGTGGTTCTTTGGTTAAAACAATTTATCACCGATCCATGGGCTCTATAGGATAGCTGATCGCATACGTCCGACTATTAGAAACTGCACCGACCGGAAGAATGAGAAAGTTTTATCGTTGATAGGACACTTATCCCCATTTTAAAATGGAGCAGCAGGTTAGATATCTGACCGAAGCTTCATTCATTCTCTTTGGAGCTTCTATAAAAATACAAGTGCAGCCACTGAGGGAATGAATGGATCAGTGGTCAAGTCGGACATGCCACTCCAGTCTAATGGGGATAAAAAGTTCCACATTTTGCTGAATGGGTCCAAGTAGTTAGACCCCCCCAATCAATACGTTATCACTTGTCCTGTGAATAGGAGATTACGTTTTTCCACAGGAAACCCCTGTAAGTGCATCTCTGCCGCTGTTTACAAAGTATTTAATCTCTAATGGAAATAAAGAATATTCTCCTAATTAATATCAGAGAAGACTAATGACCGTCAAACACAACACAATCCACTGTACCAAGACCAATAATACCACATACAGGGGAGAAATACCACCACACCATGACCAGACCACATAGTACCCGCATCATATCACATAAAAGGCACAAATACAACCACACCATGACCAGACCACATATTACCACCACATAGTGACCGAATAATATGACATATTACCAGCATATAGGGACCAAATAATAATTCATACACGGAGAAATACTTCCACACTGTGAACAGTCCACAAATTACCACCACTTATTGATGGAATACTACAGTACTGATTATGAATACAAACCACAATAATAACAACACTGTTATTACCACCAGTGACATTATACACAGTACCTCTGTATATAGTGTCAGTGTACAGGTAATATAGTGATTACCAGTGACATTATACACAGGAGCTCAGTGATCACTGGCAACATTATTGTCAAGGTTTGCTCAGCTTGTGGGATTAGGTAGTTCAGAGGTTAATGTGGATGGCCTCACTCTGAGATTCTGGGAGGCTTTTTAAAGCCTCATTGTGGGCTCATTCCTCATCGTTTATACTCAGAACCTTGGCCGAGTGTGTGTGACCCTGGTGTGCTTTGTGACTGTAATACTTTATGCTTGTTTGGTTTTGATCTGGTTCTGTCCCTGTTACGAGTTCTGCCTGTCCCTCTTGTACTGCGTTGCTATCTCTGTGTATGACTCATTGCCTATGACCTGACTATTCTCTGATTGCCCCTCTTGTACTGTGCAGCTATCTCCATGTATGACTCATTGCTTACGTTCTGACTACTCTCTGCTCGCCCCTCTGGTATCGCGCCGCCCTCTCCATGTATGACCGCCCGTTTGTCTGACCTGAGTTCCCCTCGCCTCTACTCCAGGATTCCTGTAGTAGAGTCCTACAATCATCTTCAGAAGTGGGACACTAAGCCCCGCCCCCTGTGGTCACATGATCGTAGGTCCTTGTACTTCTTACTACCTTCAGCATCGCAGGTCCCGTCTGCCTCAACTTTCCCTGCAGTATCGGACCCCGGGCCCTCCCGCAGTAGGGGTGAGTCACGCTGCTCAGCCATGGCAGTTCGCCGACGCTGACAGGATCCTGATATTTATACACAGAAGATCTGCATACAGTGTCAGTGTAATACAGTGACCACCAGTGAAATTATACACAGGAGCTTTTGGAAGTGCAATGAGCAGCAGGGTGGTTTGCTGGTGAAGGGAAAAAAAATCTCTTTAAATCTTCTGCCTGAGCGAGTGTAAGCGAGCTGAGTGTGACCTGAGCGTCAGTGCGAACGGTGGTAAGTGTGTAACTTGTGATTCAGTGACTTTGGATTCAGGGAGTTTGCAAAGGAGGTATTACTGAATTGCTGTTATATTTTATTAATACTTTTTATTTATTTTTACTTAGCTTTTCTGTCTGGTGCAATCCCCATTAGGAATGTGCTCCACTATTGCCAATGCCATCCAGTGTACGTCTTGACGCATGTACGCAATCCTTGACCAGCCAGTCGAGGGTGCATACTGCTGTGCGAGATGTGAGCACATTGTGCATTTGGAAGCCCAGATACTGGATTTAAATGTGCAGCTGGCAACACTGAGATCAATAGACAATATGGAAAGGAGACTTCTACTCACTGAGCAGACGCTCAATGAGATAGATGAGGGGGGGATGCTAGGTTGGAGCTGCAGGACAGTGAAGCAGTAAGATGGGTGACAGTTAGAAGGTGGGGTAGACAGAAGAGTGCCAGGGAGGCTAGTCCTGATCTGGCACAACCCAATAAGTTTGCCAAGTTGGCAGATGAGGGGAGTGTCAGTGCAGGGGTAGCACTGCTGCAGCAAGGCATGTCCTCTGAAAGCCAGAGGAGTATATGCTCCAGTAAGGGGAGAAATAGGAGAGCAGGGCAGGCCAGACAGGTGCTGGTAGTGGGGGACTCAATTATTAGGGGAACAGATAGGGCAATCTGTCACAAAGAAAGGGATCGTCGAACGGTGTGCTGCCTATCTGGCGCGCAAGTCTGACACATCGCTGACCGGGTTGACAGATTACTGGGAGGGGCTGGTGAGGATCCAGCGGTCATGGTGCACATTGGTACAAATGACACAGAGGTAGGTGGAAGGTCCTTAAAGATGATTTCAGGGAATTAGGCTGCAATCTTAAGGCAAGGACTTCCAAGGTGGTATTTTTGGAAATATTTCCTGTACCACGTGCCACGCCAGAGAGGAGATTAGGGAAGTTAATAAGTGGTTCAAGAATTAGTGTAGGAAGGAGGGGTTTGGGTTCCTGGAGAACTGGGCCGACTTCTCAGTTGGCTACAGGTTCTACGCTAGGGACGGGCTGCACCTCAATGGGGAGGGTGCAGCTGTGCTGGGGAAAAAAATGGCTAGAAGGGTGGAGGAGTGTTTAAACTTGGAACTAGGGGAGGGTATTCATTTTATAAGAGGGGAAGACTGTGTAGATAGAGACCTGGGCACAAATAATGAAATTGGAGGTGGTAGTGGCATGGGGGGTGAGGTTAGAACAGTTAATAATTTAAGAAATAGAGGTACAGACATACATAAAGTGCATGTATACAAATGCCAGAAGCCTCGCCAACAAAATGGAGGACTTAGAATTAATTTTGTTGGAAGATAAGGTATATTGCACCCCCTCATAGGGTATAAGGCTGCCCCCTCATAGGGTATAATGCTTCTCCCCCCTCATAGGGTATAATGCACCCCCTCATAGGGTATAATGCTGCCCCCTCATAGGGTATAACACTAGATAGATAGATAGATATGTGATAATTAGATGTATAGATAGATAATAGATAGATAGATCTATGGATAGACAGATAGAAATAAAGATATAAAGATAATAGATAGTGAAAGATATAGGTAGCTATAGAGATAGATAGATAGACCTAGATAGATATAGATAGATAAATAGATAGATAGGGGATAAATAGATATATGGATAGATAGATAGATAGATATAAAGATAATAGATAGTGATAGCTATAGATAGGTATATAGATAGATAGATAGATAGGGGATAAATAGATAGATCTATGGATACATGATATATAGATGGATAGATATAAAGATAATAGATAGAGATAGATATAGATAGGTATAGAGATAGATGGATATAGACTATTTATATCTATCTATATCTACCTCTATATCTATCTATCTATCTATCTATATCTATCTCTATATCTAAGATAGAGACAGATAGATATAGAGATAGAGATATAGATATACAGATAGAAATAGATAGATATAGAGATATATAGATATAGAGACAGATAGATATAGAGATAGATATAGATAGATATAGAGATATATAAAAAACAAACCACAATACTCACCTCTCCTCCTGCTCCCACGCTGATGACGGCTTCAGTGTCAGCAGCTGACCCGTCTGCCAGACACACAGCGGGTGCGCGATGAAGTGACGTCATCGCGCATCGGCTGTGAGTCAGGAGCAGAGGGGACTGATGGGAGAGAGATGCTCTCTATTCCACTGAAATTGAGCGCAGCGCCGGCTGCCTAGGTTGGGGAGCGGGGCCCCGGGGTGAGTGGAGGCCGAGAGTGAATGAATATTCATTTCTCTTTAGTAGTGGGGACAGTGGCTCCTGCCTCCTGACACCCGCTGCTGCTCCGCTGGCAGGGCCCCCATAGCAGCTGTGTGGCACTGGCTGGGGGCCCCTGGAGCAGTGGGGGCCCTAGGCAACTGCTGTCCCTGTATACCAGTAGAGGTGCCAGGGCCCACCAGATGCCAGGGCCCACCGGAGAATCAGTCCGACGCTACCTGTCTGTATATATAATGTCAGTGTACAAGTAATAGAATGATCACTGGAGACATACACAGGAGTTCTGTATATAGTGTATAGTGTACAGGTAATACAGTGACTCACCAGTAACATTATACACAGGAGCTCTGCATATAGTCAGCGTACAGGTAATACAAGGATCACCAGTGACATTATACACAGGAGCTCTGTATATACTATATAATGTAAGTGTCCAGGTAAATCACTGACTTACCAGTGACCTCTGTATTTGTAGCGATTCATCTTCGCTTTTCTTCCTCTTCCAGCCAGGACACGTTTGCTGCAGAAAATAACACACTATACTTGATCACTTCTAGACCACATTCCCCACTTTCCCCCCCGACTTCTACACTTTATGTGTAAAGGTCAGCCAGGGCAGTAGTCGTGGCTGAGTATTTCGGGTTCGGGCATTGTATACCCTGACCTCCCTCTACAGGAAAACGGTACCTCTTCTCTTGCATGGTACGGTGAATACTCACCGTGCCGTCAGCGTCCCCTTTGCTACGCCGACTTGATGCTGATCCTTGATCCCAATGAATAGAGACACAGTCCAGGGCAACTCTTAACTGAGCAAATTTATTTTCTTCAGGACACAGCACATCCACATAGTTTCCAGCATTTTCATCACAGTAAAGACAGCACATTACTTCATCTTTCCCTTCACTGTTCCTTGCAGTGTTTCCGTTTGACGAAGCGTCTCAGATGGCTCCTCAGTGTCCTCCCTGTATAGCGTCACCACGGTGAAGCGCTCTCCAGCATGTTTCGCCCCGGACATCAGAGATTCAGCCCACGTAGCTTTCCACCACATTCTGGAGTGACCTGCCCGTACCCTTTTACGGTAACCTTCAATCTTCCTCTGTTTACTTACACTCTTTTCCACTTTATTGCTGATTCTGCAGTACCGTGTTCTTCTCTAGATGGCTGGGCATCAGCTTTAACATCACGGGGTAGTTAGGCAGCTCAGGCATATAGCCCACCCGAGCACAAAGGGGTCAGGCCTCTGACTGCCTGAAACTGGAAGACCATCCTGGCTTATTCTCCAGCTATCCCCTCCTACAGTTAACTCCTATATGTCCTACAGCTACATCTACTGTGCAATGAGCTCAGTGCCCCATCTAGTGACCATAGCCCAGACTGCACTGTCCCTACCAAGTACAAGGTGCAGAAACATAGCTTATGCTATATAAATAATACAGCAACATGAAATATACGATAATGCGCAACAATGGTATAACATATATATAAATATATATACAAGTACAACAGCAACATGGGGGTTTAAAGGGGTAAGACTCTCAACCCCTTACACATGTCTACATATTGATATTAGTCATGTATTATACTACAGCACAGGCACCATTTTGATGAATGCAAACCTTTTTTTTGTAACCCCACAAACACCCGGAGCACCAGAATCTCAATAACTGAAATTTACAAATACAGATTACACAACAACCACAAGATGCATTTCATCACCCAGGTCACCTCATTTTAATCAGTATAACAGCGTAGACCTGACACTGTCTGTACTTTACTGTTCACAATCCTGCTGACAGGATCCCTTTAAATCTAAATTTTAATAAGTTTGTTCTTTTCTGCGCTAAACGTCCCCCAAACCCTGAGGACGGCGAGTATACCTTGGTTGTGTTTTGCTGTATGTGTATACAAAAGTAAAAGAAGAGCACCTATCAGGGGCTCAGAAAAGCTGGGTGGCATGTGTGCTAGTGTGTGACCCAGCGCAGGTGTCTCACTGGCCTATCAAAACAGTGACCGATAGCAGCAAACAGTGTGATGTGGATGTGAGAACTGTCTGCGGGGTGCGCTTAGGTGAGTGGACAAAAGAATATGGGAGGTTCACCTTTATAGTAACATCCCAGGGCAGGTGTGTCGTGAGCAAGTGGTGTTCAAGAAATATTGGTGGCAGTGGTTGTGACTTATCCTGACACACAATGTACAGGGAAATGGGAAAATTGTGAAAAAAAACGCAATTCTGACCTTAATTATGTTTACGGCGTACATTATGTGGTAAAAATGACCATGTAATATGATTCTCCTCATCAGTATGATTACAGAGATACTAAACGTGCCCAGATTTTTAAATTATTTTAGTGGTAGAAAAAAAATCAAGACTTTGAAATAAAAAATATGTTGGAGTTTGTGTTGCCATTTTCCGAGACCCGTAGTTTTACTTTTTCGTTCAATAGAGCTATGAGAGGGATTATTTTTTCATAAGGCGAGACGTTATTATGGATATTACTTTGGGATACATATGACATTTTAGTTGCTTGTTACGTATTTTAAGTGGTATTGCAGCGACCAAAAAATACCGCAATGTTGGCGTTTTTAAATTTTTTGTGTTTACCAATTGGGTTAATTATTTTTATATTTTGATAGCTCGGACTTTGCTGGATGTGGCGATATCACTTGACATTTTTTTTTATGTTCATTTTCAATGGAGGAAAATTGAACTTTTATGAGTTTTTTTTTCAGATTTGTTTAAATCTTTTTTTGTTGTTTTACTTTTCTTTTCACTTCATTTATCGCTCCCTAAGGCCCCTTTCACACTTCAGTTTTTTGCAATCAGTCACAATCCGTCAGGTTTTGACAAAAACGGATCCTCAGTTTTTTTTTGAGGATCCGTTTTTTCCCCATTGACTTGCATTAATGGCGGATTGTGACGGATGGCTGTCCGTTTCATCCGTTTTTTTTTTGAGGATCCGCCAAAAGTTGCTGTCCGTCACCATCCTCAAAGATTTCAAAACGGAGCTTGCAACAAAACTCTCTCTCTCTCTCTCTCCTTCCCGACCAGCGTTTCCTTTAAATTTCCTCATTTTCAGGATCCTGTGCCATCCGTTCACATCAGTTCAGAACGGATCCGCTTGTCTGCCTTTTTGGCGGATTTGAACTGATGCAAAAAACTGAAGTGTGAAAGAGGCCTAAGCTGTACTACATACAGGGGCTAATGGTGCAGCAGAAGTGTGAACTTTTTGATGCTTTTGTTTAATATTTTCCACTATAGTATATGGAGAGCATAAAAAACGCATGCAAAATTCCAATGAAGTCTCCAATTGTGGAACTGAAGCATTCCTCTACTAAAAAAAATGCATTCGAAAAAACTGCCACAAAAAAATACAATAAAAAGTATTGATTGCTTTAGTGCGAATACCTATGGAAACAATGCAGCACTTCTGCACGTGTGAACATGGCCCAGGAGAGACTCTGGACAATTTGTACGTTCTACACCAGGTTCACACTTGGGGTTATTTATTTTTTTATCACTACTTAGAATTACAGACAAATTAAAAAAAGTGATCTGAGCCAATTATATGGAAAAAATACAATATTATTTAACATTTATTCTGAAGCTATATGAAATAATTCTGACTACAGCAATGGTCTGTGCCCATCACGGGTGATCCGTGTTACCGGGAAGAGAGGAGGAGACATTCCTGGAAGAAGCTGACAATAGATACATCACATTATCTCACGTATGAGGATACAGAATTATACAGGTTTGAAAATATCAAATAGAAAGATTTGCCTGTAAACAGGTAAAAAAGCAAAAACAGTAAATAAAGCAATGACTTGCGCTATTGTACCGGTAAGTTTTTATACATCTCATCCCAATCCAGCTAACCCCTATCCGTACAGTGGCAGCTGGTATTGGATGGTCTGCCATGGGTAACATAACTAGTTCTCCTATATTAGACCCATTGCCATGTTCGTCTTTATGACATCACAGAAGCGTTGTCCACGAGTCATGGAATGTTCCGCAAGAACGGTCAGTGCGAGGCAAGCAGAGATAGAGAGGAGAGCTGAACACTAACCCAGAGCGACTTGTAAATCACTTTTTACTTGTTTTGTTTATTTTTTTTACTTTTATTTCTTTTTTTTGGGAGTGTTTTCTACCATCCGCACACACTTTTGTGTGTGTGGAGGGGAAGGCAGCCTAATGGCTGCACCCGTAGCTGGAGGAAAGTTCCAACCACGGAGACGTCTCCCACATGCCAGGACATCCCTATACAGTCAGAGGCCTGAACACCACCAAAGGCCAACTGGCTTCACGGGGTATGTGATGGCAGTGCTTTATTATATCGTGTCAATTATTAAATGCCTGTTCAAAACACCAGAAAAGGCAAAGGACCGATATTCCAGACTGAAAAGTCCACCACCATATCCTACAATGCCCGAAATAGGCCGATTCGTACAACCTGCAGCAAACATCAGCGCAGAGCCAGAGGGTATGAAGGAACGCCTGATACTCACCAGAACAGTAGATGAGGAAGAGACAACAGCCACATTGCCCAGGAGCCCATCCCCATGCACCTGGATGGAGCTAACTCCCTCTCAAGCACGTATACTCCTCAGTATGCCTTACGACCATCAACCGCGTATTAAGGTGACTGCTAAACAAGGCTACAATCCTACACCACACCTGCCAGTCAGCTATACCACTGGAAAGATCATGCAAGTAATGCTGATGAGCCCACAGGATGTACAACGTGCCTACAAGAGAGATTTGGGTTTCCTTCCAAGTCCTAGGAAGATCATTCTCCCGAGAAGAGAATTCCGCGGCACTTTGATTTAGCCGGCGGAAAATGTAGTGGCGAGTTGCTTGCAGCAAGCACATACCATCTTCTGCACAGCTGCTTCTTAGACAGATTTTCCGGTTTTGACTATGGCTTGATCAATGGATCATGTTTCTATACTGCCGCCTGCCCTGACCTCTGCTTGTTTAAAGTTATGCATCTACACTGCCGCCTGCCCTGACCTTTGCTTGCTCAATGGATTATGTTTTTGAACTGCCGCCTGCCTGACCTCTGCTTGCTCAATGGATTGTTTCTGCACTGCCGCCTGCCTTGACCTCTGCTTGCTCAGTGGATTATGTTTTTGAACTGCCGCCTGCCCTGACCTCTGCTTGCTCAATGGATTATGTTTTTGAACTGACGCCTGCCCTGACCTCTGCTTGCTCAATGGATTATGTTTCTGCACTGCCGCCTGCCTGACCTCTGCTTGCTCAATGGATTATGTTTTTGAACTGCCGCCTGCCCTGACCTCAGCTTGCTCAATGGATTATGTTTCTGCACTGCCGCCTGCCCTGACCTCAGCTTGCTCAATGGATTATGCTTCTGCACTGCCGCCTGCCCTGACCTCTGCTTGTTTCCGGTTATTAATCTGTGATACTAATAAAAATGTATATTATTCTGCACTATATGGACTGTGGGTCGTTTTTTTTCTTTGGTTTTATGGTTGTTTCCGGTTATGTTTTTGCACTGCTGCCTGCCCTGACCTCTGCTTGTTTCCGGTTATGTTTCTGCACTGCTGCCTGCCCTGACCTTTGCTTGTTTCTGACTACTCATTTGCCTGCTGATTTTGTACTTCTTCCTCAATGCCTGCACTTTTAAGACCCCAGTAGAGCTAATTTATATAAATCCTGCATCCTAACAATGAAGCCGGGTTATAGGGCTTCTGATCACAATGGTAGGATGATGCCTCAATGTGAAGAAGGGTAGCACCAGTTCTTCACCTAACAGTATGGAATGCTTATCTAAAAAAATGAAAAAGGAACAGTACAGTATAGACAAAGGTCCCATAAACTCAACAAGAACAAACCATTAAGAACTTTAAGCATAAACATATGAGACAACAAACCAAGTGGCTCAGAATACCACATCCGACCCAACCAGCAGTTTTGTTGAAGGTATTTTCCTCTGATCTTTCGTTAAGAGGGTACAACATCTCAAATACATTAGACTGGTGTGGGTCTCCAACCATTTAGGAACCCTCAAATCAATAGTACAGGGGTCTTGAATCAGCCACAAAATTGCTTCAGGAAGAATTGGGTGGAGCACTGGTTTCATATGTACCCTGCCGCTCATGTCAAGGTCTATGAAAATAACCAAACACAAGGCTGAGTACTCAGATCTTATAGGAACCTCCCCAATAGTGAATGGCCATCTGTATATTCATAGTTCCCCAGGTCTGTAGACAGATGCGGGTTTCACGTCCGGGACCTCTGCCTATCAGACATTTATAGAATATTTTATGGATAACACATAAATGTATGGGAAAACTCCTCTTGTAAATAGTGCGCCTCAAGTTTCTTCTGCTGTTTGCAGTGGAATGTAGTCATCATAGCTAATATGAGGGAAGGATTCCTGAGAGGGGGTATACATCTACTATATCCATATTCTGTGGATATCTACCCTAATAAAGCTTATGGACGGTGAGTGCAGTGATGAGACCGACCCTTTATCAACATGTTCTGTCCCACAAACTAATGTAGTACACTGCACTGACCGCCGATGGACTTTATTCTCCAAAGACAATTTAAGTTTGTTATATGTATTAAAATACTTTTTTTCCCAGAATTATCTAAGAATTATCGACAAGGAAAATGGACTCAAGATAAAGCTTAGAAACATATATTTCTTTACAGCTCCTGATATAGGTATTTCGGTCTTTAAAAACAGTAGTCCCCAACTTCTGCCTCCTCAGCAAGTTATCCCCTAGCCATTGGTAGATCATAACTTGCTGATTACGGGTGTTTCACTGCCAGGACCCCCACCAATCCTAAGAACAGGGTGTCTGGAACAAGCGGCTGTTAAGAATGCGCAACAACACTTCTTTCATTATGGGACAATGATGGGGCTGATATGCTGATGATGGACTATGATGGGGCTGATGTGCTGATGATGGACTATGATGGGGCTGATGTGCTGATGATGGACTATGATGGGGTTGATGTGCTGATGATGGACTATGATGGGGCTGATGTGCTGATGATGAACTATGATTGGGATGATGAAGTCTGCAATAACAGAGCATAGCAGTACAACCCCTTAGCCTGGAGTGCCCTAACAAATAGCTGGGGAGGGTCCGAGCTCACAGTCAGACCTTAGAAGAAGAGTTAATAGTTTTGTTTCTTCTGTCTTAAAGGACAAAAAAGGCTTACAGTATATACTCGCGTATAAGTCGAGATTTTCAGCCCATTTTTTGGGGCTGAAAGTCCCCCTCTCGGCTTATACGCGAGTCATATACCGGGGGTCGGCCAGGGAGGGGGAGCGGGGGGTGTCGGAGATCATACTCACCTCTCCTGGCATGTTTCTGCAGCCCCCCGTGCTTATTCCATCTTCTCGGCGCTGTTCTTCCTGCTTTCAGCGGTCACGTGGTACGCTCATTACCCTCATTAATATGCACATATGTAATGAGCGGCACCACGTGACCGCAGAAAGCAGGAAGAACAGCACTGAGAAGATGGAACAAGCACGGGGGGCTGCAGAGACATGCCAGGAGAGGTGAGTATAACGGGGGGAGCCATATTCACCTGTGCCCCATTCCACCGCTGCGCATCGCTCTGCTGTCTTGCTTCCTCTGGCAGTGACGTTAAGGTCAGAGGGTGCCATGACGTAGTTAGCAGGCGCCCTCTGCCTGAACAGTCACTGCAGAGCCAGCAACGCTGAGGAGCAGCAGCTGCAGCAGTGACAAGGTGAGTATATAGTTTTTTTTTTCATTTTTTTAATTGAGGCTGCGGCAGCAGCATTGTAAGGGGCCACTAATCACTGTGCAGCAATACAAGGGGCCACTCATCACTGTGCAGCATTATAAGGGGCCACTCATCACTGTGCAGCATTATAAGGGGCCACTCATCACTGTGCAGCATTATAAGGGGCCACTCATCACTGTGCAGCATTATAAGGGGCCACTCATCACCTTGCAGCATTATAAGGGGCCACTCATCACCGTGCAGCATAATAAGGGGCCACTAATCACCGTGCAGCATAATAAGGAGCCACTAATCACTGCAGCATTTCAAGGGGCCACTAATCACTGTGCAGCATTATAAGGGGCCACTCATCACTGTGCAGCATTACAAGGGGCCACTCATCACTGTGCAGCATTACAAGGGGCCACTAATAACTGTGCAGCATTACAAGGGGCCACTCATCACTGTGCAGCATTACAAGGGGCCACTAATCACTGTGCAGCATTATATGGGGCCAGTAATCACTGTGCAGCATTATATGGGGCCAGTAATCACTGTGCAGCATTATATGGGGCCACTCATCACTGTGCTGCATTATAAGAGGCCACTCATTACTGTGCAGCATTATAAGGGGGCCTCTCATTACTGTGCAGCATTATACGGGGCCACTAATCACTGTGCAGCATTACAAAGGGCCACTAATCACCGTGCAGCATAAGGGGCCACTAATCACTGCAGCATTTCAAGGGGCCACTAATCACTGTGCAGCATTATAAGTGGCCACTAATCACCGTGCAGCATTGTAAGGGGCCACTAATCAATGTGCAGCATTATAAGGGGCCACTAATCACTGTGCAGCATTATAAGGGGCCACTAATCACTGTGCAGCATTATAAGGGGCCACTAATCACTGTGCAGCATTATAAGGGGCCACTAATCATTGTGCAGCATTATAAGGGGCCACTCTCCATGCAGCATTATAAGGGGCCACCAATCACTGTGAAGCATTATATGGGGCATATGTTATTATGGACCATGTAATAGGGCTACCATTATTCACTGTGCAGCATTATTAGGCATATTTTTGTATGGAGCATCTTATGGAACCCATCATGAACTTTATGGAGCATTATATGGGGCCATCATGAACTTTATGGAGCATCTTATGGGGCCCATTTTATTTTTGAAATTTACCAGTAGCTTCGGCATTTTCCACCCTAGGTTTATAGGCGAGTCAATAAGTTTTCCCAGTTTTTTGTGACAAAATTAGGGTGGTCGGCTTATACATGGGTCGGCTTATACGCGAGTATATACGGACTTCTAAAGAAAATTGCCCCCAAGTTATTTTGAGCGACCCCGCCTGCTGTACCATCCTTGTGATTTACGAGAACGTTTCTCACTTCCTGCTAGGACAGCGGAAACCCAAGGAGTAAAGAGAGAAGGTCCTTATGGCTGCATGGAGTAATGCTGGAAATCTCTAAGTCTGCGGGGACAACAGAGACTTTAGAAGAAGGCAAACCAAGGTTTAGTGCTAGCACTAGTGTGAGAGAAGGTTTATACTACAGGACAGAAGTGCTGTAACAGGAAAGAACCTAACAAATAAAAAAGATTGTAGACAAACCAGATTTTGCTATCTATTCATGTCATTGCCTTCCATATTACAGAGAAATTTCCCTAAATCCGGTATCTGATAATCCACAATGATGTATATTCAGGGTCGAACTGGGGTGTCTGGGGCCCACCAGGGGAATGGACTCTAGGGCCCCATCCTACAGCTATATGCTAATATCTGTCAGTCGTTATCCCCATTATAGTGGAGCATCGGCTGTAAAACACAGGCGGCTCCTGCACATCTACTGTGCACCCCCATAACTGGGATGTATAATTACGGTAGTTTACATTAATGTGGTTCTTTGGTTAAAACAATTTATCACCGATCCATGGGCTCTATAGGATAGCTGATCGCATACGTCCGACCATTAGAAACTGCACCGACCGGAAGAATGAGAAAGTTTTATCGTTGATAGGACACTTATCCCCATTTTAAAATGGAGCAGCAGGTTAGATATCTGACCGAAGCTTCATTCATTCTCTTTGGAGCTTCTATAAAAATACAAGTGCAGCCACTGAGGGAATGAATGGATCAGTTGTCAAGTCGGACATGCCACTCCAGTCTAATGGGGATAAAAAGTTCCACATTTTGCTGAATGGGTCCAAGTAGTTAGACCCCCCCAATCAATACGTTATCACTTGTCCTGTGAATAGGAGATTACGTTTTTCCACAGGAAACCCCTGTAAGTGCATCTCTGCCGCTGTTTACAAAGTATTTAATCTCTAATGGAAATAAAGAATATTCTCCTAATTAATATCAGAGAAGACTAATGACCGTCAAACACAACACAATCCACTGTACCAAGACCAATAATACCACATACAGGGGAGAAATACCACCACACCATGACCAGACCACATAGTACCCGCATCATATCACATAAAAGGCACAAATACAACCACACCATGACCAGACCACATATTACCACCACATAGTGACCGAATAATATGACATATTACCAGCATATAGGGACCAAATAATAATTCATACACGGAGAAATACTTCCACACTGTGAACAGTCCACAAATTACCACCACTTATTGATGGAATACTACAGTACTGATTATGAATACAAACCACAATAATAACAACACTGTTATTACCACCAGTGACATTATACACAGTACCTCTGTATATAGTGTCAGTGTACAGGTAATACAGTGATTACCAGTGACATTATACACAGGAGCTCAGTGATCACTGGCAACATTATTGTCAAGGTTTGCTCAGCTTGTGGGATTAGGTAGTTCAGAGGTTAATGTGGATGGCCTCACTCTGAGATTCTGGGAGGCTTTTTAAAGCCTCATTGTGGGCTCATTCCTCATCGTTTATACTCAGACCCTTGGCCGAGTGTGTGTGACCCTGGTGTGCTTTGTGACTGTAATACTTTATGCTTGTTTGGTTTTGATCTGGTTCTGTCCCTGTTATGAGTTCTGCCTGTCCCTCTTGTACTGCGTTGCTATCTCTGTGTATGACTCATTGCCTATGACCTGACTATTCTCTGATTGCCCCTCTTGTACTGTGCAGCTATCTCCATGTATGACTCATTGCTTACGTTCTGACTACTCTCTGCTCGCCCCTCTGGTATCGCGCCGCCCTCTCCATGTATGACCGCCCGTTTGTCTGACCTGAGTTCCCCTCGCCTCTACTCCAGGATTCCTGTAGTAGAGTCCTACAATCATCTTCAGAAGTGGGACACTAAGCCCCGCCCCCTGTGGTCACATGATCGTAGGTCCTTGTACTTCTTACTACCTTCAGCATCGCAGGTCCCGTCTGCCTCAACTTTCCCTGCAGTATCGGACCCCGGGCCCTCCCGCAGTAGGGGTGAGTCACGCTGCTCAGCCGTGGCAGTTCGCCGACGCTGACAGGATCCTGATATTTATACACAGAAGATCTGCATACAGTGTCAGTGTAATACAGTGACCACCAGTGAAATTATACACAGGAGCTTTTGGAAGTGCATTGAGCAGCAGGGTGGTTTGCTGGTGAAGGGAAAAAAAATCTCTTTAAATCTTCTGCCTGAGCGAGTGTAAACGAGCTGAGTGTGACCTGAGCGTAAGTGCGAACGGTGGTAAGTGTGTGACTTGTGATTCAGTGACTTTGGATTCAGGGAGTTTGCAAAGGAGGTATTACTGAATTGCTGTTATATTTTATTAATACTTTTTATTTATTTTTACTTATCTTTTCTGTCTGGTGCAATCCCCATTAGGAATGTGCTCCACTATTGCCAATGCCATCCAGTGTACGTCTTGCCGCATGTACGCAATCCTTGACCAGCCAGTCGAGGGTGCATACTGCTGTGCGAGATGTGAGCACATTGTGCATTTGGAAGCCCAGATACTGGATTTAAATGTGCAGCTGGCAACACTGAGATCAATAGACAATATGGAAAGGAGACTTCTACTCACTGAGCAGACGCTCAATGAGATAGATGAGGGGGGGATGCTAGGTTGGAGCTGCAGGACAGTGAAGCAGTAAGATGGGTGACAGTTAGAAGGTGGGGTAGACAGAAGAGTGCCAGGGAGGCTAGTCCTGATCTGGCACAACCCAATAAGTTTGCCAAGTTGGCAGATGAGGGGAGTGTCAGTGCAGGGGTAGCACTGCTGCAGCAAGGCATGTCCTCTGAAAGCCAGAGGAGTATATGCTCCAGTAAGGGGAGAAATAGGAGAGCAGGGCAGGCCAGACAGGTGCTGGTAGTGGGGGACTCAATTATTAGGGGAACAGATAGGGCAATCTGTCACAAAGAAAGGGATCGTCGAACGGTGTGCTGCCTATCTGGCGCGCAAGTCTGACACATCGCTGACCGGGTTGACAGATTACTGGGAGGGGCTGGTGAGGATCCAGCGGTCATGGTGCACATTGGTACAAATGACACAGAGGTAGGTGGAAGGTCCTTAAAGATGATTTCAGGGAATTAGGCTGCAATCTTAAGGCAAGGACCTCCAAGGTGGTATTTTTGGAAATATTTCCTGTACCACGTGCCACGCCAGAGAGGAGATTAGGGAAGTTAATAAGTGGTTCAAGAATTAGTGTAGGAAGGAGGGGTTTGGGTTCCTGGAGAACTGGGCCGACTTCTCAGTTGGCTACAGGTTCTACGCTAGGGACGGGCTGCACCTCAATGGGGAGGGTGCAGCTGTGCTGGGGAAAAAAATGGCTAGAAGGGTGGAGGAGTGTTTAAATTTGGAACTAGGGGAGGGTATTCATTTTATAAGAGGGGAAGACTGTGTAGATAGAGACCTGGGCACAAATAATGAAATTGGGGGTGGTAGTGGCATGGGGGGTGAGGTTAGAACAGTTAATAATTTAAGAAATAGAGGTACAGACATACATAAAGTGCATGTATACAAATGCCAGAAGCCTCGCCAACAAAATGGAGGACTTAGAATTAATTTTGTTGGAAGATAAGGTATATTGCACCCCCTCATAGGGTATAAGGCTGCCCCCTCATAGGGTATAATGCTTCTCCCCCCTCATAGGGTATAATGCACCCCCTCATAGGGTATAATGCTGCCCCCTCATAGGGTATAACACTAGATAGATAGATAGATAGATATGTGATAATTAGATGTATAGATAGATAATAGATAGATAGATCTATGGATAGACAGATAGATATAAAGATATAAAGATAATAGATAGTGAAAGATATAGGTAGCTATAGAGATAGATAGACCTAGATAGATATAGATAGATAAATAGATAGATAGGGGATAAATAGATATATGGATAGATAGATAGATAGAAAGATAGATAGATAGATAGATAGATATAAAGATAATAGATAGTGATAGCTATAGATAGGTATATAGATAGATAGATAGGGGATAAATAGATAGATCTATGGATAGATGATATATAGATGGATAGATATAAAGATAATAGATAGAGATAGATATAGATAGGTATAGAGATAGATGGATATAGACTATTTATATCTATCTATATCTACCTCTATATCTATCTATCTATCTATATCTATCTCTATATCTAAGATAGAGACAGATAGATATAGAGATAGAGATATAGATATACAGATAGAAATAGATAGATATAGAGATATATAGATATAGAGACAGATAGATATAGAGATAGATATAGATAGATATAGAGATATATAAAAAACAAACCACAATACTCACCTCTCCTCCTGCTCCCACGCTGATGACGGCTTCAGTGTCAGCAGCTGACCCGTCTGCCAGACACACAGCGGGTGCGCGATGAAGTGACGTCATCGCGCATCGGCTGTGAGTCAGGAGCAGAGGGGACTGATGGGAGAGAGATGCTCTCTCTTCCACTGCAATTGAGCGCGGCGCCGGCTGCCTAGGTTGGGGAGCGGGGCCCCGGGGTGAGTGAAGGCCGAGAGTGAATGAATATTCATTTCTCTTTAGTAGTGGGGACAGTGGCTCCTGCCTCCTGACACCCGCTGCTGCTCCGCTGGCAGGGCCCCCATAGCAGCTGTGTGGCACTGGCTGGGGGCCCCTGGAGCAGTGGGGGCCCTAGGCAACTGCTGTCCCTGTATACCAGTAGAGGTGCCAGGGCCCACCAGATGCCAGGGCCCACCGGAGAATCAGTCCGACGCTACCTGTCTGTATATATAATGTCAGTGTACAAGTAATAGAATGATCACTGGAGACATACACAGGAGTTCTGTATATAGTGTATAGTGTACAGGTAATACAGTGACTCACCAGTAACATTATACACAGGAGCTCTGCATATAGTCAGTGTACAGGTAATACAAGGATCACCAGTGACATTATACACAGGAGCTCTGTATATACTATATAATGTAAGTGTCCAGGTAAATCACTGACTTACCAGTGACCTCTGTATTTGTAGCGATTCATCTTCGCTTTTCTTCCTCTTCCAGCCAGGACACGTTTGCTGCAGAAAATAACACACTATACTTGATCACTTCTAGACCACATTCCCCACTTTCCCCCCCGACTTCTACACTTTATGTGTAAAGGTCAGCCAGGGCAGTAGTCGTGGCTGAGTATTTCGGGTTCGGGCATTGTATACCCTGACCTCCCTCTACAGGAAAACGGTACCTCTTCTCTTGCATGGTACGGTGAATACTCACCGTGCCGTCAGCGTCCCCTTTGCTACGCCGACTTGATGCTGATCCTTGATCCCAATGAATAGAGACACAGTCCAGGGCAACTCTTAACTGAGCAAATTTATTTTCTTCAGGACACAGCACATCCACATAGTTTCCAGCATTTTCATCACAGTAAAGACAGCACATTACTTCATCTTTCCCTTCACTGTTCCTTGCAGTGTTTCCGTTTGACGAAGCGTCTCAGATGGCTCCTCAGTGTCCTCCCTGTATAGCGTCACCACGGTGAAGCGCTCTCCAGCATGTTTCGCCCCGGACATCAGAGATTCAGCCCACGTAGCTTTCCACCACATTCTGGAGTGACCTGCCCGTACCCTTTTACGGTAACCTTCAATCTTCCTCTGTTTACTTACACTCTTTTCCACTTTATTGCTGATTCTGCAGTACCGTGTTCTTCTCTAGATGGCTGGGCATCAGCTTTAACATCACGGGGTAGTTAGGCAGCTCAGGCATATAGCCCACCCGAGCACAAAGGGGTCAGGCCTCTGACTGCCTGAAACTGGAAGACCATCCTGGCTTATTCTCCAGCTATCCCCTCCTACAGTTAACTCCTATATGTCCTACAGCTACATCTACTGTGCAATGAGCTCAGTGCCCCATCTAGTGACCATAGCCCAGACTGCACTGTACCTACCAAGTACAAGGTGCAGAAACATAGCTTATGCTATATAAATAATACAGCAACATGAAATATACGATAATGCGCAACAATGGTATAACATATATATAAATATATATACAAGTACAACAGCAACATGGGGGTTTAAAGGGGTAAGACTCTCAACCCCTTACACATGTCTACATATTGATATTAGTCATGTATTATACTACAGCACAGGCACCATTTTGATGAATGCAAACCTTTTTTTTGTAACCCCACAAACACCCGGAGCACCAGAATCTCAATAACTGAAATTTACAAATACAGATTACACAACAACCACAAGATGTATTTCATCACCCAGGTCACCTCATTTTAATCAGTATAACAGCGTAGACCTGACACTGTCTGTACTTTACTGTTCACAATCCTGCTGACAGGATCCCTTTAAATCTAAATTTTAATAAGTTTGTTCTTTTCTGCGCTAAACGTCCCCCAAACCCTGAGGACGGCGAGTATACCTTGGTTGTGTTTTGCTGTATGTGTATACAAAAGTAAAAGAAGAGCACCTATCAGGGGCTCAGAAAAGCTGGGTGGCATGTGTGCTAGTGTGTGACCCAGCGCAGGTGTCTCACTGGCCTATCAAAACAGTGACCGATAGCAGCAAACAGTGTGATGTGGATGTGAGAACTGTCTGCGGGGTGCGCTTAGGTGAGTGGACAAAAGAATATGGGAGGTTCACCTTTATAGTAACATCCCAGGGCAGGTGTGTCGTGAGTAAGTGGTGTTCAAGAAATATTGGTGGCAGTGGTTGTGACTTATCCTGACACACAATGTACAGGGAAATGGGAAAATTGTGAAAAAAAACGCAATTCTGACCTTAATTATGTTTACGGCGTACATTATGTGGTAAAAATGACCATGTAATATGATTCTCCTCATCAGTATGATTACAGAGATACTAAACGTGCCCAGATTTTTAAATTATTTTAGTGGTAGAAAAAAAATCAAGACTTTGAAATAAAAAATATGTTGGAGTTTGTGTTGCCATTTTCCGAGACCCGTAGTTTTACTTTTTCGTTCAATAGAGCTATGAGAGGGATTATTTTTTCATAAGGCGAGACGTTATTATGGATATTACTTTGGGATAGATATGACATTTTAGTTGCTTGTTACGTATTTTAAGTGGTATTGCAGCGACCAAAAAATACCGCAATGTTGGCGTTTTTAAATTTTTTGTGTTTACCAATTGGGTTAATTATTTTTATATTTTGATAGCTCGGACTTTGCTGGATGTGGCGATATCACTTGACATTTTTTTTTATGTTCATTTTCAATGGAGGAAAATTGAACTTTTATGAGTTTTTTTTCAGATTTGTTTAAATCTTTTTTTGTTGTTTTACTTTTCTTTTCACTTCATTTATCGCTCCCTAAGGCCCCTTTCACACTTCAGTTTTTTGCAATCAGTCACAATCCGTCAGGTTTTGACAAAAACGGATCCTCAATTTTTTTTGGAGGATCCGTTTTTTCCCCATTGACTTGCATTAATGGCGGATTGTGACGGATGGCTGTCCGTTTCATCCGTTTTTTTTTTGAGGATCCGCCAAAAGTTGCTGTCCGTCACCATCCTCAAAGATTTCAAAACGGAGCTTGCAACAAAACTCTCTCTCTCTCTCCTTCCCGACCAGCATTTCCTTTAAATTTCCTCATTTTCAGGATCCTGTGCCATCCGTTCACATCAGTTCAGAACGGATCCGCTTGTCTGCCTTTTTGGCGGATTTGAACTGATGCAAAAAACTGAAGTGTGAAAGAGGCCTAAGCTGTACTACATACAGGGGCTAATGGTGCAGCAGAAGTGTGAACTTTTTGATGCTTTTGTTTAATATTTTCCACTATATTATATGGAGAGCATAAAAAACGCATGCAAAATTCCAATGAAGTCTCCAATTGTGGAACTGGAGCATTCCTCTACTAAAAAAAATGCATTCGAAAAAACTGCCACAAAAAAATACAATAAAAAGTTTTGATTGCTTTAGTGCGAATACCTATGGAAACAATGCAGCACTTCTGCACGTGTGAACATGGCCCAGGAGAGACTCTGGACAATTTGTACGTTCTACACCAGGTTCACACTTGGGGTTATTTATTTTTTTATCACTACTTAGAATTACAGACAAATTAAAAAAAGTGATCTGAGCCAATTATATGGAAAAAATACAATATTATTTAACATTTATTCTGAAGCTATATGAAATAATTCCGACTACAGCAATGGTCTGTGCCCATCACGGGTGATCCGTGTTACCGGGAAGAGAGGAGGAGACATTCCTGGAAGAAGCTGACAATAGATACATCACATTATCTCACGTATGAGGATACAGAATTATACAGGTTTGAAAATATCAAATAGAAAGATTTGCCTGTAAACAGGTAAAAAAGCAAAAACAGTAAATAAAGCAATGACTTGCGCTATTGTACCGGTAAGTTTTTATACATCTCATCCCAATCCAGCTAACCCCTATCCGTACAGTGGCAGCTGGTATTGGATGGTCTGCCATGGGTAACATAACTAGTTCTCCTATATTAGACCCATTGCCATGTTCGTCTTTATGACATCACAGAAGCGTTGTCCACGAGTCATGGAATGTTCCGCAAGAACGGTCAGTGCGAGGCAAGCAGAGATAGAGAGGAGAGCTGAACACTAACCCAGAGCGACTTGTAAATCACTTTTTACTTGTTTTGTTTATTTTTTTTACTTTTATTTCTTTTTTTTGGGAGTGTTTTCTACCATCCGCACACACTTTTGTGTGTGTGGAGGGGAAGGCAGCCTAATGGCTGCACCCGTAGCTGGAGGAAAGTTCCAACCACGGAGACGTCTCCCACATGCCAGGACATCCCTATACAGTCAGAGGCCTGAACACCACCAAAGGCCAACTGGCTTCACGGGGTATGTGATGGCAGTGCTTTATTATATCGTGTCAATTATTAAATGCCTGTTCAAAACACCAGAAAAGGCAAAGGACCGATATTCCAGACTGAAAAGTCCACCACCATATCCTACAATGCCCGAAATAGGCCGATTCGTACAACCTGCAGCAAACATCAGCGCAGAGCCAGAGGGTATGAAGGAACGCCTGATACTCACCAGAACAGTAGATGAGGAAGAGACAACAGCCACATTGCCCAGGAGCCCATCCCCATGCACCTGGATGGAGCTAACTCCCTCTCAAGCACGTATACTCCTCAGTATGCCTTACGACCATCAACCGCGTATTAAGGTGACTGCTAAACAAGGCTACAATCCTACACCACACCTGCCAGTCAGCTATACCACTGGAAAGATCATGCAAGTAATGCTGATGAGCCCACAGGATGTACAACGTGCCTACAAGAGAGATTTGGGTTTCCTTCCAAGTCCTAGGAAGATCATTCTCCCGAGAAGAGAATTCCGCGGCACTTTGATTTAGCCGGCGGAAAATGTAGTGGCGAGTTGCTTGCAGCAAGCACATACCATCTTCTGCACAGCTGCTTCTTAGACAGATTTTCCGGTTTTGACTATGGCTTGATCAATGGATCATGTTTCTATACTGCCGCCTGCCCTGACCTCTGCTTGTTTAAAGTTATGCATCTACACTGCCGCCTGCCCTGACCTTTGCTTGCTCAATGGATTATGTTTTTGAACTGCCGCCTGCCTGACCTCTGCTTGCTCAATGGATTGTTTCTGCACTGCCGCCTGCCCTGACCTTTGCTTGCTCAATGGATTATGTTTTTGAACTGCCGCCTGCCTGACCTCTGCTTGCTCAATGGATTGTTTCTGCACTGCCGCCTGCCTGACCTCTGCTTGCTCAATGGATTGTTTCTGCACTGCCGCCTGCCTTCACCTCTGCTTGCTCAATGGATTATGTTTTTGAACTGCCGCCTACCCTGACCTCTGCTTGCTCAATGGATTATGTTTCTGCACTGCCGCCTGCCTTGACCTCTGCTTGCTCAGTGGATTATGTTTTTGAACTGCCGCCTGCCCTGACCTCTGCTTGCTCAATGGATTATGTTTTTGAACTGACGCCTGCCCTGACCTCTGCTTGCTCAATGGATTATGTTTCTGCACTGCCGCCTGCCTGACCTCTGCTTGCTCAATGGATTATGTTTTTGAACTGCCGCCTGCCCTGACCTCAGCTTGCTCAATGGATTATGTTTCTGCACTGCCGCCTGCCCTGACCTCAGCTTGCTCAATGGATTATGCTTCTGCACTGCCGCCTGCCCTGACCTCTGCTTGTTTCCGGTTATTAATCTGTGATACTAATAAAAATGTATATTATTCTGCACTATATGGACTGTGGGTCGTTTTTTTTCTTTGGTTTTATGGTTGTTTCCGGTTATGTTTTTGCACTGCTGCCTGCCCTGACCTCTGCTTGTTTCCGGTTATGTTTCTGCACTGCTGCCTGCCCTGACCTTTGCTTGTTTCTGACTACTCATTTGCCTGCTGATTTTGTACTTCTTCCTCAATGCCTGCACTTTTAAGACCCCAGTAGAGCTAATTTATATAAATCCTGCATCCTAACAATGAAGCCGGGTTATAGGGCTTCTGATCACAATGGTAGGATGATGCCTCAATGTGAAGAAGGGTAGCACCAGTTCTTCACCTAACAGTATGGAATGCTTATCTAAAAAAATGAAAAAGGAACAGTACAGTATAGACAAAGGTCCCATAAACTCAACAAGAACAAACCATTAAGAACTTTAAGCATAAACATGTGAGACAACAAACCAAGTGGCTCAGAATACCACATCCGACCCAACCAGCAGTTTTGTTGAAGGTATTTTCCTCTGATCTTTCGTTAAGAGGGTACAACATCTCAAATACATTAGACTGGTGTGGGTCTCCAACCATTTAGGAACCCTCAAATCAATAGTACAGGGGTCTTGAATCAGCCACAAAATTGCTTCAGGAAGAATTGGGTGGAGCACTGGTTTCATATGTACCCTGCCGCTCATGTCAAGGTCTATGAAAATAACCAAACACAAGGCTGAGTACTCAGATCTTATAGGAACCTCCCCAATAGTGAATGGCCATCTGTACATTCATAGTTCCCCAGGTCTGTAGACAGATGCGGGTTTCACGTCCGGGACCTCTGCCTATCAGACATTTATAGAATATTTTATGGATAACACATAAATGTATGGGAAAACTCCTCTTGTAAATAGTGCGCCTCAAGTTTCTTCTGCTGTTTGCAGTGGAATGTAGTCATCATAGCTAATATGAGGGAAGGATTCCTGAGAGGGGGTATACATCTACTATATCCATATTCTGTGGATATCTACCCTAATAAAGCTTATGGACGGTGAGTGCAGTGATGAGACCGACCCTTTATCAACATGTTCTGTCCCACAAACTAATGTAGTACACTGCACTGACCGCCGATAGACTTTATTCTCCAAAGACAATTTAAGTTTGTTATATGTATTAAAATACTTTTTTTCCCAGAATTATCTAAGAATTATCGACAAGGAAAATGGACTCAAGATAAAGCTTAGAAACATATATTTCTTTACAGCTCCTGATATAGGTATTGCGGTCTTTAAAAACAGTAGTCCCCAACTTCTGCCTCCTCAGCAAGTTATCCCCTAGCCATTGGTAGATCATAACTTGCTGATTACGGGTGTTTCACTGCCAGGACCCCCACCAATCCTAAGAACAGGGTGTCTGGAACAAGCGGCTGTTAAGAATGCGCAACAACACTTCTTTCATTATGGGACAATGATGGGGCTGATATGCTGATGATGGACTATGATGGGGCTGATGTGCTGATGATGGACTATGATGGGGCTGATGTGCTGATGATGGACTATGATGGGGTTGATGTGCTGATGATGGACTATGATGGGGCTGATGTGCTGATGATGAACTATGATTGGGATGATGAAGTCTGCAATAACAGAGCATAGCAGTACAACCCCTTAGCCTGGAGTGCCCTAACAAATAGCTGGGGAGGGTCCGAGCTCACAGTCAGACCTTAGAAGAAGAGTTAATAGTTTTGTTTCTTCTGTCTTAAAGGACAAAAAAGGCTTACAGTATATACTCGCGTATAAGTCGAGATTTTCAGCCCATTTTTTGGGGCTGAAAGTCCCCCTCTCGGCTTATACGCGAGTCATATACCGGGGGTCGGCCAGGGAGGGGGAGCGGGGGGGGGTGTCGGAGATCATACTCACCTCTCCTGGCATGTTTCTGCCGCCCCCCGTGCTTATTCCATCTTCTCGGCGCTGTTCTTCCTGCTTTCAGCGGTCACGTGGTACGCTCATTACCCTCATTAATATGCACATATGTAATGAGCGGCACCATGTGTCCGCAGAAAGCAAGATAGAACAGCACTGAGAAGATGGAACAAGCACGGGGGGCTGCAGAGACATGCCAGGAGAGGTGAGTATAACGGGGGGAGCCATATTCACCTGTGCCCCATTCCACCGCTGCGCATCGCTCTGCTGTCTTGCTTCCTCTGGCAGTGACGTTAAGGTCAGAGGGTGCCATGACGTAGTTAGCAGGCGCCCTCTGCCTGAACAGACAATGCAGAGCCAGCAACGCTGAGGAGCAGCAGCTGCAGCAGTGACAAGGTGAGTATATAGTTTTTTTTTTCATTTTTTTAATTGAGGCTGCGGCAGCAGCATTGTAAGGGGCCACTAATCACTGTGCAGCAATACAAGGGGCCACTCATCACTGTGCAGCATTATAAGGGGCCACTCATCACTGTGCAGCATTATAAGGGGCCACTCATCACTGTGCAGCATTATAAGGGGCCACTCATCACTGTGCAGCATTATAAGGGGCCACTCATCACCTTGCAGCATTATAAGGGGCCACTCATCACCGTGCAGCATAATAAGGGGCCACTAATCACCGTGCAGCATAATAAGGAGCCACTAATCACTGCAGCATTTCAAGGGGCCACTAATCACTGTGCAGCATTATAAGGGGCCACTCATCACTGTGCAGCATTACAAGGGGCCACTCATCACTGTGCAGCATTACAAGGGGCCACTAATAACTGTGCAGCATTACAAGGGGCCACTAATCACTGTGCAGCATTACAAGGGGCCACTAATCACTGTGCAGCATTACAAGGGGCCACTAATCACTGTGCAGCATTATATGGGGCCAGTAATCACTGTGCAGCATTATATAGGGCCAGTAATCACTGTGCAGCATTATATGGGGCCACTCATCACTGTGCTGCATTATAAGAGGCCACTCATCACTGTGCAGCATTATAAGGGGGCCTCTCATCACTGTGCAGCATTATACGGGGCCACTAATCACTGTGCAGCATTACAAAGGGCCACTAATCACCGTGCAGCATAAGGGGCCACTAATCACTGCATTTCAAGGGGCCACTAATCACTGTGCAGCATTATAAGTGGCCACTAATCACCGTGCAGCATTGTAAGGGGCCACTAATCAATGTGCAGCATTATAAGGGGCCACTAATCACTGTGCAGCATTATAAGGGGCCACTAATCACTGTGCAGCATTATAAGGGGCCACTAATCATTGTGCAGCATTATAAGGGTCCACTCTCCATGCAGCATTATAAGGGGCCACCAATCACTGTGCAGCATTATATGGGGCATATGTTATTATGGACCATGTTATAGGGCTACCATTATTCACTGTGCAGCATTATTAGGCATATTTTTGTATGGAGCATCTTATGGAACCCATCATGAACTTTATGGAGCATTATATGGGGCCATCATGAACTTTATGGAGCATCTTATGGGGCCCATTTTATTTTTGAAATTTACCAGTAGCTTCGGCATTTTCCACCTTAGGTTTATACGCGAGTCAATAAGTTTTCCCAGTTTTTTGTGACAAAATTAGGGTGGTCGGCTTATACATGGGTCGGCTTATACACGAGTATATACGGACTTCTAAAGAAAATTGCCCCCAAGTTATTTTGAGCGACCCCGCCTGCTGTACCATCCTTGTGATTTACGAGAACGTTTCTCACTTCCTGCTAGGACAGCGGAAACCCAAGGAGTAAAGAGAGAAGGTCCTTATGGCTGCATGGAGTAATGCTGGAAATCTCTAAGTCTGCGGGGACAACAGAGACTTTAGAAGAAGGCAAACCAAGGTTTAGTGCTAGCACTAGTGTGAGAGAAGGTTTATACTACAGGACAGAAGTGCTGTAACAGGAAAGAACCTAACAAATAAAAAAGATTGTAGACAAACCAGATTTTGCTATCTATTCATGTCATTGCCTTCCATATTACAGAGAAATTTCCCTAAATCCGGTATCTGATAATCCACAATGATGTATATTCAGGGTCGAACTGGGGTGTCTGGGGCCCACCAGGGGAATGGACTCTAGGGCCCCATCCTACAGCTATATGCTAATATCTGTCAGTCGTTATCCCCATTATAGTGGAGCATCGGCTGTAAAACACTGGCGGCTCCTGTACATCTACTGTGCATCCCCATAACTGGGATGTATAATTACGGTAGTTTACATTAATGTGGTTCTTTGGTTAAAACAATTTATCACCGATCCATGGGCTCTATAGGATAGCTGATCGCATACGTCCGACCATTAGAAACTGCACCGACCGGAAGAATGAGAAAGTTTTATCGTTGATAGGACACTTATCCCCATTTTAAAATGGAGCAGCAGGTTAGATATCTGACCGAAGCTTCATTCATTCTCTTTGGAGCTTCTATAAAAATACAAGTGCAGCCACTGAGGGAATGAATGGATCAGTGGTCAAGTCGGACATGCCACTCCAGTCTAATGGGGATAAAAAGTTCCACATTTTGCTGAATGGGTCCAAGTAGTTAGACCCCCCCAATCAATACGTTATCACTTGTCCTGTGAATAGGAGATTACGTTTTTCCACAGGAAACCCCTGTAAGTGCATCTCTGCCGCTGTTTACAAAGTATTTAATCTCTAATGGAAATAAAGAATATTCTCCTAATTAATATCAGAGAAGACTAATGACCGTCAAACACAACACAATCCACTGTACCAAGACCAATAATACCACATACAGGGGAGAAATACCACCACACCATGACCAGACCACATAGTACCCGCATCATATCACATAAAAGGCACAAATACAACCACACCATGACCAGACCACATATTACCACCACATAGTGACCGAATAATATGACATATTACCAGCATATAGGGACCAAATAATAATTCATACACGGAGAAATACTTCCACACTGTGAACAGTCCACAAATTACCACCACTTATTGATGGAATACTACAGTACTGATTATGAATACAAACCACAATAATAACAACACTGTTATTACCACCAGTGACATTATACACAGTACCTCTGTATATAGTGTCAGTGTACAGGTAATATAGTGATTACCAGTGACATTATACACAGGAGCTCAGTGATCACTGGCAACATTATTGTCAAGGTTTGCTCAGCTTGTGGGATTAGGTAGTTCAGAGGTTAATGTGGATGGCCTCACTCTGAGATTCTGGGAGGCTTTTTAAAGCCTCATTGTGGGCTCATTCCTCATCGTTTATACTCAGACCCTTGGCCGAGTGTGTGTGACCCTGGTGTGCTTTGTGACTGTAATACTTTATGCTTGTTTGGTTTTGATCTGGTTCTGTCCCTGTTACGAGTTCTGCCTGTCCCTCTTGTACTGCGTTGCTATCTCTGTGTATGACTCATTGCCTATGACCTGACTATTCTCTGATTGCCCCTCTTGTACTGTGCAGCTATCTCCATGTATGACTCATTGCTTACGTTCTGACTACTCTCTGCTCGCCCCTCTGGTATCGCGCCGCCCTCTCCATGTATGACCGCCCGTTTGTCTGACCTGAGTTCCCCTCGCCTCTACTCCAGGATTCCTGTAGTAGAGTCCTACAATCATCTTCAGAAGTGGGACACTAAGCCCCGCCCCCTGTGGTCACATGATCGTAGGTCCTTGTACTTCTTACTACCTTCAGCATCGCAGGTCCCGTCTGCCTCAACTTTCCCTGCAGTATCGGACCCCGGGCCCTCCCGCAGTAGGGGTGAGTCACGCTGCTCAGCCATGGCAGTTCGCCGACGCTGACAGGATCCTGATATTTATACACAGAAGATCTGCATACAGTGTCAGTGTAATACAGTGACCACCAGTGAAATTATACACAGGAGCTTTTGGAAGTGCATTGAGCAGCAGGGTGGTTTGCTGGTGAAGGGAAAAAAAATCTCTTTAAATCTTCTGCCTGAGCGAGTGTAAGCGAGCTGAGTGTGACCTGAGCGTCAGTGCGAACGGTGGTAAGTGTATGACTTGTGATTCAGTGACTTTGGATTCAGGGAGTTTGCAAAGGAGGTATTACTGAATTGCTGTTATATTTTATTAATACTTTTTATTTATTTTTACTTAGCTTTTCTGTCTGGTGCAATCCCCATTAGGAATGTGCTCCACTATTGCCAATGCCATCCAGTGTACGTCTTGACGCATGTACGCAATCCTTGACCAGCCAGTCGAGGGTGCATACTGCTGTGCGAGATGTGAGCACATTGTGCATTTGGAAGCCCAGATACTGGATTTAAATGTGCAGCTGGCAACACTGAGATCAATAGACAATATGGAAAGGAGACTTCTACTCACTGAGCAGACGCTCAATGAGATAGATGAGGGGGGGATGCTAGGTTGGAGCTGCAGGACAGTGAAGCAGTAAGATGGGTGACAGTTAGAAGGTGGGGTAGACAGAAGAGTGCCAGGGAGGCTAGTCCTGATCTGGCACAACCCAATAAGTTTGCCAAGTTGGCAGATGAGGGGAGTGTCAGTGCAGGGGTAGCACTGCTGCAGCAAGGCATGTCCTCTGAAAGCCAGAGGAGTATATGCTCCAGTAAGGGGAGAAATAGGAGAGCAGGGCAGGCCAGACAGGTGCTGGTAGTGGGGGACTCAATTATTAGGGGAACAGATAGGGCAATCTGTCACAAAGAAAGGGATCGTCGAACGGTGTGCTGCCTATCTGGCGCGCAAGTCTGACACATCGCTGACCGGGTTGACAGATTACTGGGAGGGGCTGGTGAGGATCCAGCGGTCATGGTCCACATTGGTACAAATGACACAGAGGTAGGTGGAAGGTCCTTAAAGATGATTTCAGGGAATTAGGCTGCAATCTTAAGGCAAGGACTTCCAAGGTGGTATTTTTGGAAATATTTCCTGTACCACGTGCCACGCCAGAGAGGAGATTAGGGAAGTTAATAAGTGGTTCAAGAATTAGTGTAGGAAGGAGGGGTTTGGGTTCCTGGAGAACTGGGCCGACTTCTCAGTTGGCTACAGGTTCTACGCTAGGGACGGGCTGCACCTCAATGGGGAGGGTGCAGCTGTGCTGGGGAAAAAAATGGCTAGAAGGGTGGAGGAGTGTTTAAACTTGGAACTAGGGGAGGGTATTCATTTTATAAGAGGGGAAGACTGTGTAGATAGAGACCTGGGCACAAATAATGAAATTGGAGGTGGTAGTGGCATGGGGGTGAGGTTAGAACAGTTAATAATTTAAGAAATAGAGGTACAGACATACATAAAGTGCATGTATACAAATGCCAGAAGCCTCGCCAACAAAATGGAGGACTTAGAATTAATTTTGTTGGAAGATAAGGTATATTGCACCCCCTCATAGGGTATAAGGCTGCCCCCTCATAGGGTATAATGCTTCTCCCCCCTCATAGGGTATAATGCACCCCCTCATAGGGTATAATGCTGCCCCCTCATAGGGTATAACACTAGATAGATAGATAGATATGTGATAATTAGATGTATAGATAGATAATAGATAGATAGATCTATGGATAGACAGATAGAAATAAAGATATAAAGATAATAGATAGTGAAAGATATAGGTAGCTATAGAGATAGATAGATAGACCTAGATAGATATAGATAGATAAATAGATAGATAGGGGATAAATAGATATATGGATAGATAGATAGATAGATATAAAGATAATAGATAGTGATAGCTATAGATAGGTATATAGATAGATAGATAGGGGATAAATAGATAGATCTATGGATACATGATATATAGATGGATAGATATAAAGATAATAGATAGAGATAGATATAGATAGGTATAGAGATAGATGGATATAGACTATTTATATCTATCTATATCTACCTCTATATCTATCTATCTATCTATCTATCTATATCTATCTCTATATCTAAGATAGAGACAGATAGATATAGAGATAGAGATATAGATATACAGATAGAAATAGATAGATATAGAGATATATAGATATAGAGATAGATAGATATAGAGATAGATATAGATAGATATAGAGATATATAAAAAACAAACCACAATACTCACCTCTCCTCCTGCTCCCACGCTGATGACGGCTTCAGTGTCAGCAGCTGACCCGTCTGCCAGACACACAGCGGGTGCGCGATGAAGTGACGTCATCGCGCATCGGCTGTGAGTCAGGAGCAGAGGGGACTGATGGGAGAGAGATGCTCTCTATTCCACTGAAATTGAGCGCAGCGCCGGCTGCCTAGGTTGGGGAGCAGGGCCCCGGGGTGAGTGGAGGCCGAGAGTGAATGAATATTCATTTCTCTTTAGTAGTGGGGACAGTGGCTCCTGCCTCCTGACACCCGCTGCTGCTCCGCTGGCAGGGCCCCCATAGCAGCTGTGTGGCACTGGCTGGGGGCCCCTGGAGCAGTGGGGGCCCTAGGCAACTGCTGTCCCTGTATACCAGTAGAGGTGCCAGGGCCCACCAGATGCCAGGGCCCACCGGAGAATCAGTCCGACGCTACCTGTCTGTATATATAATGTCAGTGTACAAGTAATAGAATGATCACTGGAGACATACACAGGAGTTCTGTATATAGTGTATAGTGTACAGGTAATACAGTGACTCACCAGTAACATTATACACAGGAGCTCTGCATATAGTCAGCGTACAGGTAATACAAGGATCACCAGTGACATTATACACAGGAGCTCTGTATATACTGTATAATGTAAGTGTCCAGGTAAATCACTGACTTACCAGTGACCTCTGTATTTGTAGCGATTCATCTTCGCTTTTCTTCCTCTTCCAGCCAGGACACGTTTGCTGCAGAAAATAACACACTATACTTGATCACTTCTAGACCACATTCCCCACTTTCCCCCCCGACTTCTACACTTTATGTGTAAAGGTCAGCCAGGGCAGTAGTCGTGGCTGAGTATTTCGGGTTCGGGCATTGTATACCCTGACCTCCCTCTACAGGAAAACGGTACCTCTTCTCTTGCATGGTACGGTGAATACTCACCGTGCCGTCAGCGTCCCCTTTGCTACGCCGACTTGATGCTGATCCTTGATCCCAATGAATAGAGACACAGTCCAGGGCAACTCTTAACTGAGCAAATTTATTTTCTTCAGGACACAGCACATCCACATAGTTTCCAGCATTTTCATCACAGTAAAGACAGCACATTACTTCATCTTTCCCTTCACTGTTCCTTGCAGTGTTTCCGTTTGACGAAGCGTCTCAGATGGCTCCTCAGTGTCCTCCCTGTATAGCGTCACCACGGTGAAGCGCTCTCCAGCATGTTTCGCCCCGGACATCAGAGATTCAGCCCACGTAGCTTTCCACCACATTCTGGAGTGACCTGCCCGTACCCTTTTACGGTAACCTTCAATCTTCCTCTGTTTACTTACACTCTTTTCCACTTTATTGCTGATTCTGCAGTACCGTGTTCTTCTCTAGATGGCTGGGCATCAGCTTTAACATCACGGGGTAGTTAGGCAGCTCAGGCATATAGCCCACCCGAGCACAAAGGGGTCAGGCCTCTGACTGCCTGAAACTGGAAGACCATCCTGGCTTATTCTCCAGCTATCCCCTCCTACAGTTAACTCCTATATGTCCTACAGCTACATCTACTGTGCAATGAGCTCAGTGCCCCATCTAGTGACCATAGCCCAGACTGCACTGTCCCTACCAAGTACAAGGTGCAGAAACATAGCTTATGCTATATAAATAATACAGCAACATGAAATATACGATAATGCGCAACAATGGTATAACATATATATAAATATATATACAAGTACAACAGCAACATGGGGGTTTAAAGGGGTAAGACTCTCAACCCCTTACACATGTCTACAGATTGATATTAGTCATGTATTATACTACAGCACAGGCACCATTTTGATGAATGCAAACCTTTTTTTTGTAACCCCACAAACACCCGGAGCACCAGAATCTCAATAACTGAAATTTACAAATACAGATTACACAACAACCACAAGATGCATTTCATCACCCAGGTCACCTCATTTTAATCAGTATAACAGCGTAGACCTGACACTGTCTGTACTTTACTGTTCACAAT
Source organism: Dendrobates tinctorius (assembly GCF_039654945.1). Taxonomy (NCBI): domain Eukaryota; kingdom Metazoa; phylum Chordata; class Amphibia; order Anura; family Dendrobatidae; genus Dendrobates; species Dendrobates tinctorius. The sequence goes on along the minus strand of NW_027362165.1, from coordinate 345,349 downwards.
CCTGCTGACAGGATCCCTTTAAATCTAAATTTTAATAAGTTTGTTCTTTTCTGCGCTAAACGTCCCCCAAACCCTGAGGACGGCGAGTATACCTTGGTTGTGTTTTGCTGTATGTGTATACAAAAGTAAAAGAAGAGCACCTATCAGGGGCTCAGAAAAGCTGGGTGGCATGTGTGCTAGTGTGTGACCCAGCGCAGGTGTCTCACTGGCCTATCAAAACAGTGACCGATAGCAGCAAACAGTGTGATGTGGATGTGAGAACTGTCTGCGGGGTGCGCTTAGGTGAGTGGACAAAAGAATATGGGAGGTTCACCTTTATAGTAACATCCCAGGGCAGGTGTGTCGTGAGCAAGTGGTGTTCAAGAAATATTGGTGGCAGTGGTTGTGACTTATCCTGACACACAATGTACAGGGAAATGGGAAAATTGTGAAAAAAAAAAGCAATTCTGACCTTAATTATGTTTACGGCGTACATTATGTGGTAAAAATGACCATGTAATATGATTCTCCTCATCAGTATGATTACAGAGATACTAAACGTGCCCAGATTTTTAAATTATTTTAGTGGTAGAAAAAAAATCAAGACTTTGAAATAAAAAATATGTTGGAGTTTGTGTTGCCATTTTCCGAGACCCGTAGTTTTACTTTTTCGTTCAATAGAGCTATGAGAGGGATTATTTTTTCATAAGGCGAGACGTTATTATGGATATTACTTTGGGATACATATGACATTTTAGTTGCTTGTTACGTATTTTAAGTGGTATTGCAGCGACCAAAAAATACCGCAATGTTGGCGTTTTTAAATTTTTTGTGTTTACCAATTGGGTTAATTATTTTTATATTTTGATAGCTCGGACTTTGCTGGATGTGGCGATATCACTTGACATTTTTTTTTATGTTCATTTTCAATGGAGGAAAATTGAACTTTTATGAGTTTTTTTTCAGATTTGTTTAAATCTTTTTTTGTTGTTTTACTTTTCTTTTCACTTCATTTATCGCTCCCTAAGGCCCCTTTCACACTTCAGTTTTTTGCAATCAGTCACAATCCGTCAGGTTTTGACAAAAACGGATCCTCAATTTTTTTTGGAGGATCCGTTTTTTCCCCATTGACTTGCATTAATGGCGGATTGTGACGGATGGCTGTCCGTTTCATCCGTTTTTTTTTTGAGGATCCGCCAAAAGTTGCTGTCCGTCACCATCCTCAAAGATTTCAAAACGGAGCTTGCAACAAAACTCTCTCTCTCTCTCCTTCCCGACCAGCATTTCCTTTAAATTTCCTCATTTTCAGGATCCTGTGCCATCCGTTCACATCAGTTCAGAACGGATCCGCTTGTCTGCCTTTTTGGCGGATTTGAACTGATGCAAAAAACTGAAGTGTGAAAGAGGCCTAAGCTGTACTACATACAGGGGCTAATGGTGCAGCAGAAGTGTGAACTTTTTGATGCTTTTGTTTAATATTTTCCACTATAGTATATGGAGAGCATAAAAAACGCATGCAAAATTCCAATGAAGTCTCCAATTGTGGAACTGAAGCATTCCTCTACTAAAAAAAATGCATTCGAAAAAACTGCCACAAAAAAATACAATAAAAAGTATTGATTGCTTTAGTGCGAATACCTATGGAAACAATGCAGCACTTCTGCACGTGTGAACATGGCCCAGGAGAGACTCTGGACAATTTGTACGTTCTACACCAGGTTCACACTTGGGGTTATTTATTTTTTTATCACTACTTAGAATTACAGACAAATTAAAAAAAGTGATCTGAGCCAATTATATGGAAAAAATACAATATTATTTAACATTTATTCTGAAGCTATATGAAATAATTCCGACTACAGCAATGGTCTGTGCCCATCACGGGTGATCCGTGTTACCGGGAAGAGAGGAGGAGACATTCCTGGAAGAAGCTGACAATAGATACATCACATTATCTCACGTATGAGGATACAGAATTATACAGGTTTGAAAATATCAAATAGAAAGATTTGCCTATAAACAGGTAAAAAAGCAAAAACAGTAAATAAAGCAATGACTTGCGCTATTGTACCGGTAAGTTTTTATACATCTCATCCCAATCCAGCTAACCCCTATCCGTACAGTGGCAGCTGGTATTGGATGGTCTGCCATGGGTAACATAACTAGTTCTCCTATATTAGACCCATTGCCATGTTCGTCTTTATGACATCACAGAAGCGTTGTCCACGAGTCATGGAATGTTCCGCAAGAACGGTCAGTGCGAGGCAAGCAGAGATAGAGAGGAGAGCTGAACACTAACCCAGAGCGACTTGTAAATCACTTTTTACTTGTTTTGTTTATTTTTTTTACTTTTATTTCTTTTTTTTGGGAGTGTTTTCTACCATCCGCACACACTTTTGTGTGTGTGGAGGGGAAGGCAGCCTAATGGCTGCACCCGTAGCTGGAGGAAAGTTCCAACCACGGAGACGTCTCCCACATGCCAGGACATCCCTATACAGTCAGAGGCCTGAACACCACCAAAGGCCAACTGGCTTCACGGGGTATGTGATGGCAGTGCTTTATTATATCGTGTCAATTATTAAATGCCTGTTCAAAACACCAGAAAAGGCAAAGGACCGATATTCCAGACTGAAAAGTCCACCACCATATCCTACAATGCCCGAAATAGGCCGATTCGTACAACCTGCAGCAAACATCAGCGCAGAGCCAGAGGGTATGAAGGAACGCCTGATACTCACCAGAACAGTAGATGAGGAAGAGACAACAGCCACATTGCCCAGGAGCCCATCCCCATGCACCTGGATGGAGCTAACTCCCTCTCAAGCACGTATACTCCTCAGTATGCCTTACGACCATCAACCGCGTATTAAGGTGACTGCTAAACAAGGCTACAATCCTACACCACACCTGCCAGTCAGCTATACCACTGGAAAGATCATGCAAGTAATGCTGATGAGCCCACAGGATGTACAACGTGCCTACAAGAGAGATTTGGGTTTCCTTCCAAGTCCTAGGAAGATCATTCTCCCGAGAAGAGAATTCCGCGGCACTTTGATTTAGCCGGCGGAAAATGTAGTGGCGAGTTGCTTGCAGCAAGCACATACCATCTTCTGCACAGCTGCTTCTTAGACAGATTTTCCGGTTTTGACTATGGCTTGATCAATGGATCATGTTTCTATACTGCCGCCTGCCCTGACCTCTGCTTGTTTAAAGTTATGCATCTACACTGCCGCCTGCCCTGACCTTTGCTTGCTCAATGGATTATGTTTTTGAACTGCCGCCTGCCTGACCTCTGCTTGCTCAATGGATTGTTTCTGCACTGCCGCCTGCCTTGACCTCTGCTTGCTCAGTGGATTATGTTTTTGAACTGCCGCCTGCCCTGACCTCTGCTTGCTCAATGGATTATGTTTTTGAACTGACGCCTGCCCTGACCTCTGCTTGCTCAATGGATTATGTTTCTGCACTGCCGCCTGCCTGACCTCTGCTTGCTCAATGGATTATGTTTTTGAACTGCCGCCTGCCCTGACCTCAGCTTGCTCAATGGATTATGTTTCTGCACTGCCGCCTGCCCTGACCTCAGCTTGCTCAATGGATTATGCTTCTGCACTGCCGCCTGCCCTGACCTCTGCTTGTTTCCGGTTATTAATCTGTGATACTAATAAAAATGTATATTATTCTGCACTATATGGACTGTGGGTCGTTTTTTTTCTTTGGTTTTATGGTTGTTTCCGGTTATGTTTTTGCACTGCTGCCTGCCCTGACCTCTGCTTGTTTCCGGTTATGTTTCTGCACTGCTGCCTGCCCTGACCTTTGCTTGTTTCTGACTACTCATTTGCCTGCTGATTTTGTACTTCTTCCTCAATGCCTGCACTTTTAAGACCCCAGTAGAGCTAATTTATATAAATCCTGCATCCTAACAATGAAGCCGGGTTATAGGGCTTCTGATCACAATGGTAGGATGATGCCTCAATGTGAAGAAGGGTAGCACCAGTTCTTCACCTAACAGTATGGAATGCTTATCTAAAAAAATGAAAAAGGAACAGTACAGTATAGACAAAGGTCCCATAAACTCAACAAGAACAAACCATTAAGAACTTTAAGCATAAACATATGAGACAACAAACCAAGTGGCTCAGAATACCACATACGACCCAACCAGCAGTTTTGTTGAAGGTATTTTCCTCTGATCTTTCGTTAAGAGGGTACAACATCTCAAATACATTAGACTGGTGTGGGTCTCCAACCATTTAGGAACCCTCAAATCAATAGTACAGGGGTCTTGAATCAGCCACAAAATTGCTTCAGGAAGAATTGGGTGGAGCACTGGTTTCATATGTACCCTGCCGCTCATGTCAAGGTCTATGAAAATAACCAAACACAAGGCTGAGTACTCAGATCTTATAGGAACCTCCCCAATAGTGAATGGCCATCTGTATATTCATAGTTCCCCAGGTCTGTAGACAGATGCGGGTTTCACGTCCGGGACCTCTGCCTATCAGACATTTATAGAATATTTTATGGATAACACATAAATGTATGGGAAAACTCCTCTTGTAAATAGTGCGCCTCAAGTTTCTTCTGCTGTTTGCAGTGGAATGTAGTCATCATAGCTAATATGAGGGAAGGATTCCTGAGAGGGGGTATACATCTACTATATCCATATTCTGTGGATATCTACCCTAATAAAGCTTATGGACGGTGAGTGCAGTGATGAGACCGACCCTTTATCAACATGTTCTGTCCCACAAACTAATGTAGTACACTGCACTGACCGCCGATAGACTTTATTCTCCAAAGACAATTTAAGTTTGTTATATGTATTAAAATACTTTTTTTCCCAGAATTATCTAAGAATTATCGACAAGGAAAATGGACTCAAGATAAAGCTTAGAAACATATATTTCTTTACAGCTCCTGATATAGGTATTGCGGTCTTTAAAAACAGTAGTCCCCAACTTCTGCCTCCTCAGCAAGTTATCCCCTAGCCATTGGTAGATCATAACTTGCTGATTACGGGTGTTTCACTGCCAGGACCCCCACCAATCCTAAGAACAGGGTGTCTGGAACAAGCGGCTGTTAAGAATGCGCAACAACACTTCTTTCATTATGGGACAATGATGGGGCTGATATGCTGATGATGGACTATGATGGGGCTGATGTGCTGATGATGGACTATGATGGGGCTGATGTGCTGATGATGGACTATGATGGGGTTGATGTGCTGATGATGGACTATGATGGGGCTGATGTGCTGATGATGAACTATGATTGGGATGATGAAGTCTGCAATAACAGAGCATAGCAGTACAACCCCTTAGCCTGGAGTGCCCTAACAAATAGCTGGGGAGGGTCCGAGCTCACAGTCAGACCTTAGAAGAAGAGTTAATAGTTTTGTTTCTTCTGTCTTAAAGGACAAAAAAGGCTTACAGTATATACTCGCGTATAAGTCGAGATTTTCAGCCCATTTTTTGGGGCTGAAAGTCCCCCTCTCGGCTTATACGCGAGTCATATACCGGGGGTCGGCCAGGGAGGGGGAGCGGGGGGGGTGTCGGAGATCATACTCACCTCTCCTGGCATGTTTCTGCAGCCCCCCGTGCTTATTCCATCTTCTCGGCGCTGTTCTTCCTGCTTTCAGCGGTCACGTGGTACGCTCATTACCCTCATTAATATGCACATATGTAATGAGCGGCACCACGTGACCGCAGAAAGCAGGAAGAACAGCACTGAGAAGATGGAACAAGCACGGGGGGCTGCAGAGACATGCCAGGAGAGGTGAGTATAACGGGGGGAGCCATATTCACCTGTGCCCCATTCCACCGCTGCGCATCGCTCTGCTGTCTTGCTTCCTCTGGCAGTGACGTTAAGGTCAGAGGGTGCCATGACGTAGTTAGCAGGCGCCCTCTGCCTGAACAGTCACTGCAGAGCCAGCAACGCTGAGGAGCAGCAGCTGCAGCAGTGACAAGGTGAGTATATAGTTTTTTTTTTCATTTTTTTAATTGAGGCTGCGGCAGCAGCATTGTAAGGGGCCACTAATCACTGTGCAGCAATACAAGGGGCCACTCATCACTGTGCAGCATTATAAGGGGCCACTCATCACTGTGCAGCATTATAAGGGGCCACTCATCACTGTGCAGCATTATAAGGGGCCACTCATCACCTTGCAGCATTATAAGGGGCCACTCATCACCGTGCAGCATAATAAGGGGCCACTAATCACCGTGCAGCATAATAAGGAGCCACTAATCACTGCAGCATTTCAAGGGGCCACTAATCACTGTGCAGCATTATAAGGGGCCACTCATCACTGTGCAGCATTACAAGGGGCCACTCATCACTGTGCAGCATTACAAGGGGCCACTAATAACTGTGCAGCATTACAAGGGGCCACTAATCACTGTGCAGCATTACAAGGGGCCACTAATCACTGTGCAGCATTACAAGGGGCCACTAATCACTGTGCAGCATTATATGGGGCCAGTAATCACTGTGCAGCATTATATGGGGCCAGTAATCACTGTGCAGCATTATATGGGGCCACTCATCACTGTGCTGCATTATAAGAGGCCACTCATTACTGTGCAGCATTATAAGGGGGCCTCTCATTACTGTGCAGCATTATACGGGGCCACTAATCACTGTGCAGCATTACAAAGGGCCACTAATCACCGTGCAGCATAAGGGGCCACTAATCACTGCAGCATTTCAAGGGGCCACTAATCACTGTGCAGCATTATAAGTGGCCACTAATCACCGTGCAGCATTGTAAGGGGCCACTAATCAATGTGCAGCATTATAAGGGGCCACTAATCACTGTGCAGCATTATAAGGGGCCACTAATCACTGTGCAGCATTATAAGGGGCCACTAATCACTGTGCAGCATTATAAGGGGCCACTAATCATTGTGCAGCATTATAAGGGGCCACTCTCCATGCAGCATTATAAGGGGCCACCAATCACTGTGAAGCATTATATGGGGCATATGTTATTATGGACCATGTAATAGGGCTACCATTATTCACTGTGCAGCATTATTAGGCATATTTTTGTATGGAGCATCTTATGGAACCCATCATGAACTTTATGGAGCATTATATGGGGCCATCATGAACTTTATGGAGCATCTTATGGGGCCCATTTTATTTTTGAAATTTACCAGTAGCTTCGGCATTTTCCACCCTAGGTTTATAGGCGAGTCAATAAGTTTTCCCAGTTTTTTGTGACAAAATTAGGGTGGTCGGCTTATACATGGGTCGGCTTATACGCGAGTATATACGGACTTCTAAAGAAAATTGCCCCCAAGTTATTTTGAGCGACCCCGCCTGCTGTACCATCCTTGTGATTTACGAGAACGTTTCTCACTTCCTGCTAGGACAGCGGAAACCCAAGGAGTAAAGAGAGAAGGTCCTTATGGCTGCATGGAGTAATGCTGGAAATCTCTAAGTCTGCGGGGACAACAGAGACTTTAGAAGAAGGCAAACCAAGGTTTAGTGCTAGCACTAGTGTGAGAGAAGGTTTATACTACAGGAGAGAAGTGCTGTAACAGGAAAGAACCTAACAAATAAAAAAGATTGTAGACAAACCAGATTTTGCTATCTATTCATGTCATTGCCTTCCATATTACAGAGAAATTTCCCTAAATCCGGTATCTGATAATCCACAATGATGTATATTCAGGGTCGAACTGGGGTGTCTGGGGCCCACCAGGGGAATGGACTCTAGGGCCCCATCCTACAGCTATATGCTAATATCTGTCAGTCGTTATCCCCATTATAGTGGAGCATCGGCTGTAAAACACAGGCGGCTCCTGCACATCTACTGTGCACCCCCATAACTGGGATGTATAATTACGGTAGTTTACATTAATGTGGTTCTTTGGTTAAAACAATTTATCACCGATCCATGGGCTCTATAGGATAGCTGATCGCATACGTCCGACCATTAGAAACTGCACCGACCGGAAGAATGAGAAAGTTTTATCGTTGATAGGACACTTATCCCCATTTTAAAATGGAGCAGCAGGTTAGATATCTGACCGAAGCTTCATTCATTCTCTTTGGAGCTTCTATAAAAATACAAGTGCAGCCACTGAGGGAATGAATGGATCAGTTGTCAAGTCGGACATGCCACTCCAGTCTAATGGGGATAAAAAGTTCCACATTTTGCTGAATGGGTCCAAGTAGTTAGACCCCCCCAATCAATACGTTATCACTTGTCCTGTGAATAGGAGATTACGTTTTTCCACAGGAAACCCCTGTAAGTGCATCTCTGCCGCTGTTTACAAAGTATTTAATCTCTAATGGAAATAAAGAATATTCTCCTAATTAATATCAGAGAAGACTAATGACCGTCAAACACAACACAATCTACTGTACCAAGACCAATAATACCACATACAGGGGAGAAATACCACCACACCATGACCAGACCACATAGTACCCGCATCATATCACATAAAAGGCACAAATACAACCACACCATGACCAGACCACATATTACCACCACATAGTGACCGAATAATATGACATATTACCAGCATATAGGAACCAAATAATAATTCATACACGGAGAAATACTTCCACACTGTGAACAGTCCACAAATTACCACCACTTATTGATGGAATACTACAGTACTGATTAGGAATACAAACCACAATAATAACAACACTGTTATTACCACCAGTGACATTATACACAGTACCTCTGTATATAGTGTCAGTGTACAGGTAATACAGTGATTACCAGTGACATTATACACAGGAGCTCAGTGATCACTGGCAACATTATTGTCAAGGTTTGCTCAGCTTGTGGGATTAGGTAGTTCAGAGGTTAATGTGGATGGCCTCACTCTGAGATTCTGGGAGGCTTTTTAAAGCCTCATTGTGGGCTCATTCCTCATCGTTTATACTCAGACCCTTGGCCGAGTGTGTGTGACCCTGGTGTGCTTTGTGACTGTAATACTTTATGCTTGTTTGGTTTTGATCTGGTTCTGTCCCTGTTACGAGTTCTGCCTGTCCCTCTTGTACTGCGTTGCTATCTCTGTGTATGACTCATTGCCTATGACCTGACTATTCTCTGATTGCCCCTCTTGTACTGTGCAGCTATCTCCATGTATGACTCATTGCTTACGTTCTGACTACTCTCTGCTCGCCCCTCTGGTATCGCGCCGCCCTCTCCATGTATGACCGCCCGTTTGTCTGACCTGAGTTCCCCTCGCCTCTACTCCAGGATTCCTGTAGTAGAGTCCTACAATCATCTTCAGAAGTGGGACACTAAGCCCCGCCCCCTGTGGTCACATGATCGTAGGTCCTTGTACTTCTTACTACCTTCAGCATCGCAGGTCCCGTCTGCCTCAACTTTCCCTGCAGTATCGGACCCCGGGCCCTCCCGCAGTAGGGGTGAGTCACGCTGCTCAGCCGTGGCAGTTCGCCGACGCTGACAGGATCCTGATATTTATACACAGAAGATCTGCATACAGTGTCAGTGTAATACAGTGACCACCAGTGAAATTATACACAGGAGCTTTTGGAAGTGCATTGAGCAGCAGGGTGGTTTGCTGGTGAAGGGAAAAAAAATCTCTTTAAATCTTCTGCCTGAGCGAGTGTAAGCGAGCTGAGTGTGACCTGAGCGTCAGTGCGAACGGTGGTAAGTGTGTGACTTGTGATTCAGTGACTTTGGATTCAGGGAGTTTGCAAAGGAGGTATTACTGAATTGCTGTTATATTTTATTAATACTTTTTATTTATTTTTACTTAGCTTTTCTGTCTGGTGCAATCCCCATTAGGAATGTGCTCCACTATTGCCAATGCCATCCAGTGTACGTCTTGACGCATGTACGCAATCCTTGACCAGCCAGTCGAGGGTGCATACTGCTGTGCGAGATGTGAGCACATTGTGCATTTGGAAGCCCAGATACTGGATTTAAATGTGCAGCTGGCAACACTGAGATCAATAGACAATATGGAAAGGAGACTTCTACTCACTGAGCAGACGCTCAATGAGATAGATGAGGGGGGGATGCTAGGTTGGAGCTGCAGGACAGTGAAGCAGTAAGATGGGTGACAGTTAGAAGGTGGGGTAGACAGAAGAGTGCCAGGGAGGCTAGTCCTGATCTGGCACAACCCAATAAGTTTGCCAAGTTGGCAGATGAGGGGAGTGTCAGTGCAGGGGTAGCACTGCTGCAGCAAGGCATGTCCTCTGAAAGCCAGAGGAGTATATGCTCCAGTAAGGGGAGAAATAGGAGAGCAGGGCAGGCCAGACAGGTGCTGGTAGTGGGGGACTCAATTATTAGGGGAACAGATAGGGCAATCTGTCACAAAGAAAGGGATCGTCGAACGGTGTGCTGCCTATCTGGCGCGCAAGTCTGACACATCGCTGACCGGGTTGACAGATTACTGGGAGGGGCTGGTGAGGATCCAGCGGTCATGGTGCACATTGGTACAAATGACACAGAGGTAGGTGGAAGGTCCTTAAAGATGATTTCAGGGAATTAGGCTGCAATCTTAAGGCAAGGACTTCCAAGGTGGTATTTTTGGAAATATTTCCTGTACCACGTGCCACGCCAGAGAGGAGATTAGGGAAGTTAATAAGTGGTTCAAGAATTAGTGTAGGAAGGAGGGGTTTGGGTTCCTGGAGAACTGGGCCGACTTCTCAGTTGGCTACAGGTTCTACGCTAGGGACGGGCTGCACCTCAATGGGGAGGGTGCAGCTGTGCTGGGGAAAAAAATGGCTAGAAGGGTGGAGGAGTGTTTAAACTTGGAACTAGGGGAGGGTATTCATTTTATAAGAGGGGAAGACTGTGTAGATAGAGACCTGGGCACAAATAATGAAATTGGAGGTGGTAGTGGCATGGGGGTGAGGTTAGAACAGTTAATAATTTAAGAAATAGAGGTACAGACATACATAAAGTGCATGTATACAAATGCCAGAAGCCTCGCCAACAAAATGGAGGACTTAGAATTAATTTTGTTGGAAGATAAGGTATATTGCACCCCCTCATAGGGTATAAGGCTGCCCCCCTCATAGGGTATAATGCTTCTCCCCCCTCATAGGGTATAATGCACCCCCTCATAGGGTATAATGCTGCCCCCTCATAGGGTATAACACTAGATAGATAGATAGATATGTGATAATTAGATGTATAGATAGATAATAGATAGATAGATCTATGGATAGACAGATAGAAATAAAGATATAAAGATAATAGATAGTGAAAGATATAGGTAGCTATAGAGATAGATAGATAGACCTAGATAGATATAGATAGATAAATAGATAGATAGGGGATAAATAGATATATGGATAGATAGATAGATAGATATAAAGATAATAGATAGTGATAGCTATAGATAGGTATATAGATAGATAGATAGGGGATAAATAGATAGATCTATGGATACATGATATATAGATGGATAGATATAAAGATAATAGATAGAGATAGATATAGATAGGTATAGAGATAGATGGATATAGACTATTTATATCTATCTATATCTACCTCTATATCTATCTATCTATCTATCTATATCTATCTCTATATCTAAGATAGAGACAGATAGATATAGAGATAGAGATATAGATATACAGATAGAAATAGATAGATATAGAGATATATAGATATAGAGATAGATAGATATAGAGATAGATATAGATAGATATAGAGATATATAAAAAACAAACCACAATACTCACCTCTCCTCCTGCTCCCACGCTGATGACGGCTTCAGTGTCAGCAGCTGACCCGTCTGCCAGACACACAGCGGGTGCGCGATGAAGTGACGTCATCGCGCATCGGCTGTGAGTCAGGAGCAGAGGGGACTGATGGGAGAGAGATGCTCTCTATTCCACTGAAATTGAGCGCAGCGCCGGCTGCCTAGGTTGGGGAGCGGGCCCCGGGGTGAGTGGAGGCCGAGAGTGAATGAATATTCATTTCCTCTTTAGTAGTGGGGAGACAGTGGCTCCTGCCTCCTGACACCCGCTGCTGCTCCGCTGGCAGGGCCCCCATAGCAGCTGTGTGGCACTGGCTGGGGGCCCCTGGAGCAGTGGGGGCCCTAGGCAACTGCTGTCCCTGTATACCAGTAGAGGTGCCAGGGCCCACCAGATGCCAGGGGCCCACCGGAGAATCAGTCCGACGCTACCTGTCTGTATATATAATGTCAGTGTACAAGTAATAGAATGATCACTGGAGACATACACAGGAGTTCTGTATATAGTGTATAGTGTACAGGTAATACAGTGACTCACCAGTAACATTATACACAGGAGCTCTGCATATAGTCAGCGTACAGGTAATACAAGGGATCACCAGTGACATTATACACAGGAGCTCTGTATATACTATATAATGTAAGTGTCCAGGTAAATCACTGACTTACCAGTGACCTCTGTATTTGTAGCGATTCATCTTCGCTTTTCTTCCTCTTCCAGCCAGGACACGTTTGCTGCAGAAAATAACACACTATACTTGATCACTTCTAGACCACATTCCCCACTTTCCCCCCGGACTTCTACACTTTATGTGTAAAGGTCAGCCAGGGCAGTAGTCGTGGCTGAGTATTTCGGGTTCGGGCATTGTATACCCTGACCTCCCTCTACAGGAAAACGGTACCTCTTCTCTTGCATGGTACGGTGAATACTCACCGTGCCGTCAGCGTCCCCTTTGCTACGCCGACTTGATGCTGATCCTTGATCCCAATGAATAGAGACACAGTCCAGGGCAACTCTTAACTGAGCAAATTTATTTTCTTCAGGACACAGCACATCCACATAGTTTCCAGCATTTTCATCACAGTAAAGACAGCACATTACTTCATCTTTCCCTTCACTGTTCCTTGCAGTGTTTCCGTTTGACGAAGCGTCTCAGATGGCTCCTCAGTGTCCTCCCTGTATAGCGTCACCACGGTGAAGCGCTCTCCAGCATGTTTCGCCCCGGACATCAGAGATTCAGCCCACGTAAGCTTTCCACCACATTCTGGAGTGACCTGCCCGTACCCTTTTACGGTAACTTCAATCTTCCTCTGTTTACTTACACTCTTTTCCACTTTTTTGCTGATTCTGCAGTACCGTGTTCTTCTCTAGATGGCTGGGCATCAGCTTTAACATCACGGGGTAGTTAGGCAGCTCAGGCATATAGCCCACCCGAGCACAAAGGGGTCAGGCCTCTGACTGCCTGAAACTGGAAGACCATCCTGGCTTATTCTCCAGCTATCCCCTCCTACAGTTAACTCCTATATGTCCTACAGCTACATCTACTGTGCAATGAGCTCAGTGCCCCATCTAGTGACCATAGCCCAGACTGCACTGTCCCTACCAAGTACAAGGTGCAGAAACATAGCTTATGCTATATAAATAATACAGCAACATGAAATATACGATAATGCGCAACAATGGTATAACATATATATAAATATATATACAAGTACAACAGCAACATGGGGGTTTAAAGGGGTAAGACTCTCAACCCCTTACACATGTCTACAATATTGATATTAGTCATGTATTATACTACAGCACAGGCACCATTTTGATGAATGCAAACCTTTTTTTTTGTAACCCCACAAACACCCGGAGCACAAGAATCTCAATAACTGAAATTTACAAATACAGATTACACAACAACCACAAGATGCATTTCATCACCCAGGTCACCTCATTTTAATCAGTATAACAGCGTAGACCTGACACTGTCTGTACTTTACTGTTCACAATCCTGCTGACAGGATCCCTTTAAATCTAAATTTAATAAGTTTTGTTCTTTTCTGCGCTAAACGTCCCCAAACCCTGAGGACGGCGAGTATACCTTGGTTGTGTTTTTGCTGTATGTGTATACAAAAGTAAAAGAAGAGCACCTATCAGGGGCTCAGAAAAGCTGGGTGGCATGTGTGCTAGTGTGTGACCCAGCGCAGGTGTCTCACTGGCCTATCAAAACAGTGACCGATAGCAGCAAACAGTGTGATGTGGATGTGAGAACTGTCTGCGGGGTGCGCTTAGGTGAGTGGACAAAAGAATATGGAGGTTCACCTTTATAGTAACATCCCAGGGCAGGTGTGTCGTGAGCAAGTGGTGTTCAAGAAATATTGTGGCAGTGGTTGTGACTTATCTGACACACAATGTACAGGAAATGGGAAAATTGTGAAAAAAAACGCAATTCTGACCTTAATTATGTTTACGGCGTACATTATGTGGTAAAAATGACCATGTAATATGATTCTCCTCATCAGTATGATTACAGAGATACTAAACGTGCCCAGATTTTTAAATTATTTTAGTGGTAGAAAAAAAATCAAGACTTTGAAATAAAAAATATGTTGGAGTTTGTGTTTGCATTTTCAGACCCGTAGTTTTACTTTTTCGTTCAATAGAGCTATGAGAGGGATTATTTTTTTATAAGGCGAGACGTTATTATGGATATTACTTTGGGATAGATATGACATTTTAGTTGCTTGTTACGTATTTTAAGTGGTATTGCAGCGACCAAAAAATACCGCAATGTTGGCGTTTTTAAATTTTTTGTGTTTACCAATTGGGTTAATTATTTTTATATTTTGATAGCTCGGACTTTGCTGGATGTGGCGATATCACTTGACATTTTTTTTTATGTTCATTTTCAATGGAGGAAAATTGAACTTTTATGAGTTTTTTTTTCAGATTTGTTTAAATCTTTTTTTGTTGTTTTACTTTTCTTTTCACTTCATTTATCGCTCCCTAAGGCCCCTTTCACACTTCAGTTTTTTGCAATCAGTCACAATCCGTCAGGTTTTGACAAAAACGGATCCTCAGTTTTTTTTTGAGGATCCGTTTTTTCCCCATTGACTTGCATTAATGGCGGATTGTGACGGATGGCTGTCCGTTTCATCAGTTTTTTTTTTGAGGATCCGCCAAAAGTTGCTGTCCGTCACCATCCTCAAAGATTTCAAAACGGAGCTTGCAACAAAACTCTCTCTCTCTCTCTCTCCTTCCCGACCAGCGTTTCCTTTAAATTTCCTCATTTTCAGGATCCTGTGCCATCCGTTCACATCAGTTCAGAACGGATCCGCTTGTCTGCCTTTTTGGCGGATTTGAACTGATGCAAAAAACTGAAGTGTGAAAGAGGCCTAAGCTGTACTACATACAGGGGCTAATGGTGCAGCAGAAGTGTGAACTTTTTGATGCTTTTGTTTAATATTTTCCACTATAGTATATGGAGAGCATAAAAAACGCATGCAAAATTCCAATGAAGTCTCCAATTGTGGAACTGAAGCATTCCTCTACTAAAAAAAATGCATTCGAAAAAACTGCCACAAAAAAATACAATAAAAAGTATTGATTGCTTTAGTGCGAATACCTATGGAAACAATGCAGCACTTCTGCACGTGTGAACATGGCCCAGGAGAGACTCTGGACAATTTGTACGTTCTACACCAGGTTCACACTTGGGGTTATTTATTTTTTTATCACTACTTAGAATTACAGACAAATTAAAAAAAGTGATCTGAGCCAATTATATGGAAAAAATACAATATTATTTAACATTTATTCTGAAGCTATATGAAATAATTCTGACTACAGCAATGGTCTGTGCCCATCACGGGTGATCCGTGTTACCGGGAAGAGAGGAGGAGACATTCCTGGAAGAAGCTGACAATAGATACATCACATTATCTCACGTATGAGGATACAGAATTATACAGGTTTGAAAATATCAAATAGAAAGATTTGCCTGTAAACAGGTAAAAAAGCAAAAACAGTAAATAAAGCAATGACTTGCGCTATTGTACCGGTAAGTTTTTATACATCTCATCCCAATCCAGCTAACCCCTATCCGTACAGTGGCAGCTGGTATTGGATGGTCTGCCATGGGTAACATAACTAGTTCTCCTATATTAGACCCATTGCCATGTTCGTCTTTATGACATCACAGAAGCGTTGTCCACGAGTCATGGAATGTTCCGCAAGAACGGTCAGTGCGAGGCAAGCAGAGATAGAGAGGAGAGCTGAACACTAACCCAGAGCGACTTGTAAATCACTTTTTACTTGTTTTGTTTATTTTTTTTACTTTTGTTTCTTTTTTTTGGGAGTGTTTTCTACCATCCGCACACACTTTTGTGTGTGTGGAGGGGAAGGCAGCCTAATGGCTGCACCCGTAGCTGGAGGAAAGTTCCAACCACGGAGACGTCTCCCACATGCCAGGACATCCCTATACAGTCAGAGGCCTGAACACCACCAAAGGCCAACTGGCTTCACGGGGTATGTGATGGCAGTGCTTTATTATATCGTGTCAATTATTAAATGCCTGTTCAAAACACCAGAAAAGGCAAAGGACCGATATTCCAGACTGAAAAGTCCACCACCATATCCTACAATGCCCGAAATAGGCCGATTCGTACAACCTGCAGCAAACATCAGCGCAGAGCCAGAGGGTATGAAGGAACGCCTGATACTCACCAGAACAGTAGATGAGGAAGAGACAACAGCCACATTGCCCAGGAGCCCATCCCCATGCACCTGGATGGAGCTAACTCCCTCTCAAGCACGTATACTCCTCAGTATGCCTTACGACCATCAACCGCGTATTAAGGTGACTGCTAAACAAGGCTACAATCCTACACCACACCTGCCAGTCAGCTATACCACTGGAAAGATCATGCAAGTAATGCTGATGAGCCCACAGGATGTACAACGTGCCTACAAGAGAGATTTGGGTTTCCTTCCAAGTCCTAGGAAGATCATTCTCCCGAGAAGAGAATTCCGCGGCACTTTGATTTAGCCGGCGGAAAATGTAGTGGCGAGTTGCTTGCAGCAAGCACATACCATCTTCTGCACAGCTGCTTCTTAGACAGATTTTCCGGTTTTGACTATGGCTTGATCAATGGATCATGTTTCTATACTGCCGCCTGCCCTGACCTCTGCTTGTTTAAAGTTATGCATCTACACTGCCGCCTGCCCTGACCTTTGCTTGCTCAATGGATTATGTTTTTGAACTGCCGCCTGCCTGACCTCTGCTTGCTCAATGGATTGTTTCTGCACTGCCACCTGCCTTGACCTCTGCTTGCTCAGTGGATTATGTTTTTGAACTGCCGCCTGCCCTGACCTCTGCTTGCTCAATGGATTATGTTTTTGAACTGACGCCTGCCCTGACCTCTGCTTGCTCAATGGATTATGTTTCTGCACTGCCGCCTGCCTGACCTCTGCTTGCTCAATGGATTATGTTTTTGAACTGCCGCCTGCCCTGACCTCAGCTTGCTCAATGGATTATGTTTCTGCACTGCCGCCTGCCCTGACCTCAGCTTGCTCAATGGATTATGCTTCTGCACTGCCGCCTGCCCTGACCTCTGCTTGTTTCCGGTTATTAATCTGTGATACTAATAAAAATGTATATTATTCTGCACTATATGGACTGTGGGTCGTTTTTTTTCTTTGGTTTTATGGTTGTTTCCGGTTATGTTTTTGCACTGCTGCCTGCCCTGACCTCTGCTTGTTTCCGGTTATGTTTCTGCACTGCTGCCTGCCCTGACCTTTGCTTGTTTCTGACTACTCATTTGCCTGCTGATTTTGTACTTCTTCCTCAATGCCTGCACTTTTAAGACCCCAGTAGAGCTAATTTATATAAATCCTGCATCCTAACAATGAAGCCGGGTTATAGGGCTTCTGATCACAATGGTAGGATGATGCCTCAATGTGAAGAAGGGTAGCACCAGTTCTTCACCTAACAGTATGGAATGCTTATCTAAAAAAATGAAAAAGGAACAGTACAGTATAGACAAAGGTCCCATAAACTCAACAAGAACAAACCATTAAGAACTTTAAGCATAAACATATGAGACAACAAACCAAGTGGCTCAGAATACCACATACGACCCAACCAGCAGTTTTGTTGAAGGTATTTTCCTCTGATCTTTCGTTAAGAGGGTACAACATCTCAAATACATTAGACTGGTGTGGGTCTCCAACCATTTAGGAACCCTCAAATCAATAGTACAGGGGTCTTGAATCAGCCACAAAATTGCTTCAGGAAGAATTGGGTGGAGCACTGGTTTCATATGTACCCTGCCGCTCATGTCAAGGTCTATGAAAATAACCAAACACAAGGCTGAGTACTCAGATCTTATAGGAACCTCCCCAATAGTGAATGGCCATCTGTATATTCATAGTTCCCCAGGTCTGTAGACAGATGCGGGTTTCACGTCCGGGACCTCTGCCTATCAGACATTTATAGAATATTTTATGGATAACACATAAATGTATGGGAAAACTCCTCTTGTAAATAGTGCGCCTCAAGTTTCTTCTGCTGTTTGCAGTGGAATGTAGTCATCATAGCTAATATGAGGGAAGGATTCCTGAGAGGGGGTATACATCTACTATATCCATATTCTGTGGATATCTACCCTAATAAAGCTTATGGACGGTGAGTGCAGTGATGAGACCGACCCTTTATCAACATGTTCTGTCCCACAAACTAATGTAGTACACTGCACTGACCGCCGATAGACTTTATTCTCCAAAGACAATTTAAGTTTGTTATATGTATTAAAATACTTTTTTTCCCAGAATTATCTAAGAATTATCGACAAGGAAAATGGACTCAAGATAAAGCTTAGAAACATATATTTCTTTACAGCTCCTGATATAGGTATTGCGGTCTTTAAAAACAGTAGTCCCCAACTTCTGCCTCCTCAGCAAGTTATCCCCTAGCCATTGGTAGATCATAACTTGCTGATTACGGGTGTTTCACTGCCAGGACCCCCACCAATCCTAAGAACAGGGTGTCTGGAACAAGCGGCTGTTAAGAATGCGCAACAACACTTCTTTCATTATGGGACAATGATGGGGCTGATATGCTGATGATGGACTATGATGGGGCTGATGTGCTGATGATGGACTATGATGGGGCTGATGTGCTGATGATGGACTATGATGGGGTTGATGTGCTGATGATGGACTATGATGGGGCTGATGTGCTGATGATGAACTATGATTGGGATGATGAAGTCTGCAATAACAGAGCATAGCAGTACAACCCCTTAGCCTGGAGTGCCCTAACAAATAGCTGGGGAGGGTCCGAGCTCACAGTCAGACCTTAGAAGAAGAGTTAATAGTTTTGTTTCTTCTGTCTTAAAGGACAAAAAAGGCTTACAGTATATACTCGCGTATAAGTCGAGATTTTCAGCCCATTTTTTGGGGCTGAAAGTCCCCCTCTCGGCTTATACGCGAGTCATATACCGGGGGTCGGCCAGGGAGGGGGAGCGGGGGGTGTCGGAGATCATACTCACCTCTCCTGGCATGTTTCTGCAGCCCCCCGTGCTTATTCCATCTTCTCGGCGCTGTTCTTCCTGCTTTCAGCGGTCACGTGGTACGCTCATTACCCTCATTAATATGCACATATGTAATGAGCGGCACCACGTGACCGCAGAAAGCAGGAAGAACAGCACTGAGAAGATGGAACAAGCACGGGGGGCTGCAGAGACATGCCAGGAGAGGTGAGTATAACGGGGGGAGCCATATTCACCTGTGCCCCATTCCACCGCTGCGCATCGCTCTGCTGTCTTGCTTCCTCTGGCAGTGACGTTAAGGTCAGAGGGTGCCATGACGTAGTTAGCAGGCGCCCTCTGCCTGAACAGTCACTGCAGAGCCAGCAACGCTGAGGAGCAGCAGCTGCAGCAGTGACAAGGTGAGTATATAGTTTTTTTTTCATTTTTTTAATTGAGGCTGCGGCAGCAGCATTGTAAGAGGCCACTAATCACTGTGCAGCAATACAAGGGGCCACTCATCACTGTGCAGCATTATAAGGGGCCACTCATCACTGTGCAGCATTATAAGGGGCCACTCATCACTGTGCAGCATTATAAGGGGCCACTCATCACTGTGCAGCATTATAAGGGGCCACTCATCACCTTGCAGCATTATAAGGGGCCACTCATCACCGTGCAGCATAATAAGGGGCCACTAATCACCGTGCAGCATAATAAGGAGCCACTAATCACTGCAGCATTTCAAGGGGCCACTAATCACTGTGCAGCATTATAAGGGGCCACTCATCACTGTGCAGCATTACAAGGGGCCACTCATCACTGTGCAGCATTACAAGGGGCCACTAATAACTGTGCAGCATTACAAGGGGCCACTAATCACTGTGCAGCATTACAAGGGGCCACTAATCACTGTGCAGCATTACAAGGGGCCACTAATCACTGTGCAGCATTATATGGGGCCAGTAATCACTGTGCAGCATTATATGGGGCCAGTAATCACTGTGCAGCATTATATGGGGCCACTCATCACTGTGCTGCATTATAAGAGGCCACTCATTACTGTGCAGCATTATAAGGGGGCCTCTCATTACTGTGCAGCATTATACGGGGCCACTAATCACTGTGCAGCATTACAAAGGGCCACTAATCACCGTGCAGCATAAGGGGCCACTAATCACTGCAGCATTTCAAGGGGCCACTAATCACTGTGCAGCATTATAAGTGGCCACTAATCACCGTGCAGCATTGTAAGGGGCCACTAATCAATGTGCAGCATTATAAGGGGCCACTAATCACTGTGCAGCATTATAAGGGGCCACTAATCACTGTGCAGCATTATAAGGGGCCACTAATCACTGTGCAGCATTATAAGGGGCCACTAATCATTGTGCAGCATTATAAGGGGCCACTCTCCATGCAGCATTATAAGGGGCCACCAATCACTGTGAAGCATTATATGGGGCATATGTTATTATGGACCATGTAATAGGGCTACCATTATTCACTGTGCAGCATTATTAGGCATATTTTTGTATGGAGCATCTTATGGAACCCATCATGAACTTTATGGAGCATTATATGGGGCCATCATGAACTTTATGGAGCATCTTATGGGGCCCATTTTATTTTTGAAATTTACCAGTAGCTTCGGCATTTTCAACCCTAGGTTTATAGGCGAGTCAATAAGTTTTCCCAGTTTTTTGTGACAAAATTAGGGTGGTCGGCTTATACATGGGTCGGCTTATACGCGAGTATATACGGACTTCTAAAGAAAATTGCCCCCAAGTTATTTTGAGCGACCCCGCCTGCTGTACCATCCTTGTGATTTACGAGAACGTTTCTCACTTCCTGCTAGGACAGCGGAAACCCAAGGAGTAAAGAGAGAAGGTCCTTATGGCTGCATGGAGTAATGCTGGAAATCTCTAAGTCTGCGGGGACAACAGAGACTTTAGAAGAAGGCAAACCAAGGTTTAGTGCTAGCACTAGTGTGAGAGAAGGTTTATACTACAGGAGAGAAGTGCTGTAACAGGAAAGAACCTAACAAATAAAAAAGATTGTAGACAAACCAGATTTTGCTATCTATTCATGTCATTGCCTTCCATATTACAGAGAAATTTCCCTAAATCCGGTATCTGATAATCCACAATGATGTATATTCAGGGTCGAACTGGGGTGTCTGGGGCCCACCAGGGGAATGGACTCTAGGGCCCCATCCTACAGCTATATGCTAATATCTGTCAGTCGTTATCCCCATTATAGTGGAGCATCGGCTGTAAAACACAGGCGGCTCCTGCACATCTACTGTGCACCCCCATAACTGGGATGTATAATTACGGTAGTTTACATTAATGTGGTTCTTTGGTTAAAACAATTTATCACCGATCCATGGGCTCTATAGGATAGCTGATCGCATACGTCCGACCATTAGAAACTGCACCGACCGGAAGAATGAGAAAGTTTTATCGTTGATAGGACACTTATCCCCATTTTAAAATGGAGCAGCAGGTTAGATATCTGACCGAAGCTTCATTCATTCTCTTTGGAGCTTCTATAAAAATACAAGTGCAGCCACTGAGGGAATGAATGGATCAGTTGTCAAGTCGGACATGCCACTCCAGTCTAATGGGGATAAAAAGTTCCACATTTTGCTGAATGGGTCCAAGTAGTTAGACCCCCCCAATCAATACGTTATCACTTGTCCTGTGAATAGGAGATTACGTTTTTCCACAGGAAACCCCTGTAAGTGCATCTCTGCCGCTGTTTACAAAGTATTTAATCTCTAATGGAAATAAAGAATATTCTCCTAATTAATATCAGAGAAGACTAATGACCGTCAAACACAACACAATCCACTGTACCAAGACCAATAATACCACATACAGGGGAGAAATACCACCACACCATGACCAGACCACATAGTACCCGCATCATATCACATAAAAGGCACAAATACAACCACACCATGACCAGACCACATATTACCACCACATAGTGACCGAATAATATGACATATTACCAGCATATAGGAACCAAATAATAATTCATACACGGAGAAATACTTCCACACTGTGAACAGTCCACAAATTACCACCACTTATTGATGGAATACTACAGTACTGATTATGAATACAAACCACAATAATAACAACACTGTTATTACCACCAGTGACATTATACACAGTACCTCTGTATATAGTGTCAGTGTACAGGTAATACAGTGATTACCAGTGACATTATACACAGGAGCTCAGTGATCACTGGCAACATTATTGTCAAGGTTTGCTCAGCTTGTGGGATTAGGTAGTTCAGAGGTTAATGTGGATGGCCTCACTCTGAGATTCTGGGAGGCTTTTTAAAGCCTCATTGTGGGCTCATTCCTCATCGTTTATACTCAGACCCTTGGCCGAGTGTGTGTGACCCTGGTGTGCTTTGTGACTGTAATACTTTATGCTTGTTTGGTTTTGATCTGGTTCTGTCCCTGTTACGAGTTCTGCCTGTCCCTCTTGTACTGCGTTGCTATCTCTGTGTATGACTCATTGCCTATGACCTGACTATTCTCTGATTGCCCCTCTTGTACTGTGCAGCTATCTCCATGTATGACTCATTGCTTACGTTCTGACTACTCTCTGCTCGCCCCTCTGGTATCGCGCCGCCCTCTCCATGTATGACCGCCCGTTTGTCTGACCTGAGTTCCCCTCGCCTCTACTCCAGGATTCCTGTAGTAGAGTCCTACAATCATCTTCAGAAGTGGGACACTAAGCCCCGCCCCCTGTGGTCACATGATCGTAGGTCCTTGTACTTCTTACTACCTTCAGCATCGCAGGTCCCGTCTGCCTCAACTTTCCCTGCAGTATCGGACCCCGGGCCCTCCCGCAGTAGGGGTGAGTCACGCTGCTCAGTCGTGGCAGTTCGCCGACGCTGACAGGATCCTGATATTTATACACAGAAGATCTGCATACAGTGTCAGTGTAATACAGTGACCACCAGTGAAATTATACACAGGAGCTTTTGGAAGTGCATTGAGCAGCAGGGTGGTTTGCTGGTGAAGGGAAAAAAAATCTCTTTAAATCTTCTGCCTGAGCGAGTGTAAATGAGCTGAGTGTGACCTGAGCGTAAGTGCGAACGGTGGTAAGTGTGTGACTTGTGATTCAGTGACTTTGGATTCAGGGAGTTTGCAAAGGAGGTATTACTGAATTGCTGTTATATTTTATTAATACTTTTTATTTATTTTTACTTATCTTTTCTGTCTGGTGCAATCCCCATTAGGAATGTGCTCCACTATTGCCAATGCCATCCAGTGTACGTCTTGCCGCATGTACGCAATCCTTGACCAGCCAGTCGAGGGTGCATACTGCTGTGCGAGATGTGAGCACATTGTGCATTTGGAAGCCCAGATACTGGATTTAAATGTGCAGCTGGCAACACTGAGATCAATAGACAATATGGAAAGGAGACTTCTACTCACTGAGCAGACGCTCAATGAGATAGATGAGGGGGGGATGCTAGGTTGGAGCTGCAGGACAGTGAAGCAGTAAGATGGGTGACAGTTAGAAGGTGGGGTAGACAGAAGAGTGCCAGGGAGGCTAGTCCTGATCTGGCACAACCCAATAAGTTTGCCAAGTTGGCAGATGAGGGGAGTGTCAGTGCAGGGGTAGCACTGCTGCAGCAAGGCATGTCCTCTGAAAGCCAGAGGAGTATATGCTCCAGTAAGGGGAGAAATAGGAGAGCAGGGCAGGCCAGACAGGTGCTGGTAGTGGGGGACTCAATTATTAGGGGAACAGATAGGGCAATCTGTCACAAAGAAAGGGATCGTCGAACGGTGTGCTGCCTATCTGGCGCGCAAGTCTGACACATCGCTGACCGGGTTGACAGATTACTGGGAGGGGCTGGTGAGGATCCAGCGGTCATGGTGCACATTGGTACAAATGACACAGAGGTAGGTGGAAGGTCCTTAAAGATGATTTCAGGGAATTAGGCTGCAATCTTAAGGCAAGGACCTCCAAGGTGGTATTTTTGGAAATATTTCCTGTACCACGTGCCACGCCAGAGAGGAGATTAGGGAAGTTAATAAGTGGTTCAAGAATTAGTGTAGGAAGGAGGGGTTTGGGTTCCTGGAGAACTGGGCCGACTTCTCAGTTGGCTACAGGTTCTACGCTAGGGACGGGCTGCACCTCAATGGGGAGGGTGCAGCTGTGCTGGGGAAAAAAATGGCTAGAAGGGTGGAGGAGTGTTTAAACTTGGAACTAGGGGAGGGTATTCATTTTATAAGAGGGGAAGACTGTGTAGATAGAGACCTGGGCACAAATAATGAAATTGGGGGTGGTAGTGGCATGGGGGGTGAGGTTAGAACAGTTAATAATTTAAGAAATAGAGGTACAGACATACATAAAGTGCATGTATACAAA
The DNA here is from genome assembly GCF_039654945.1 of Dendrobates tinctorius. Classification (NCBI taxonomy): domain Eukaryota; kingdom Metazoa; phylum Chordata; class Amphibia; order Anura; family Dendrobatidae; genus Dendrobates; species Dendrobates tinctorius. The sequence goes on along the minus strand of NW_027362165.1, from coordinate 320,739 downwards.
TGCCAGAAGCCTCGCCAACAAAATGGAGGACTTAGAATTATTTTGTTTGGAAGATAAGGTATATTGCACCCCCTCATAGGGTATAAGGCTGCCCCCTCTTAGGGTATAATGCTTCTCCCCCCCTCATAGGTATAATGCACCCCCCTCATAGGGTATAATGCTGCCCCCTCATAGGGTATAACACTAGATAGATAGATAGATAGATATGTGATAATTAGATGTATAGATAGATAATAGATAGATAGATCTATGGATAGACAGATAGATATAAAGATATAAGATAATAGATAGTGAAAGATATAGGTAGCTATAGAGATAGATAGACCTAGATAGATATAGATAGATAAATAGATAGATAGGGGATAAATAGATATATGGATAGATAGATAGAAAGATAGATAGATAGATAGATATAAAGATAATAGATAGTGATAGCTATAGATAGGTATATAGATAGATAGATAGGGGATAAATAGATAGATCTATGGATAGATGATATATAGATGGATAGATATAAAGATAATAGATAGAGATAGATATAGATAGGTATAGAGATAGATGGATATAGACTATTTATATCTATCTATATCTACCTCTATATCTATCTATCTATCTATATCTATCTCTATATCTAAGATAGAGACAGATAGATATAGAGATAGAGATATAGATATACAGATAGAAATAGATAGATATAGAGATATATAGATATAGAGACAGATAGATATAGAGATAGATATAGATAGATATAGAGATATATAAAAAACAAACCACAATACTCACCTCTCCTCCTGCTCCCACGCTGATGACGGCTTCAGTGTCAGCAGCTGACCCGTCTGCCAGACACACAGCGGGTGCGTGATGAAGTGACGTCATCGCGCATCGGCTGTGAGTCAGGAGCAGAGGGGACTGATGGGAGAGAGATGCTCTCTCTTCCACTGCAATTGAGCGCGGCGCCGGCTGCCTAGGTTGGGGAGCGGGGCCCCGGGGTGAGTGAAGGCCGAGAGTGAATGAATATTCATTTCTCTTTAGTAGTGGGGACAGTGGCTCCTGCCTCCTGACACCCGCTGCTGCTCCGCTGGCAGGGCCCCCATAGCAGCTGTGTGGCACTGGCTGGGGGCCCCTGGAGCAGTGGGGGCCCTAGGCAACTGCTGTCCCTGTATACCAGTAGAGGTGCCAGGGCCCACCAGATGCCAGGGCCCACCGGAGAATCAGTCCGACGCTACCTGTCTGTATATATAATGTCAGTGTACAAGTAATAGAATGATCACTGGAGACATACACAGGAGTTCTGTATATAGTGTATAGTGTACAGGTAATACAGTGACTCACCAGTAACATTATACACAGGAGCTCTGCATATAGTCAGCGTACAGGTAATACAAGGATCACCAGTGACATTATACACAGGAGCTCTGTATATACTATATAATGTAAGTGTCCAGGTAAATCACTGACTTACCAGTGACCTCTGTATTTGTAGCGATTCATCTTCGCTTTTCTTCCTCTTCCAGCCAGGACACGTTTGCTGCAGAAAATAACACACTATACTTGATCACTTCTAGACCACATTCCCCACTTTCCCCCCCGACTTCTACACTTTATGTGTAAAGGTCAGCCAGGGCAGTAGTCGTGGCTGAGTATTTCGGGTTCGGGCATTGTATACCCTGACCTCCCTCTACAGGAAAACGGTACCTCTTCTCTTGCATGGTACGGTGAATACTCACCGTGCCGTCAGCGTCCCCTTTGCTACGCCGACTTGATGCTGATCCTTGATCCCAATGAATAGAGACACAGTCCAGGGCAACTCTTAACTGAGCAAATTTATTTTCTTCAGGACACAGCACATCCACATAGTTTCCAGCATTTTCATCACAGTAAAGACAGCACATTACTTCATCTTTCCCTTCACTGTTCCTTGCAGTGTTTCCGTTTGACGAAGCGTCTCAGATGGCTCCTCAGTGTCCTCCCTGTATAGCGTCACCACGGTGAAGCGCTCTCCAGCATGTTTCGCCCCGGACATCAGAGATTCAGCCCACGTAGCTTTCCACCACATTCTGGAGTGACCTGCCCGTACCCTTTTACGGTAACCTTCAATCTTCCTCTGTTTACTTACACTCTTTTCCACTTTATTGCTGATTCTGCAGTACCGTGTTCTTCTCTAGATGGCTGGGCATCAGCTTTAACATCACGGGGTAGTTAGGCAGCTCAGGCATATAGCCCACCCGAGCACAAAGGGGTCAGGCCTCTGACTGCCTGAAACTGGAAGACCATCCTGGCTTATTCTCCAGCTATCCCCTCCTACAGTTAACTCCTATATGTCCTACAGCTACATCTACTGTGCAATGAGCTCAGTGCCCCATCTAGTGACCATAGCCCAGACTGCACTGTCCCTACCAAGTACAAGGTGCAGAAACATAGCTTATGCTATATAAATAATACAGCAACATGAAATATACGATAATGCGCAACAATGGTATAACATATATATAAATATATATACAAGTACAACAGCAACATGGGGGTTTAAAGGGGTAAGACTCTCAACCCCTTACACATGTCTACATATTGATATTAGTCATGTATTATACTACAGCACAGGCACCATTTTGATGAATGCAAACCTTTTTTTTGTAACCCCACAAACACCCGGAGCACCAGAATCTCAATAACTGAAATTTACAAATACAGATTACACAACAACCACAAGATGCATTTCATCACCCAGGTCACCTCATTTTAATCAGTATAACAGCGTAGACCTGACACTGTCTGTACTTTACTGTTCACAATCCTGCTGACAGGATCCCTTTAAATCTAAATTTTAATAAGTTTGTTCTTTTCTGCGCTAAACGTCCCCCAAACCCTGAGGACGGCGAGTATACCTTGGTTGTGTTTTGCTGTATGTGTATACAAAAGTAAAAGAAGAGCACCTATCAGGGGCTCAGAAAAGCTGGGTGGCATGTGTGCTAGTGTGTGACCCAGCGCAGGTGTCTCACTGGCCTATCAAAACAGTGACCGATAGCAGCAAACAGTGTGATGTGGATGTGAGAACTGTCTGCGGGGTGCGCTTAGGTGAGTGGACAAAAGAATATGGGAGGTTCACCTTTATAGTAACATCCCAGGGCAGGTGTGTCGTGAGCAAGTGGTGTTCAAGAAATATTGGTGGCAGTGGTTGTGACTTATCCTGACACACAATGTACAGGGAAATGGGAAAATTGTGAAAAAAAACGCAATTCTGACCTTAATTATGTTTACGGCGTACATTATGTGGTAAAAATGACCATGTAATATGATTCTCCTCATCAGTATGATTACAGAGATACTAAACGTGCCCAGATTTTTAAATTATTTTAGTGGTAGAAAAAAAATCAAGACTTTGAAATAAAAAATATGTTGGAGTTTGTGTTGCCATTTTCCGAGACCCGTAGTTTTACTTTTTCGTTCAATAGAGCTATGAGAGGGATTATTTTTTCATAAGGCGAGACGTTATTATGGATATTACTTTGGGATACATATGACATTTTAGTTGCTTGTTACGTATTTTAAGTGGTATTGCAGCGACCAAAAAATACCGCAATGTTGGCGTTTTTAAATTTTTTGTGTTTACCAATTGGGTTAATTATTTTTATATTTTGATAGCTCGGACTTTGCTGGATGTGGCGATATCACTTGACATTTTTTTTTATGTTCATTTTCAATGGAGGAAAATTGAACTTTTATGAGTTTTTTTTCAGATTTGTTTAAATCTTTTTTTGTTGTTTTACTTTTCTTTTCACTTCATTTATCACTCCCTAAGGCCCCTTTCACACTTCAGTTTTTTGCAATCAGTCACAATCCGTCAGGTTTTGACAAAAACGGATCCTCAATTTTTTTTGGAGGATCCGTTTTTTTCCCCATTGACTTGCATTAATGGCGGATTGTGACGGATGGCTGTCCGTTTCATCCGTTTTTTTTTTGAGGATCCGCCAAAAGTTGCTGTCCGTCACCATCCTCAAAGATTTCAAAACGGAGCTTGCAACAAAACTCTCTCTCTCTCTCCTTCCCGACCAGCATTTCCTTTAAATTTCCTCATTTTCAGGATCCTGTGCCATCCGTTCACATCAGTTCGCTTGTCTGCCTTTTTGGCGGATTTGAACTGATGCAAAAAACTGAAGTGTGAAAGAGGCCTAAGCTGTACTACATACAGGGGCTAATGGTGCAGCAGAAGTGTGAACTTTTTGATGCTTTTGTTTAATATTTTCCACTATATTATATGGAGAGCATAAAAAACGCATGCAAAATTCCAATGAAGTCTCCAATTGTGGAACTGAAGCATTCCTCTACTAAAAAAAATGCATTCGAAAAAACTGCCACAAAAAAATACAATAAAAAGTTTTGATTGCTTTAGTGCGAATACCTATGGAAACAATGCAGCACTTCTGCACGTGTGAACATGGCCCAGGAGAGACTCTGGACAATTTGTACGTTCTACACCAGGTTCACACTTGGGGTTATTTATTTTTTTATCACTACTTAGAATTACAGACAAATTAAAAAAAGTGATCTGAGCCAATTATATGGAAAAAATACAATATTATTTAACATTTATTCTGAAGCTATATGAAATAATTCCGACTACAGCAATGGTCTGTGCCCATCACGGGTGATCCGTGTTACCGGGAAGAGAGGAGGAGACATTCCTACAAGGAGCTGACAATAGATACATCACATTATCTCACATATGAGGATACAGAATTATACAGGTTTGAAAATATCAAATAGAAAGATTTGCCTGTAAACAGGTAAAAAAGCAAAAACAGTAAATAAAGCAATGACTTGCGCTATTGTACCGGTAAGTTTTTATACATCTCATCCCAATCCAGCTAACCCCTATCCGTACAGTGGCAGCTGGTATTGGATGGTCTGCCATGGGTAACATAACTAGTTCTCCTATATTAGACCCATTGCCATGTTCGTCTTTATGACATCACAGAAGCGTTGTCCACGAGTCATGGAATGTTCCGCAAGAACGGTCAGTGCGAGGCAAGCAGAGATAGAGAGGAGAGCTGAACACTAACCCAGAGCGACTTGTAAATCACTTTTTACTTGTTTTGTTTATTTTTTTTACTTTTATTTCTTTTTTTTGGGAGTGTTTTCTACCATCCGCACACACTTTTGTGTGTGTGGAGGGGAAGGCAGCCTAATGGCTGCACCCGTAGCTGGAGGAAAGTTCCAACCACGGAGACGTCTCCCACATGCCAGGACATCCCTATACAGTCAGAGGCCTGAACACCACCAAAGGCCAACTGGCTTCACGGGGTATGTGATGGCAGTGCTTTATTATATCGTGTCAATTATTAAATGCCTGTTCAAAACACCAGAAAAGGCAAAGGACCGATATTCCAGACTGAAAAGTCCACCACCATATCCTACAATGCCCGAAATAGGCCGATTCGTACAACCTGCAGCAAACATCAGCGCAGAGCCAGAGGGTATGAAGGAACGCCTGATACTCACCAGAACAGTAGATGAGGAAGAGACAACAGCCACATTGCCCAGGAGCCCATCCCCATGCACCTGGATGGAGCTAACTCCCTCTCAAGCACGTATACTCCTCAGTATGCCTTACGACCATCAACCGCGTATTAAGGTGACTGCTAAACAAGGCTACAATCCTACACCACACCTGCCAGTCAGCTATACCACTGGAAAGATCATGCAAGTAATGCTGATGAGTCCACAGGATGTACAACGTGCCTACAAGAGAGATTTGGGTTTCCTTCCAAGTCCTAGGAAGATCATTCTCCCGAGAAGAGAATTCCGCGGCACTTTGATTTAGCCGGCGGAAAATGTAGTGGCGAGTTGCTTGCAGCAAGCACATACCATCTTCTGCACAGCTGCTTCTTAGACAGATTTTCCGGTTTTGACTATGGCTTGATCAATGGATCATGTTTCTATACTGCCGCCTGCCCTGACCTCTGCTTGTTTAAAGTTATGCATCTACACTGCCGCCTGCCCTGACCTTTGCTTGCTCAATGGATTATGTTTTTGAACTGCCGCCTGCCTGACCTCTGCTTGCTCAATGGATTGTTTCTGCACTGCCGCCTGCCTTCACCTCTGCTTGCTCAATGGATTATGTTTTTGAACTGCCGCCTACCCTGACCTCTGCTTGCTCAATGGATTATGTTTCTGCACTGCCGCCTGCCTTGACCTCTGCTTGCTCAGTGGATTATGTTTTTGAACTGCCGCCTGCCCTGACCTCTGCTTGCTCAATGGATTATGTTTTTGAACTGACGCCTGCCCTGACCTCTGCTTGCTCAATGGATTATGTTTCTGCACTGCCGCCTGCCTGACCTCTGCTTGCTCAATGGATTATGTTTTTGAACTGCCGCCTGCCCTGACCTCAGCTTGCTCAATGGATTATGTTTCTGCACTGCCGCCTGCCCTGACCTCAGCTTGCTCAATGGATTATGCTTCTGCACTGCCGCCTGCCCTGACCTCTGCTTGTTTCCGGTTATTAATCTGTGATACTAATAAAAATGTATATTATTCTGCACTATATGGACTGTGGGTCGTTTTTTTTCTTTGGTTTTATGGTTGTTTCCGGTTATGTTTTTGCACTGCTGCCTGCCCTGACCTCTGCTTGTTTCCGGTTATGTTTCTGCACTGCTGCCTGCCCTGACCTTTGCTTGTTTCTGACTACTCATTTGCCTGCTGATTTTGTACTTCTTCCTCAATGCCTGCACTTTTAAGACCCCAGTAGAGCTAATTTATATAAATCCTGCATCCTAACAATGAAGCCGGGTTATAGGGCTTCTGATCACAATGGTAGGATGATGCCTCAATGTGAAGAAGGGTAGCACCAGTTCTTCACCTAACAGTATGGAATGCTTATCTAAAAAAATGAAAAAGGAACAGTACAGTATAGACAAAGGTCCCATAAACTCAACAAGAACAAACCATTAAGAACTTTAAGCATAAACATGTGAGACAACAAACCAAGTGGCTCAGAATACCACATCCGACCCAACCAGCAGTTTTGTTGAAGGTATTTTCCTCTGATCTTTCGTTAAGAGGGTACAACATCTCAAATACATTAGACTGGTGTGGGTCTCCAACCATTTAGGAACCCTCAAATCAATAGTACAGGGGTCTTGAATCAGCCACAAAATTGCTTCAGGAAGAATTGGGTGGAGCACTGGTTTCATATGTACCCTGCCGCTCATGTCAAGGTCTATGAAAATAACCAAACACAAGGCTGAGTACTCAGATCTTATAGGAACCTCCCCAATAGTGAATGGCCATCTGTACATTCATAGTTCCCCAGGTCTGTAGACAGATGCGGGTTTCACGTCCGGGACCTCTGCCTATCAGACATTTATAGAATATTTTATGGATAACACATAAATGTATGGGAAAACTCCTCTTGTAAATAGTGCGCCTCAAGTTTCTTCTGCTGTTTGCAGTGGAATGTAGTCATCATAGCTAATATGAGGGAAGGATTCCTGAGAGGGGGTATACATCTACTATATCCATATTCTGTGGATATCTACCCTAATAAAGCTTATGGACGGTGAGTGCAGTGATGAGACCGACCCTTTATCAACATGTTCTGTCCCACAAACTAATGTAGTACACTGCACTGACCGCCGATAGACTTTATTCTCCAAAGACAATTTAAGTTTGTTATATGTATTAAAATACTTTTTTTCCCAGAATTATCTAAGAATTATCGACAAGGAAAATGGACTCAAGATAAAGCTTAGAAACATACACTCACTGGCCACTTTATTAGGTACACCATGCTAGTAACGGGTTGGACCCCCTTTTGCCTTCAGAACTGCCTCAATTCTTCGTGGCAGAGATTCAACAAGGTGCTGGAAGCATTCCTCAGAGATTTTGGACCATATTGACATGATGGCATCACACAGTTGGCGCAGATTTGTCGGCTGCACATCCCTGATGCGAATCTCCCGTTCCACCACATCCCAAAGATGCTCTATTGGATTGAGATCTGGTGACTGAGGAGGCCATTTGAGTACAGTGAACTCATTGTCATGTTCAAGAAACCAATCTGAGATGATTCGAGCTTTATGACATGGCGCATTATCCTGCTGAAAGTAGCCATCAGATGCCTGTTCTTAGCTGAGAGGAGTGGTACCCAGTGTGGTCTTCTGCTGCTGTAGCCCATCTGCCTCAAAGTTCAACGCACTGTGCGTTCAGAGATGCTCTTCTGCCTACCTTGGTTGTAACGGGTGGCAATTTGAGTCACTGTTGCCTTTCTATCAGCTCGAACCAGTATGCCCATTCTCCTCTGACCTCTGGCATCAACAAGGCATTTCCGGCCACAGAACTGCCGCTCACTGGAATTTTTTTCTTTTTCGGACCATTCTCTGTAAACCCTAGAGATGGTTGTGCGTGAAAATCCCAGTAGATCAGCAGTTTCTGAAATACTCAGACCAGCCCTTCTGGCACCAACAATCTTGCCACGTTCAAAGGCACTCAAATCACCTTTCTTCCCCATACTGATGCTCGGTTTGAACTGCAGGAGATTGTCTTGACCATGTCTACATGCCTAAATGCACTGAGTTGCCGCCATGTGATTGGCTGATTAGAAATTAAGTCTTAACACACAGTTGGACAGGTGTACCTAATAAAGTGGCCAGTGAGTGTATATTTCTTTACAGCTCCTGATATAGGTATTGCGGTCTTTAAAAACAGTAGTCCCCAACTTCTGCCTCCTCAGCAAGTTATCCCCTAGCCATTGGTAGATCATAACTTGCTGATTACGGGTGTTTCACTGCCAGGACCCCCACCAATCCTAAGAACAGGGTGTCTGGAACAAGCGGCTGTTAAGAATGCGCAACAACACTTCTTTCATTATGGGACAATGATGGGGCTGATATGCTGATGATGGACTATGATGGGGCTGATGTGCTGATGATGGACTATGATGGGGCTGATGTGCTGATGATGGACTATGATGGGGTTGATGTGCTGATGATGGACTATGATGGGGCTGATGTGCTGATGATGAACTATGATTGGGATGATGAAGTCTGCAATAACAGAGCATAGCAGTACAACCCCTTAGCCTGGAGTGCCCTAACAAATAGCTGGGGAGGGTCCGAGCTCACAGTCAGACCTTAGAAGAAGAGTTAATAGTTTTGTTTCTTCTGTCTTAATGGACAAAAAAGGCTTACAGTATATACTCGCGTATAAGTCGAGATTTTCAGCCCATTTTTTGGGGCTGAAAGTCCCCCTCTCGGCTTATACGCGAGTCATATACCGGGGGTCGGCCAGGGAGGGGGAGCGGGGGGGGTGTCGGAGATCATACTCACCTCTCCTGGCATGTTTCTGCAGCCCCCCGTGCTTATTCCATCTTCTCGGCGCTGTTCTTCCTGCTTTCAGCGGTCACGTGGTACGCTCATTACCCTCATTAATATGCACATATGTAATGAGCGGCACCACGTGACCGCAGAAAGCAGGAAGAACAGCACTGAGAAGATGGAACAAGCACGGGGGGCTGCAGAGACATGCCAGGAGAGGTGAGTATAACGGGGGGAGCCATATTCACCTGTGCCCCATTCCACCGCTGCGCATCGCTCTGCTGTCTTGCTTCCTCTGGCAGTGACGTTAAGGTCAGAGGGTGCCATGACGTAGTTAGCAGGCGCCCTCTGCCTGAACAGTCACTGCAGAGCCAGCAACGCTGAGGAGCAGCAGCTGCAGCAGTGACAAGGTGAGTATATAGTTTTTTTTTTCATTTTTTTAATTGAGGCTGCGGCAGCAGCATTGTAAGGGGCCACTAATCACTGTGCAGCAATACAAGGGGCCACTCATCACTGTGCAGCATTATAAGGGGCCACTCATCACTGTGCAGCATTATAAGGGGCCACTCATCACTGTGCAGCATTATAAGGGGCCACTCATCACTGTGCAGCATTATAAGGGGCCACTCATCACCTTGCAGCATTATAAGGGGCCACTCATCACCGTGCAGCATAATAAGGGGCCACTAATCACCGTGCAGCATAATAAGGAGCCACTAATCACTGCAGCATTTCAAGGGGCCACTAATCACTGTGCAGCATTATAAGGGGCCACTCATCACTGTGCAGCATTACAAGGGGCCACTCATCACTGTGCAGCATTACAAGGGGCCACTAATAACTGTGCAGCATTACAAGGGGCCACTAATCACTGTGCAGCATTACAAGGGGCCACTAATCACTGTGCAGCATTACAAGGGGCCACTAATCACTGTGCAGCATTATATGGGGCCAGTAATCACTGTGCAGCATTATATAGGGCCAGTAATCACTGTGCAGCATTATATGGGGCCACTCATCACTGTGCTGCATTATAAGAGGCCACTCATCACTGTGCAGCATTATAAGGGGGCCTCTCATCACTGTGCAGCATTATACGGGGCCACTAATCACTGTGCAGCATTACAAAGGGCCACTAATCACCGTGCAGCATAAGGGGCCACTAATCACTGCATTTCAAGGGGCCACTAATCACTGTGCAGCATTATAAGTGGCCACTAATCACCGTGCAGCATTGTAAGGGGCCACTAATCAATGTGCAGCATTATAAGGGGCCACTAATCACTGTGCAGCATTATAAGGGGCCACTAATCACTGTGCAGCATTATAAGGGGCCACTAATCACTGTGCAGCATTATAAGGGGCCACTAATCATTGTGCAGCATTATAAGGGTCCACTCTCCATGCAGCATTATAAGGGGCCACCAATCATTGTGCAGCATTATATGGGGCATATGTTATTATGGACCATGTTATAGGGCTACCATTATTCACTGTGCAGCATTATTAGGCATATTTTTGTATGGAGCATCTTATGGAACCCATCATGAACTTTATGGAGCATTATATGGGGCCATCATGAACTTTATGGAGCATCTTATGGGGCCCATTTTATTTTTGAAATTTACCAGTAGCTTCGGCATTTTCCACCCTAGGTCTATAGGCGAGTCAATAAGTTTTCCCAGTTTTTTGTGACAAAATTAGGGTGGTCGGCTTATACATGGGTCGGCTTATACACGAGTATATACGGACTTCTAAAGAAAATTGCCCCCAAGTTATTTTGAGCGACCCCGCCTGCTGTACCATCCTTGTGATTTACGAGAACGTTTCTCACTTCCTGCTAGGACAGCGGAAACCCAAGGAGTAAAGAGAGAAGGTCCTTATGGCTGCATGGAGTAATGCTGGAAATCTCTAAGTCTGCGGGGACAACAGAGACTTTAGAAGAAGGCAAACCAAGGTTTAGTGCTAGCACTAGTGTGAGAGAAGGTTTATACTACAGGACAGAAGTGCTGTAACAGGAAAGAACCTAACAAATAAAAAAGATTGTAGACAAACCAGATTTTGCTATCTATTCATGTCATTGCCTTCCATATTACAGAGAAATTTCCCTAAATCCGGTATCTGATAATCCACAATGATGTATATTCAGGGTCGAACTGGGGTGTCTGGGGCCCACCAGGGGAATGGACTCTAGGGCCCCATCCTACAGCTATATGCTAATATCTGTCAGTCGTTATCCCCATTATAGTGGAGCATCGGCTGTAAAACACAGGCGGCTCCTGTACATCTACTGTGCATCCCCATAACTGGGATGTATAATTACGGTAGTTTACATTAATGTGGTTCTTTGGTTAAAACAATTTATCACCGATCCATGGGCTCTATAGGATAGCTGATCGCATACGTCCGACCATTAGAAACTGCACCGACCGGAAGAATGAGAAAGTTTTATCGTTGATAGGACACTTATCCCCATTTTAAAATGGAGCAGCAGGTTAGATATCTGACCGAAGCTTCATTCATTCTCTTTGGAGCTTCTATAAAAATACAAGTGCAGCCACTGAGGGAATGAATGGATCAGTGGTCAAGTCGGACATGCCACTCCAGTCTAATGGGGATAAAAAGTTCCACATTTTGCTGAATGGGTCCAAGTAGTTAGACCCCCCCAATCAATACGTTATCACTTGTCCTGTGAATAGGAGATTACGTTTTTCCACAGGAAACCCCTGTAAGTGCATCTCTGCCGCTGTTTACAAAGTATTTAATCTCTAATGGAAATAAAGAATATTCTCCTAATTAATATCAGAGAAGACTAATGACCGTCAAACACAACACAATCCACTGTACCAAGACCAATAATACCACATACAGGGGAGAAATACCACCACACCATGACCAGACCACATAGTACCCGCATCATATCACATAAAAGGCACAAATACAACCACACCATGACCAGACCACATATTACCACCACATAGTGACCGAATAATATGACATATTACCAGCATATAGGGACCAAATAATAATTCATACACGGAGAAATACTTCCACACTGTGAACAGTCCACAAATTACCACCACTTATTGATGGAATACTACAGTACTGATTATGAATACAAACCACAATAATAACAACACTGTTATTACCACCAGTGACATTATACACAGTACCTCTGTATATAGTGTCAGTGTACAGGTAATATAGTGATTACCAGTGACATTATACACAGGAGCTCAGTGATCACTGGCAACATTATTGTCAAGGTTTGCTCAGCTTGTGGGATTAGGTAGTTCAGAGGTTAATGTGGATGGCCTCACTCTGAGATTCTGGGAGGCTTTTTAAAGCCTCATTGTGGGCTCATTCCTCATCGTTTATACTCAGACCCTTGGCCGAGTGTGTGTGACCCTGGTGTGCTTTGTGACTGTAATACTTTATGCTTGTTTGGTTTTGATCTGGTTCTGTCCCTGTTACGAGTTCTGCCTGTCCCTCTTGTACTGCGTTGCTATCTCTGTGTATGACTCATTGCCTATGACCTGACTATTCTCTGATTGCCCCTCTTGTACTGTGCAGCTATCTCCATGTATGACTCATTGCTTACGTTCTGACTACTCTCTGCTCGCCCCTCTGGTATCGCGCCGCCCTCTCCATGTATGACCGCCCGTTTGTCTGACCTGAGTTCCCCTCGCCTCTACTCCAGGATTCCTGTAGTAGAGTCCTACAATCATCTTCAGAAGTGGGACACTAAGCCCCGCCCCCTGTGGTCACATGATCGTAGGTCCTTGTACTTCTTACTACCTTCAGCATCGCAGGTCCCGTCTGCCTCAACTTTCCCTGCAGTATCGGACCCCGGGCCCTCCCGCAGTAGGGGTGAGTCACGCTGCTCAGCCATGGCAGTTCGCCGACGCTGACAGGATCCTGATATTTATACACAGAAGATCTGCATACAGTGTCAGTGTAATACAGTGACCACCAGTGAAATTATACACAGGAGCTTTTGGAAGTGCATTGAGCAGCAGGGTGGTTTGCTGGTGAAGGGAAAAAAAATCTCTTTAAATCTTCTGCCTGAGCGAGTGTAAATGAGCTGAGTGTGACCTGAGCGTAAGTGCGAACGGTGGTAAGTGTGTGACTTGTGATTCAGTGACTTTGGATTCAGGGAGTTTGCAAAGGAGGTATTACTGAATTGCTGTTATATTTTATTAATACTTTTTATTTATTTTTACTTATCTTTTCTGTCTGGTGCAATCCCCATTAGGAATGTGCTCCACTATTGCCAATGCCATCCAGTGTACGTCTTGCCGCATGTACGCAATCCTTGACCAGCCAGTCGAGGGTGCATACTGCTGTGCGAGATGTGAGCACATTGTGCATTTGGAAGCCCAGATACTGGATTTAAATGTGCAGCTGGCAACACTGAGATCAATAGACAATATGGAAAGGAGACTTCTACTCACTGAGCAGACGCTCAATGAGATAGATGAGGGGGGGATGCTAGGTTGGAGCTGCAGGACAGTGAAGCAGTAAGATGGGTGACAGTTAGAAGGTGGGGTAGACAGAAGAGTGCCAGGGAGGCTAGTCCTGATCTGGCACAACCCAATAAGTTTGCCAAGTTGGCAGATGAGGGGAGTGTCAGTGCAGGGGTAGCACTGCTGCAGCAAGGCATGTCCTCTGAAAGCCAGAGGAGTATATGCTCCAGTAAGGGGAGAAATAGGAGAGCAGGGCAGGCCAGACAGGTGCTGGTAGTGGGGGACTCAATTATTAGGGGAACAGATAGGGCAATCTGTCACAAAGAAAGGGATCGTCGAACGGTGTGCTGCCTATCTGGCGCGCAAGTCTGACACATCGCTGACCGGGTTGACAGATTACTGGGAGGGGCTGGTGAGGATCCAGCGGTCATGGTGCACATTGGTACAAATGACACAGAGGTAGGTGGAAGGTCCTTAAAGATGATTTCAGGGAATTAGGCTGCAATCTTAAGGCAAGGACCTCCAAGGTGGTATTTTTGGAAATATTTCCTGTACCACGTGCCACGCCAGAGAGGAGATTAGGGAAGTTAATAAGTGGTTCAAGAATTAGTGTAGGAAGGAGGGGTTTGGGTTCCTGGAGAACTGGGCCGACTTCTCAGTTGGCTACAGGTTCTACGCTAGGGACGGGCTGCACCTCAATGGGGAGGGTGCAGCTGTGCTGGGGAAAAAAATGGCTAGAAGGGTGGAGGAGTGTTTAAACTTGGAACTAGGGGAGGGTATTCATTTTATAAGAGGGGAAGACTGTGTAGATAGAGACCTGGGCACAAATAATGAAATTGGGGGTGGTAGTGGCATGGGGGGTGAGGTTAGAACAGTTAATAATTTAAGAAATAGAGGTACAGACATACATAAAGTGCATGTATACAAATGCCAGAAGCCTCGCCAACAAAATGGAGGACTTAGAATTAATTTTGTTGGAAGATAAGGTATATTGCACCCCCTCATAGGGTATAAGGCTGCCCCCTCATAGGGTATAATGCTTCTCCCCCCTCATAGGGTATAATGCACCCCCTCATAGGGTATAATGCTGCCCCCTCATAGGGTATAACACTAGATAGATAGATAGATATGTGATAATTAGATGTATAGATAGATAATAGATAGATAGATCTATGGATAGACAGATAGATATAAAGATATAAAGATAATAGATAGTGAAAGATATAGGTAGCTATAGAGATAGATAGACCTAGATAGATATAGATAGATAAATAGATAGATAGGGGATAAATAGATATATGGATAGATAGATAGAAAGATAGATAGATAGATAGATATAAAGATAATAGATAGTGATAGCTATAGATAGGTATATAGATAGATAGATAGGGGATAAATAGATAGATCTATGGATAGATGATATATAGATGGATAGATATAAAGATAATAGATAGAGATAGATATAGATAGGTATAGAGATAGATGGATATAGACTATTTATATCTATCTATATCTACCTCTATATCTATCTATCTATCTATATCTATCTCTATATCTAAGATAGAGACAGATAGATATAGAGATAGAGATATAGATATACAGATAGAAATAGATAGATATAGAGATATATAGATATAGAGACAGATAGATATAGAGATAGATATAGATAGATATAGAGATATATAAAAAACAAACCACAATACTCACCTCTCCTCCTGCTCCCACGCTGATGACGGCTTCAGTGTCAGCAGCTGACCCGTCTGCCAGACACACAGCGGGTGCGCGATGAAGTGACGTCATCGCGCATCGGCTGTGAGTCAGGAGCAGAGGGGACTGATGGGAGAGAGATGCTCTCTCTTCCACTGCAATTGAGCGCGGCGCCGGCTGCCTAGGTTGGGGAGCGGGGCCCCGGGGTTAGTGAAGGCCGAGAGTGAATGAATATTCATTTCTCTTTAGTAGTGGGGACAGTGGCTCCTGCCTCCTGACACCCGCTGCTGCTCCGCTGGCAGGGCCCCCATAGCAGCTGTGTGGCACTGGCTGGGGGCCCCTGGAGCAGTGGGGGCCCTAGGCAACTGCTGTCCCTGTATACCAGTAGAGGTGCCAGGGCCCACCAGATGCCAGGGCCCACCGGAGAATCAGTCCGACGCTACCTGTCTGTATATATAATGTCAGTGTACAAGTAATAGAATGATCACTGGAGACATACACAGGAGTTCTGTATATAGTGTATAGTGTACAGGTAATACAGTGACTCACCAGTAACATTATACACAGGAGCTCTGCATATAGTCAGCGTACAGGTAATACAAGGATCACCAGTGACATTATACACAGGAGCTCTGTATATACTATATAATGTAAGTGTCCAGGTAAATCACTGACTTACCAGTGACCTCTGTATTTGTAGCGATTCATCTTCGCTTTTCTTCCTCTTCCAGCCAGGACACGTTTGCTGCAGAAAATAACACACTATACTTGATCACTTCTAGACCACATTCCCCACTTTCCCCCCCGACTTCTACACTTTATGTGTAAAGGTCAGCCAGGGCAGTAGTCGTGGCTGAGTATTTCGGGTTCGGGCATTGTATACCCTGACCTCCCTCTACAGGAAAACGGTACCTCTTCTCTTGCATGGTACGGTGAATACTCACCGTGCCGTCAGCGTCCCCTTTGCTACGCCGACTTGATGCTGATCCTTGATCCCAATGAATAGAGACACAGTCCAGGGCAACTCTTAACTGAGCAAATTTATTTTCTTCAGGACACAGCACATCCACATAGTTTCCAGCATTTTCATCACAGTAAAGACAGCACATTACTTCATCTTTCCCTTCACTGTTCCTTGCAGTGTTTCCGTTTGACGAAGCGTCTCAGATGGCTCCTCAGTGTCCTCCCTGTATAGCGTCACCACGGTGAAGCGCTCTCCAGCATGTTTCGCCCCGGACATCAGAGATTCAGCCCACGTAGCTTTCCACCACATTCTGGAGTGACCTGCCCGTACCCTTTTACGGTAACCTTCAATCTTCCTCTGTTTACTTACACTCTTTTCCACTTTATTGCTGATTCTGCAGTACCGTGTTCTTCTCTAGATGGCTGGGCATCAGCTTTAACATCACGGGGTAGTTAGGCAGCTCAGGCATATAGCCCACCCGAGCACAAAGGGGTCAGGCCTCTGACTGCCTGAAACTGGAAGACCATCCTGGCTTATTCTCCAGCTATCCCCTCCTACAGTTAACTCCTATATGTCCTACAGCTACATCTACTGTGCAATGAGCTCAGTGCCCCATCTAGTGACCATAGCCCAGACTGCACTGTCCCTACCAAGTACAAGGTGCAGAAACATAGCTTATGCTATATAAATAATACAGCAACATGAAATATACGATAATGCGCAACAATGGTATAACATATATATAAATATATATACAAGTACAACAGCAACATGGGGGTTTAAAGGGGTAAGACTCTCAACCCCTTACACATGTCTACATATTGATATTAGTCATGTATTATACTACAGCACAGGCACCATTTTGATGAATGCAAACCTTTTTTTTGTAACCCCACAAACACCCGGAGCACCAGAATCTCAATAACTGAAATTTACAAATACAGATTACACAACAACCACAAGATGCATTTCATCACCCAGGTCACCTCATTTTAATCAGTATAACAGCGTAGACCTGACACTGTCTGTACTTTACTGTTCACAATCCTGCTGACAGGATCCCTTTAAATCTAAATTTTAATAAGTTTGTTCTTTTCTGCGCTAAACGTCCCCCAAACCCTGAGGACGGCGAGTATACCTTGGTTGTGTTTTGCTGTATGTGTATACAAAAGTAAAAGAAGAGCACCTATCAGGGGCTCAGAAAAGCTGGGTGGCATGTGTGCTAGTGTGTGACCCAGCGCAGGTGTCTCACTGGCCTATCAAAACAGTGACCGATAGCAGCAAACAGTGTGATGTGGATGTGAGAACTGTCTGCGGGGTGCGCTTAGGTGAGTGGACAAAAGAATATGGGAGGTTCACCTTTATAGTAACATCCCAGGGCAGGTGTGTCGTGAGCAAGTGGTGTTCAAGAAATATTGGTGGCAGTGGTTGTGACTTATCCTGACACACAATGTACAGGGAAATGGGAAAATTGTGAAAAAAAACGCAATTCTGACCTTAATTATGTTTACGGCGTACATTATGTGGTAAAAATGACCATGTAATATGATTCTCCTCATCAGTATGATTACAGAGATACTAAACGTGCCCAGATTTTTAAATTATTTTAGTGGTAGAAAAAAAATCAAGACTTTGAAATAAAAAATATGTTGGAGTTTGTGTTGCCATTTTCCGAGACCCGTAGTTTTACTTTTTCGTTCAATAGAGCTATGAGAGGGATTATTTTTTCATAAGGCGAGACGTTATTATGGATATTACTTTGGGATACATATGACATTTTAGTTGCTTGTTACGTATTTTAAGTGGTATTGCAGCGACCAAAAAATACCGCAATGTTGGCGTTTTTAAATTTTTTGTGTTTACCAATTGGGTTAATTATTTTTATATTTTGATAGCTCGGACTTTGCTGGATGTGGCGATATCACTTGACATTTTTTTTTATGTTCATTTTCAATGGAGGAAAATTGAACTTTTATGAGTTTTTTTTCAGATTTGTTTAAATCTTTATTTGTTGTTTTACTTTTCTTTTCACTTCATTTATCACTCCCTAAGGCCCCTTTCACACTTCAGTTTTTTGCAATCAGTCACAATCCGTCAGGTTTTGACAAAAACGGATCCTCAATTTTTTTTGGAGGATCCGTTTTTTCCCCATTGACTTGCATTAATGGCGGATTGTGACGGATGGCTGTCCGTTTCATCCGTTTTTTTTTTGAGGATCCGCCAAAAGTTGCTGTCCGTCACCATCCTCAAAGATTTCAAAACGGAGCTTGCAACAAAACTCTCTCTCTCTCTCCTTCCCGACCAGCGTTTCCGTTAAATTTCCTCATTTTCAGGATCCTGTGCCATCCGTTCACATCAGTTCAGAACGGATCCGCTTGTCTGCCTTTTTGGCGGATTTGAACTGATGCAAAAAACTGAAGTGTGAAAGAGGCCTAAGCTGTACTACATACAGGGGCTAATGGTGCAGCAGAAGTGTGAACTTTTTGATGCTTTTGTTTAATATTTTCCACTATAGTATATGGAGAGCATAAAAAACGCATGCAAAATTCCAATGAAGTCTCCAATTGTGGAACTGAAGCATTCCTCTACTAAAAAAAATGCATTCGAAAAAACTGCCACAAAAAAATACAATAAAAAGTTTTGATTGCTTTAGTGCGAATACCTATGGAAACAATGCAGCACTTCTGCACGTGTGAACATGGCCCAGGAGAGACTCTGGACAATTTGTACGTTCTACACCAGGTTCACACTTGGGGTTATTTATTTTTTTATCACTACTTAGAATTACAGACAAATTAAAAAAAGTGATCTGAGCCAATTATATGGAAAAAATACAATATTATTTAACATTTATTCTGAAGCTATATGAAATAATTCCGACTACAGCAATGGTCTGTGCCCATCACGGGTGATCCGTGTTACCGGGAAGAGAGGAGGAGACATTCCTACAAGGAGCTGACAATAGATACATCACATTATCTCACGTATGAGGATACAGAATTATACAGGTTTGAAAATATCAAATAGAAAGATTTGCCTGTAAACAGGTAAAAAAGCAAAAACAGTAAATAAAGCAATGACTTGCGCTATTGTACCGGTAAGTTTTTATACATCTCATCCCAATCCAGCTAACCCCTATCCGTACAGTGGCAGCTGGTATTGGATGGTCTGCCATGGGTAACATAACTAGTTCTCCTATATTAGACCCATTGCCATGTTCGTCTTTATGACATCACAGAAGCGTTGTCCACGAGTCATGGAATGTTCCGCAAGAACGGTCAGTGCGAGGCAAGCAGAGATAGAGAGGAGAGCTGAACACTAACCCAGAGCGACTTGTAAATCACTTTTTACTTGTTTTGTTTATTTTTTTTACTTTTATTTCTTTTTTTTGGGAGTGTTTTCTACCATCCGCACACACTTTTGTGTGTGTGGAGGGGAAGGCAGCCTAATGGCTGCACCCGTAGCTGGAGGAAAGTTCCAACCACGGAGACGTCTCCCACATGCCAGGACATCCCTATACAGTCAGAGGCCTGAACACCACCAAAGGCCAACTGGCTTCACGGGGTATGTGATGGCAGTGCTTTATTATATCGTGTCAATTATTAAATGCCTGTTCAAAACACCAGAAAAGGCAAAGGACCGATATTCCAGACTGAAAAGTCCACCACCATATCCTACAATGCCCGAAATAGGCCGATTCGTACAACCTGCAGCAAACATCAGCGCAGAGCCAGAGGGTATGAAGGAACGCCTGATACTCACCAGAACAGTAGATGAGGAAGAGACAACAGCCACATTGCCCAGGAGCCCATCCCCATGCACCTGGATGGAGCTAACTCCCTCTCAAGCACGTATACTCCTCAGTATGCCTTACGACCATCAACCGCGTATTAAGGTGACTGCTAAACAAGGCTACAATCCTACACCACACCTGCCAGTCAGCTATACCACTGGAAAGATCATGCAAGTAATGCTGATGAGCCCACAGGATGTACAACGTGCCTACAAGAGAGATTTGGGTTTCCTTCCAAGTCCTAGGAAGATCATTCTCCCGAGAAGAGAATTCCGCGGCACTTTGATTTAGCCGGCGGAAAATGTAGTGGCGAGTTGCTTGCAGCAAGCACATACCATCTTCTGCACAGCTGCTTCTTAGACAGATTTTCCGGTTTTGACTATGGCTTGATCAATGGATCATGTTTCTATACTGCCGCCTGCCCTGACCTCTGCTTGTTTAAAGTTATGCATCTACACTGCCGCCTGCCATGACCTTTGCTTGCTCAATGGATTATGTTTTTGAACTGCCGCCTGCCTGACCTCTGCTTGCTCAATGGATTGTTTCTGCACTGCCGCCTGCCTTCACCTCTGCTTGCTCAATGGATTATGTTTTTGAACTGCCGCCTACCCTGACCTCTGCTTGCTCAATGGATTATGTTTCTGCACTGCCGCCTGCCTTGACCTCTGCTTGCTCAGTGGATTATGTTTTTGAACTGCCGCCTGCCCTGACCTCAGCTTGCTCAATGGATTATGTTTCTGCACTGCCGCCTGCCCTGACCTCAGCTTGCTCAATGGATTATGCTTCTGCACTGCCGCCTGCCCTGACCTCTGCTTGTTTCCGGTTATTAATCTGTGATACTAATAAAAATGTATATTATTCTGCACTATATGGACTGTGGGTCGTTTTTTTTCTTTGGTTTTATGGTTGTTTCCGGTTATGTTTTTGCACTGCTGCCTGCCCTGACCTCTGCTTGTTTCCGGTTATGTTTCTGCACTGCTGCCTGCCCTGACCTTTGCTTGTTTCTGACTACTCATTTGCCTGCTGATTTTGTACTTCTTCCTCAATGCCTGCACTTTTAAGACCCCAGTAGAGCTAATTTATATAAATCCTGCATCCTAACAATGAAGCCGGGTTATAGGGCTTCTGATCACAATGGTAGGATGATGCCTCAATGTGAAGAAGGGTAGCACCAGTTCTTCACCTAACAGTATGGAATGCTTATCTAAAAAAATGAAAAAGGAACAGTACAGTATAGACAAAGGTCCCATAAACTCAACAAGAACAAACCATTAAGAACTTTAAGCATAAACATGTGAGACAACAAACCAAGTGGCTCAGAATACCACATCCGACCCAACCAGCAGTTTTGTTGAAGGTATTTTCCTCTGATCTTTCGTTAAGAGGGTACAACATCTCAAATACATTAGACTGGTGTGGGTCTCCAACCATTTAGGAACCCTCAAATCAATAGTACAGGGGTCTTGAATCAGCCACAAAATTGCTTCAGGAAGAATTGGGTGGAGCACTGGTTTCATATGTACCCTGCCGCTCATGTCAAGGTCTATGAAAATAACCAAACACAAGGCTGAGTACTCAGATCTTATAGGAACCTCCCCAATAGTGAATGGCCATCTGTACATTCATAGTTCCCCAGGTCTGTAGACAGATGCGGGTTTCACGTCCGGGACCTCTGCCTATCAGACATTTATAGAATATTTTATGGATAACACATAAATGTATGGGAAAACTCCTCTTGTAAATAGTGCGCCTCAAGTTTCTTCTGCTGTTTGCAGTGGAATGTAGTCATCATAGCTAATATGAGGGAAGGATTCCTGAGAGGGGGTATACATCTACTATATCCATATTCTGTGGATATCTACCCTAATAAAGCTTATGGACGGTGAGTGCAGTGATGAGACCGACCCTTTATCAACATGTTCTGTCCCACAAACTAATGTAGTACACTGCACTGACCGCCGATAGACTTTATTCTCCAAAGACAATTTAAGTTTGTTATATGTATTAAAATACTTTTTTTCCCAGAATTATCTAAGAATTATCGACAAGGAAAATGGACTCAAGATAAAGCTTAGAAACATATATTTCTTTACAGCTCCTGATATAGGTATTGCGGTCTTTAAAAACAGTAGTCCCCAACTTCTGCCTCCTCAGCAAGTTATCCCCTAGCCATTGGTAGATCATAACTTGCTGATTACGGGTGTTTCACTGCCAGGACCCCCACCAATCCTAAGAACAGGGTGTCTGGAACAAGCGGCTGTTAAGAATGCGCAACAACACTTCTTTCATTATGGGACAATGATGGGGCTGATATGCTGATGATGGACTATGATGGGGCTGATGTGCTGATGATGGACTATGATGGGGCTGATGTGCTGATGATGGACTATGATGGGGTTGATGTGCTGATGATGGACTATGATGGGGCTGATGTGCTGATGATGAACTATGATTGGGATGATGAAGTCTGCAATAACAGAGCATAGCAGTACAACCCCTTAGCCTGGAGTGCCCTAACAAATAGCTGGGGAGGGTCCGAGCTCACAGTCAGACCTTAGAAGAAGAGTTAATAGTTTTGTTTCTTCTGTCTTAATGGACAAAAAAGGCTTACAGTATATACTCGCGTATAAGTCGAGATTTTCAGCCCATTTTTTGGGGCTGAAAGTCCCCCTCTCGGCTTATACGCGAGTCATATACCGGGGGTCGGCCAGGGAGGGGGAGCGGGGGGGGTGTCGGAGATCATACTCACCTCTCCTGGCATGTTTCTGCAGCCCCCCGTGCTTATTCCATCTTCTCGGCGCTGTTCTTCCTGCTTTCAGCGGTCACGTGGTACGCTCATTACCCTCATTAATATGCACATATGTAATGAGCGGCACCACGTGACCGCAGAAAGCAGGAAGAACAGCACTGAGAAGATGGAACAAGCACGGGGGGCTGCAGAGACATGCCAGGAGAGGTGAGTATAACGGGGGGAGCCATATTCACCTGTGCCCCATTCCACCGCTGCGCATCGCTCTGCTGTCTTGCTTCCTCTGGCAGTGACGTTAAGGTCAGAGGGTGCCATGACGTAGTTAGCAGGCGCCCTCTGCCTGAACAGTCACTGCAGAGCCAGCAACGCTGAGGAGCAGCAGCTGCAGCAGTGACAAGGTGAGTATATAGTTTTTTTTTTCATTTTTTTAATTGAGGCTGCGGCAGCAGCATTGTAAGGGGCCACTAATCACTGTGCAGCAATACAAGGGGCCACTCATCACTGTGCAGCATTATAAGGGGCCACTCATCACTGTGCAGCATTATAAGGGGCCACTCATCACTGTGCAGCATTATAAGGGGCCACTCATCACTGTGCAGCATTATAAGGGGCCACTCATCACCTTGCAGCATTATAAGGGGCCACTCATCACCGTGCAGCATAATAAGGGGCCACTAATCACCGTGCAGCATAATAAGGAGCCACTAATCACTGCAGCATTTCAAGGGGCCACTAATCACTGTGCAGCATTATAAGGGGCCACTCATCACTGTGCAGCATTACAAGGGGCCACTCATCACTGTGCAGCATTACAAGGGGCCACTAATAACTGTGCAGCATTACAAGGGGCCACTAATCACTGTGCAGCATTACAAGGGGCCACTAATCACTGTGCAGCATTACAAGGGGCCACTAATCACTGTGCAGCATTATATGGGGCCAGTAATCACTGTGCAGCATTATATAGGGCGAGTAATCACTGTGCAGCATTATATGGGGCCACTCATCACTGTGCTGCATTATAAGAGGCCACTCATCACTGTGCAGCATTATAAGGGGGCCTCTCATCACTGTGCAGCATTATACGGGGCCACTAATCACTGTGCAGCATTACAAAGGGCCACTAATCACCGTGCAGCATAAGGGGCCACTAATCACTGCATTTCAAGGGGCCACTAATCACTGTGCAGCATTATAAGTGGCCACTAATCACCGTGCAGCATTGTAAGGGGCCACTAATCAATGTGCAGCATTATAAGGGGCCACTAATCACTGTGCAGCATTATAAGGGGCCACTAATCACTGTGCAGCATTATAAGGGGCCACTAATCACTGTGTAGCATTATAAGGGGCCACTAATCATTGTGCAGCATTATAAGGGTCCACTCTCCATGCAGCATTATAAGGGGCCACCAATCATTGTGCAGCATTATATGGGGCATATGTTATTATGGACCATGTTATAGGGCTACCATTATTCACTGTGCAGCATTATTAGGCATATTTTTGTATGGAGCATCTTATGGAACCCATCATGAACTTTATGGAGCATTATATGGGGCCATCATGAACTTTATGGAGCATCTTATGGGGCCCATTTTATTTTTGAAATTTACCAGTAGCTTCGGCATTTTCCACCCTAGGTTTATAGGCGAGTCAATAAGTTTTCCCAGTTTTTTGTGACAAAATTAGGGTGGTCGGCTTATACATGGGTCGGCTTATACACGAGTATATACGGACTTCTAAAGAAAATTGCCCCCAAGTTATTTTGAGCGACCCCGCCTGCTGTACCATCCTTGTGATTTACGAGAACGTTTCTCACTTCCTGCTAGGACAGCGGAAACCCAAGGAGTAAAGAGAGAAGGTCCTTATGGCTGCATGGAGTAATGCTGGAAATCTCTAAGTCTGCGGGGACAACAGAGACTTTAGAAGAAGGCAAACCAAGGTTTAGTGCTAGCACTAGTGTGAGAGAAGGTTTATACTACAGGACAGAAGTGCTGTAACAGGAAAGAACCTAACAAATAAAAAAGATTGTAGACAAACCAGATTTTGCTATCTATTCATGTCATTGCCTTCCATATTACAGAGAAATTTCCCTAAATCCGGTATCTGATAATCCACAATGATGTATATTCAGGGTCGAACTGGGGTGTCTGGGGCCCACCAGGGGAATGGACTCTAGGGCCCCATCCTACAGCTATATGCTAATATCTGTCAGTCGTTATCCCCATTATAGTGGAGCATCGGCTGTAAAACACAGGCGGCTCCTGTACATCTACTGTGCATCCCCATAACTGGGATGTATAATTACGGTAGTTTACATTAATGTGGTTCTTTGGTTAAAACAATTTATCACCGATCCATGGGCTCTATAGGATAGCTGATCGCATACGTCCGACCATTAGAAACTGCACCGACCGGAAGAATGAGAAAGTTTTATCGTTGATAGGACACTTATCCCCATTTTAAAATGGAGCAGCAGGTTAGATATCTGACCGAAGCTTCATTCATTCTCTTTGGAGCTTCTATAAAAATACAAGTGCAGCCACTGAGGGAATGAATGGATCAGTGGTCAAGTCGGACATGCCACTCCAGTCTAATGGGGATAAAAAGTTCCACATTTTGCTGAATGGGTCCAAGTAGTTAGACCCCCCCAATCAATACGTTATCACTTGTCCTGTGAATAGGAGATTACGTTTTTCCACAGGAAACCCCTGTAAGTGCATCTCTGCCGCTGTTTACAAAGTATTTAATCTCTAATGGAAATAAAGAATATTCTCCTAATTAATATCAGAGAAGACTAATGACCGTCAAACACAACACAATCCACTGTACCAAGACCAATAATACCACATACAGGGGAGAAATACCACCACACCATGACCAGACCACATAGTACCCGCATCATATCACATAAAAGGCACAAATACAACCACACCATGACCAGACCACATATTACCACCACATAGTGACCGAATAATATGACATATTACCAGCATATAGGGACCAAATAATAATTCATACACGGAGAAATACTTCCACACTGTGAACAGTCCACAAATTACCACCACTTATTGATGGAATACTACAGTACTGATTATGAATACAAACCACAATAATAACAACACTGTTATTACCACCAGTGACATTATACACAGTACCTCTGTATATAGTGTCAGTGTACAGGTAATATAGTGATTACCAGTGACATTATACACAGGAGCTCAGTGATCACTGGCAACATTATTGTCAAGGTTTGCTCAGCTTGTGGGATTAGGTAGTTCAGAGGTTAATGTGGATGGCCTCACTCTGAGATTCTGGGAGGCTTTTTAAAGCCTCATTGTGGGCTCATTCCTCATCGTTTATACTCAGACCCTTGGCCGAGTGTGTGTGACCCTGGTGTGCTTTGTGACTGTAATACTTTATGCTTGTTTGGTTTTGATCTGGTTCTGTCCCTGTTACGAGTTCTGCCTGTCCCTCTTGTACTGCGTTGCTATCTCTGTGTATGACTCATTGCCTATGACCTGACTATTCTCTGATTGCCCCTCTTGTACTGTGCAGCTATCTCCATGTATGACTCATTGCTTACGTTCTGACTACTCTCTGCTCGCCCCTCTGGTATCGCGCCGCCCTCTCCATGTATGACCGCCCGTTTGTCTGACCTGAGTTCCCCTCGCCTCTACTCCAGGATTCCTGTAGTAGAGTCCTACAATCATCTTCAGAAGTGGGACACTAAGCCCCGCCCCCTGTGGTCACATGATCGTAGGTCCTTGTACTTCTTACTACCTTCAGCATCGCAGGTCCCGTCTGCCTCAACTTTCCCTGCAGTATCGGACCCCGGGCCCTCCCGCAGTAGGGGTGAGTCACGCTGCTCAGCCATGGCAGTTCGCCGACGCTGACAGGATCCTGATATTTATACACAGAAGATCTGCATACAGTGTCAGTGTAATACAGTGACCACCAGTGAAATTATACACAGGAGCTTTTGGAAGTGCATTGAGCAGCAGGGTGGTTTGCTGGTGAAGGGAAAAAAAATCTCTTTAAATCTTCTGCCTGAGCGAGTGTAAACGAGGTGATTGTGACCTGAGCGTAAGTGCGAACGGTGGTAAGTGTGTGACTTGTGATTCAGTGACTTTGGATTCAGGGAGTTTGCAAAGGAGGTATTACTGAATTGCTGTTATATTTTATTAATACTTTTTATTTATTTTTACTTATCTTTTCTGTCTGGTGCAATCCCCATTAGGAATGTGCTCCACTATTGCCAATGCCATCCAGTGTACGTCTTGCCGCATGTACGCAATCCTTGACCAGCCAGTCGAGGGTGCATACTGCTGTGCGAGATGTGAGCACATTGTGCATTTGGAAGCCCAGATACTGGATTTAAATGTGCAGCTGGCAACACTGAGATCAATAGACAATATGGAAAGGAGACTTCTACTCACTGAGCAGACGCTCAATGAGATAGATGAGGGGGGGATGCTAGGTTGGAGCTGCAGGACAGTGAAGCAGTAAGATGGGTGACAGTTAGAAGGTGGGGTAGACAGAAGAGTGCCAGGGAGGCTAGTCCTGATCTGGCACAACCCAATAAGTTTGCCAAGTTGGCAGATGAGGGGAGTGTCAGTGCAGGGGTAGCACTGCTGCAGCAAGGCATGTCCTCTGAAAGCCAGAGGAGTATATGCTCCAGTAAGGGGAGAAATAGGAGAGCAGGGCAGGCCAGACAGGTGCTGGTAGTGGGGGACTCAATTATTAGGGGAACAGATAGGGCAATCTGTCACAAAGAAAGGGATCGTCGAACGGTGTGCTGCCTATCTGGCGCGCAAGTCTGACACATCGCTGACCGGGTTGACAGATTACTGGGAGGGGCTGGTGAGGATCCAGCGGTCATGGTGCACATTGGTACAAATGACACAGAGGTAGGTGGAAGGTCCTTAAAGATGATTTCAGGGAATTAGGCTGCAATCTTAAGGCAAGGACCTCCAAGGTGGTATTTTTGGAAATATTTCCTGTACCACGTGCCACGCCAGAGAGGAGATTAGGGAAGTTAATAAGTGGTTCAAGAATTAGTGTAGGAAGGAGGGGTTTGGGTTCCTGGAGAACTGGGCCGACTTCTCAGTTGGCTACAGGTTCTACGCTAGGGACGGGCTGCACCTCAATGGGGAGGGTGCAGCTGTGCTGGGGAAAAAAATGGCTAGAAGGGTGGAGGAGTGTTTAAATTTGGAACTAGGGGAGGGTATTCATTTTATAAGAGGGGAAGACTGTGTAGATAGAGACCTGGGCACAAATAATGAAATTGGGGGTGGTAGTGGCATGGGGGGTGAGGTTAGAACAGTTAATAATTTAAGAAATAGAGGTACAGACATACATAAAGTGCATGTATACAAATGCCAGAAGCCTCGCCAACAAAATGGAGGACTTAGAATTAATTTTGTTGGAAGATAAGGTATATTGCACCCCCTCATAGGGTATAAGGCTGCCCCCTCATAGGGTATAATGCTTCTCCCCCCTCATAGGGTATAATGCACCCCCTCATAGGGTATAATGCTGCCCCCTCATAGGGTATAACACTAGATAGATAGATAGATAGATAGATATGTGATAATTAGATGTATAGATAGATAATAGATAGATAGATCTATGGATAGACAGATAGATATAAAGATATAAAGATAATAGATAGTGAAAGATATAGGTAGCTATAGAGATAGATAGACCTAGATAGATATAGATAGATAAATAGATAGATAGGGGATAAATAGATATATGGATAGATAGATAGAAAGATAGATAGATAGATAGATATAAAGATAATAGATAGTGATAGCTATAGATAGGTATATAGATAGATAGATAGGGGATAAATAGATAGATCTATGGATAGATGATATATAGATGGATAGATATAAAGATAATAGATAGAGATAGATATAGATAGGTATAGAGATAGATGGATATAGACTATTTATATCTATCTATATCTACCTCTATATCTATCTATCTATCTATATCTATCTCTATATCTAAGATAGAGACAGATAGATATAGAGATAGAGATATAGATATACAGATAGAAATAGATAGATATAGAGATATATAGATATAGAGACAGATAGATATAGAGATAGATATAGATAGATATAGAGATATATAAAAAACAAACCACAATACTCACCTCTCCTCCTGCTCCCACGCTGATGACGGCTTCAGTGTCAGCAGCTGACCCGTCTGCCAGACACACAGCGGGTGCGCGATGAAGTGACGTCATCGCGCATCGGCTGTGAGTCAGGAGCAGAGGGGACTGATGGGAGAGAGATGCTCTCTCTTCCACTGCAATTGAGCGCGGCGCCGGCTGCCTAGGTTGGGGAGCGGGGCCCCGGGGTGAGTGAAGGCCGAGAGTGAATGAATATTCATTTCTCTTTAGTAGTGGGGACAGTGGCTCCTGCCTCCTGACACCCGCTGCTGCTCCGCTGGCAGGGCCCCCATAGCAGCTGTGTGGCACTGGCTGGGGGCCCCTGGAGCAGTGGGGGCCCTAGGCAACTGCTGTCCCTGTATACCAGTAGAGGTGCCAGGGCCCACCAGATGCCAGGGCCCACCGGAGAATCAGTCCGACGCTACCTGTCTGTATATATAATGTCAGTGTACAAGTAATAGAATGATCACTGGAGACATACACAGGAGTTCTGTATATAGTGTATAGTGTACAGGTAATACAGTGACTCACCAGTAACATTATACACAGGAGCTCTGCATATAGTCAGCGTACAGGTAATACAAGGATCACCAGTGACATTATACACAGGAGCTCTGTATATACTATATAATGTAAGTGTCCAGGTAAATCACTGACTTACCAGTGACCTCTGTATTTGTAGCGATTCATCTTCGCTTTTCTTCCTCTTCCAGCCAGGACACGTTTGCTGCAGAAAATAACACACTATACTTGATCACTTCTAGACCACATTCCCCACTTTCCCCCCCGACTTCTACACTTTATGTGTAAAGGTCAGCCAGGGCAGTAGTCGTGGCTGAGTATTTCGGGTTCGGGCATTGTATACCCTGACCTCCCTCTACAGGAAAACGGTACCTCTTCTCTTGCATGGTACGGTGAATACTCACCGTGCCGTCAGCGTCCCCTTTGCTACGCCGACTTGATGCTGATCCTTGATCCCAATGAATAGAGACACAGTCCAGGGCAACTCTTAACTGAGCAAATTTATTTTCTTCAGGACACAGCACATCCACATAGTTTCCAGCATTTTCATCACAGTAAAGACAGCACATTACTTCATCTTTCCCTTCACTGTTCCTTGCAGTGTTTCCGTTTGACGAAGCGTCTCAGATGGCTCCTCAGTGTCCTCCCTGTATAGCGTCACCACGGTGAAGCGCTCTCCAGCATGTTTCGCCCCGGACATCAGAGATTCAGCCCACGTAGCTTTCCACCACATTCTGGAGTGACCTGCCCGTACCCTTTTACGGTAACCTTCAATCTTCCTCTGTTTACTTACACTCTTTTCCACTTTATTGCTGATTCTGCAGTACCGTGTTCTTCTCTAGATGGCTGGGCATCAGCTTTAACATCACGGGGTAGTTAGGCAGCTCAGGCATATAGCCCACCCGAGCACAAAGGGGTCAGGCCTCTGACTGCCTGAAACTGGAAGACCATCCTGGCTTATTCTCCAGCTATCCCCTCCTACAGTTAACTCCTATATGTCCTACAGCTACATCTACTGTGCAATGAGCTCAGTGCCCCATCTAGTGACCATAGCCCAGACTGCACTGTCCCTACCAAGTACAAGGTGCAGAAACATAGCTTATGCTATATAAATAATACAGCAACATGAAATATACGATAATGCGCAACAATGGTATAACATATATATAAATATATATACAAGTACAACAGCAACATGGGGGTTTAAAGGGGTAAGACTCTCAACCCCTTACACATGTCTACATATTGATATTAGTCATGTATTATACTACAGCACAGGCACCATTTTGATGAATGCAAACCTTTTTTTTGTAACCCCACAAACACCCGGAGCACCAGAATCTCAATAACTGAAATTTACAAATACAGATTACACAACAACCACAAGATGCATTTCATCACCCAGGTCACCTCATTTTAATCAGTATAACAGCGTAGACCTGACACTGTCTGTACTTTACTGTTCACAATCCTGCTGACAGGATCCCTTTAAATCTAAATTTTAATAAGTTTGTTCTTTTCTGCGCTAAACGTCCCCCAAACCCTGAGGACGGCGAGTATACCTTGGTTGTGTTTTGCTGTATGTGTATACAAAAGTAAAAGAAGAGCACCTATCAGGGGCTCAGAAAAGCTGGGTGGCATGTGTGCTAGTGTGTGACCCAGCGCAGGTGTCTCACTGGCCTATCAAAACAGTGACCGATAGCAGCAAACAGTGTGATGTGGATGTGAGAACTGTCTGCGGGGTGCGCTTAGGTGAGTGGACAAAAGAATATGGGAGGTTCACCTTTATAGTAACATCCCAGGGCAGGTGTGTCGTGAGCAAGTGGTGTTCAAGAAATATTGGTGGCAGTGGTTGTGACTTATCCTGACACACAATGTACAGGGAAATGGGAAAATTGTGAAAAAAAACGCAATTCTGACCTTAATTATGTTTACGGCGTACATTATGTGGTAAAAATGACCATGTAATATGATTCTCCTCATCAGTATGATTACAGAGATACTAAACGTGCCCAGATTTTTAAATTATTTTAGTGGTAGAAAAAAAATCAAGACTTTGAAATAAAAAATATGTTGGAGTTTGTGTTGCCATTTTCCGAGACCCGTAGTTTTACTTTTTCGTTCAATAGAGCTATGAGAGGGATTATTTTTTCATAAGGCGAGACGTTATTATGGATATTACTTTGGGATACATATGACATTTTAGTTGCTTGTTACGTATTTTAAGTGGTATTGCAGCGACCAAAAAATACCGCAATGTTGGCGTTTTTAAATTTTTTGTGTTTACCAATTGGGTTAATTATTTTTATATTTTGATAGCTCGGACTTTGCTGGATGTGGCGATATCACTTGACATTTTTTTTTATGTTCATTTTCAATGGAGGAAAATTGAACTTTTATGAGTTTTTTTTCAGATTTGTTTAAATCTTTTTTTGTTGTTTTACTTTTCTTTTCACTTCATTTATCGCTCCCTAAGGCCCCTTTCACACTTCAGTTTTTTGCAATCCGTCAGGTTTTGACAAAAACGGATCCTCAATTTTTTTTGGAGGATCCGTTTTTTCCCCATTGACTTGCATTAATGGCGGATTGTGACGGATGGCTGTCCGTTTCATCCGTTTTTTTTTTGAGGATCCGCCAAAAGTTGCTGTCCGTCACCATCCTCAAAGATTTCAAAACGGAGCTTGCAACAAAACTCTCTCTCTCTCTCTCTCCTTCCCGACCAGCGTTTCCTTTAAATTTCCTCATTTTCAGGATCCTGTGCCATCCGTTCACATCAGTTCAGAACGGATCCGCTTGTCTGCCTTTTTGGCGGATTTGAACTGATGCAAAAAACTGAAGTGTGAAAGAGGCCTAAGCTGTACTACATACAGGGGCTAATGGTGCAGCAGAAGTGTGAACTTTTTGATGCTTTTGTTTAATATTTTCCACTATAGTATATGGAGAGCATAAAAAACGCATGCAAAATTCCAATGAAGTCTCCAATTGTGGAACTGAAGCATTCCTCTACTAAAAAAAATGCATTCGAAAAAACTGCCACAAAAAAATACAATAAAAAGTTTTGATTGCTTTAGTGCGAATACCTATGGAAACAATGCAGCACTTCTGCACGTGTGAACATGGCCCAGGAGAGACTCTGGACAATTTGTACGTTCTACACCAGGTTCACACTTGGGGTTATTTATTTTTTTATCACTACTTAGAATTACAGACAAATTAAAAAAAGTGATCTGAGCCAATTATATGGAAAAAATACAATATTATTTAACATTTATTCTGAAGCTATATGAAATAATTCCGACTACAGCAATGGTCTGTGCCCATCACGGGTGATCCGTGTTACCGGGAAGAGAGGAGGAGACATTCCTACAAGGAGCTGACAATAGATACATCACATTATCTCACATATGAGGATACAGAATTATACAGGTTTGAAAATATCAAATAGAAAGATTTGCCTGTAAACAGGTAAAAAAGCAAAAACAGTAAATAAAGCAATGACTTGCGCTATTGTACCGGTAAGTTTTTATACATCTCATCCCAATCCAGCTAACCCCTATCCGTACAGTGGCAGCTGGTATTGGATGGTCTGCCATGGGTAACATAACTAGTTCTCCTATATTAGACCCATTGCCATGTTCGTCTTTATGACATCACAGAAGCGTTGTCCACGAGTCATGGAATGTTCCGCAAGAACGGTCAGTGCGAGGCAAGCAGAGATAGAGAGGAGAGCTGAACACTAACCCAGAGCGACTTGTAAATCACTTTTTACTTGTTTTGTTTATTTTTTTTACTTTTATTTCTTTTTTTTGGGAGTGTTTTCTACCATCCGCACACACTTTTGTGTGTGTGGAGGGGAAGGCAGCCTAATGGCTGCACCCGTAGCTGGAGGAAAGTTCCAACCACGGAGACGTCTCCCACATGCCAGGACATCCCTATACAGTCAGAGGCCTGAACACCACCAAAGGCCAACTGGCTTCACGGGGTATGTGATGGCAGTGCTTTATTATATCGTGTCAATTATTAAATGCCTGTTCAAAACACCAGAAAAGGCAAAGGACCGATATTCCAGACTGAAAAGTCCACCACCATATCCTACAATGCCCGAAATAGGCCGATTCGTACAACCTGCAGCAAACATCAGCGCAGAGCCAGAGGGTATGAAGGAACGCCTGATACTCACCAGAACAGTAGATGAGGAAGAGACAACAGCCACATTGCCCAGGAGCCCATCCCCATGCACCTGGATGGAGCTAACTCCCTCTCAAGCACGTATACTCCTCAGTATGCCTTACGACCATCAACCGCGTATTAAGGTGACTGCTAAACAAGGCTACAATCCTACACCACACCTGCCAGTCAGCTATACCACTGGAAAGATCATGCAAGTAATGCTGATGAGCCCACAGGATGTACAACGTGCCTACAAGAGAGATTTGGGTTTCCTTCCAAGTCCTAGGAAGATCATTCTCCCGAGAAGAGAATTCCGCGGCACTTTGATTTAGCCGGCGGAAAATGTAGTGGCGAGTTGCTTGCAGCAAGCACATACCATCTTCTGCACAGCTGCTTCTTAGACAGATTTTCCGGTTTTGACTATGGCTTGATCAATGGATCATGTTTCTATACTGCCGCCTGCCCTGACCTCTGCTTGTTTAAAGTTATGCATCTACACTGCCGCCTGCCCTGACCTTTGCTTGCTCAATGGATTATGTTTTTGAACTGCCGCCTGCCTGACCTCTGCTTGCTCAATGGATTGTTTCTGCACTGCCGCCTGCCTTCACCTCTGCTTGCTCAATGGATTATGTTTTTGAACTGCCGCCTACCCTGACCTCTGCTTGCTCAATGGATTATGTTTCTGCACTGCCGCCTGCCTTGACCTCTGCTTGCTCAGTGGATTATGTTTTTGAACTGCCGCCTGCCCTGACCTCTGCTTGCTCAATGGATTATGTTTTTGAACTGACGCCTGCCCTGACCTCTGCTTGCTCAATGGATTATGTTTCTGCACTGCCGCCTGCCTGACCTCTGCTTGCTCAATGGATTATGTTTTTGAACTGCCGCCTGCCCTGACCTCAGCTTGCTCAATGGATTACTGTATGTTTCTGCACTGCCGCCTGCCCTGACCTCAGCTTGCTCAATGGATTATGTTTTTGAACTGACGCCTGCCCTGACCTCTGCTTGCTCAATGGATTATGTTTCTGCACTGCCGCCTGCCTGACCTCTGCTTGCTCAATGGATTATGTTTCTGCACTGCCGCCTGCCTTGACCTCTGCTTGCTCAGTGGATTATGTTTTTGAACTGCCGCCTGCCCTGACCTCTGCTTGCTCAATGGATTATGTTTTTGAACTGACGCCTGCCCTGACCTCTGCTTGCTCAATGGATTATGTTTCTGCACTGCCGCCTGCCTGACCTCTGCTTGCTCAATGGATTATGTTTTTGAACTGCCGCCTGCCCTGACCTCAGCTTGCTCAATGGATTATGTTTCTGCACTGCCGCCTGCCCTGACCTCAGCTTGCTCAATGGATTATGCTTCTGCACTGCCGCCTGCCCTGACCTCTGCTTGTTTCCGGTTATTAATCTGTGATACTAATAAAAATGTATATTATTCTGCACTATATGGACTGTGGGTCGTTTTTTTTCTTTGGTTTTATGGTTGTTTCCGGTTATGTTTTTGCACTGCTGCCTGCCCTGACCTCTGCTTGTTTCCGGTTATGTTTCTGCACTGCTGCCTGCCCTGACCTTTGCTTGTTTCTGACTACTCATTTGCCTGCTGATTTTGTACTTCTTCCTCAATGCCTGCACTTTTAAGACCCCAGTAGAGCTAATTTATATAAATCCTGCATCCTAACAATGAAGCCGGGTTATAGGGCTTCTGATCACAATGGTAGGATGATGCCTCAATGTGAAGAAGGGTAGCACCAGTTCTTCACCTAACAGTATGGAATGCTTATCTAAAAAAATGAAAAAGGAACAGTACAGTATAGACAAAGGTCCCATAAACTCAACAAGAACAAACCATTAAGAACTTTAAGCATAAACATGTGAGACAACAAACCAAGTGGCTCAGAATACCACATCTGACCCAACCAGCAGTTTTGTTGAAGGTATTTTCCTCTGATCTTTCGTTAAGAGGGTACAACATCTCAAATACATTAGACTGGTGTGGGTCTCCAACCATTTAGGAACCCTCAAATCAATAGTACAGGGGTCTTGAATCAGCCACAAAATTGCTTCAGGAAGAATTGGGTGGAGCACTGGTTTCATATGTACCCTGCCGCTCATGTCAAGGTCTATGAAAATAACCAAACACAAGGCTGAGTACTCAGATCTTATAGGAACCTCCCCAATAGTGAATGGCCATCTGTACATTCATAGTTCCCCAGGTCTGTAGACAGATGCGGGTTTCACGTCCGGGACCTCTGCCTATCAGACATTTATAGAATATTTTATGGATAACACATAAATGTATGGGAAAACTCCTCTTGTAAATAGTGCGCCTCAAGTTTCTTCTGCTGTTTGCAGTGGAATGTAGTCATCATAGCTAATATGAGGGAAGGATTCCTGAGAGGGGGTATACATCTACTATATCCATATTCTGTGGATATCTACCCTAATAAAGCTTATGGACGGTGAGTGCAGTGATGAGACCGACCCTTTATCAACATGTTCTGTCCCACAAACTAATGTAGTACACTGCACTGACCGCCGATAGACTTTATTCTCCAAAGACAATTTAAGTTTGTTATATGTATTAAAATACTTTTTTTCCCAGAATTATCTAAGAATTATCGACAAGGAAAATGGACTCAAGATAAAGCTTAGAAACATATATTTCTTTACAGCTCCTGATATAGGTATTGCGGTCTTTAAAAACAGTAGTCCCCAACTTCTGCCTCCTCAGCAAGTTATCCCCTAGCCATTGGTAGATCATAACTTGCTGATTACGGGTGTTTCACTGCCAGGACCCCCACCAATCCTAAGAACAGGGTGTCTGGAACAAGCGGCTGTTAAGAATGCGCAACAACACTTCTTTCATTATGGGACAATGATGGGGCTGATATGCTGATGATGGACTATGATGGGGCTGATGTGCTGATGATGGACTATGATGGGGCTGATGTGCTGATGATGGACTATGATGGGGTTGATGTGCTGATGATGGACTATGATGGGGCTGATGTGCTGATGATGAACTATGATTGGGATGATGAAGTCTGCAATAACAGAGCATAGCAGTACAACCCCTTAGCCTGGAGTGCCCTAACAAATAGCTGGGGAGGGTCCGAGCTCACAGTCAGACCTTAGAAGAAGAGTTAATAGTTTTGTTTCTTCTGTCTTAATGGACAAAAAAGGCTTACAGTATATACTCGCGTATAAGTCGAGATTTTCAGCCCATTTTTTGGGGCTGAAAGTCCCCCTCTCGGCTTATACGCGAGTCATATACCGGGGGTCGGCCAGGGAGGGGGAGCGGGGG
Organism: Dendrobates tinctorius; assembly: GCF_039654945.1. Classification (NCBI taxonomy): domain Eukaryota; kingdom Metazoa; phylum Chordata; class Amphibia; order Anura; family Dendrobatidae; genus Dendrobates; species Dendrobates tinctorius. Next base: position 283,572 of record NW_027362165.1, on the reverse strand, counting down.
GGGTGTCGGAGATCATACTCACCTCTCCTGGCATGTTTCTGCAGCCCCCCGTGCTTATTCCATCTTCTCGGCGCTGTTCTTCCTGCTTTCAGCGGTCACGTGGTACGCTCATTACCCTCATTAATATGCACATATGTAATGAGCGGCACCACGTGACCGCAGAAAGCAGGAAGAACAGCACTGAGAAGATGGAACAAGCACGGGGGGCTGCAGAGACATGCCAGGAGAGGTGAGTATAACGGGGGGAGCCATATTCACCTGTGCCCCATTCCACCGCTGCGCATCGCTCTGCTGTCTTGCTTCCTCTGGCAGTGACGTTAAGGTCAGAGGGTGCCATGACGTAGTTAGCAGGCGCCCTCTGCCTGAACAGTCACTGCAGAGCCAGCAACGCTGAGGAGCAGCAGCTGCAGCAGTGACAAGGTGAGTATATAGTTTTTTTTTTCATTTTTTTAATTGAGGCTGCGGCAGCAGCATTGTAAGGGGCCACTAATCACTGTGCAGCAATACAAGGGGCCACTCATCACTGTGCAGCATTATAAGGGGCCACTCATCACTGTGCAGCATTATAAGGGGCCACTCATCACTGTGCAGCATTATAAGGGGCCACTCATCACTGTGCAGCATTATAAGGGGCCACTCATCACCTTGCAGCATTATAAGGGGCCACTCATCACCGTGCAGCATAATAAGGGGCCACTAATCACCGTGCAGCATAATAAGGAGCCACTAATCACTGCAGCATTTCAAGGGGCCACTAATCACTGTGCAGCATTATAAGGGGCCACTCATCACTGTGCAGCATTACAAGGGGCCACTCATCACTGTGCAGCATTACAAGGGGCCACTAATAACTGTGCAGCATTACAAGGGGCCACTAATCACTGTGCAGCATTACAAGGGGCCACTAATCACTGTGCAGCATTACAAGGGGCCACTAATCACTGTGCAGCATTATATGGGGCCAGTAATCACTGTGCAGCATTATATAGGGCCAGTAATCACTGTGCAGCATTATATGGGGCCACTCATCACTGTGCTGCATTATAAGAGGCCACTCATCACTGTGCAGCATTATAAGGGGGCCTCTCATCACTGTGCAGCATTATACGGGGCCACTAATCACTGTGCAGCATTACAAAGGGCCACTAATCACCGTGCAGCATAAGGGGCCACTAATCACTGCATTTCAAGGGGCCACTAATCACTGTGCAGCATTATAAGTGGCCACTAATCACCGTGCAGCATTGTAAGGGGCCACTAATCAATGTGCAGCATTATAAGGGGCCACTAATCACTGTGCAGCATTATAAGGGGCCACTAATCACTGTGCAGCATTATAAGGGGCCACTAATCACTGTGCAGCATTATAAGGGGCCACTAATCATTGTGCAGCATTATAAGGGTCCACTCTCCATGCAGCATTATAAGGGGCCACCAATCACTGTGCAGCATTATATGGGGCATATGTTATTATGGACCATGTTATAGGGCTACCATTATTCACTGTGCAGCATTATTAGGCATATTTTTGTATGGAGCATCTTATGGAACCCATCATGAACTTTATGGAGCATTATATGGGGCCATCATGAACTTTATGGAGCATCTTATGGGGCCCATTTTATTTTTGAAATTTACCAGTAGCTTCGGCATTTTCCACCCTAGGTTTATAGGCGAGTCAATAAGTTTTCCCAGTTTTTTGTGACAAAATTAGGGTGGTCGGCTTATACATGGGTCGGCTTATACACGAGTATATACGGACTTCTAAAGAAAATTGCCCCCAAGTTATTTTGAGCGACCCCGCCTGCTGTACCATCCTTGTGATTTACGAGAACGTTTCTCACTTCCTGCTAGGACAGCGGAAACCCAAGGAGTAAAGAGAGAAGGTCCTTATGGCTGCATGGAGTAATGCTGGAAATCTCTAAGTCTGCGGGGACAACAGAGACTTTAGAAGAAGGCAAACCAAGGTTTAGTGCTAGCACTAGTGTGAGAGAAGGTTTATACTACAGGACAGAAGTGCTGTAACAGGAAAGAACCTAACAAATAAAAAAGATTGTAGACAAACCAGATTTTGCTATCTATTCATGTCATTGCCTTCCATATTACAGAGAAATTTCCCTAAATCCGGTATCTGATAATCCACAATGATGTATATTCAGGGTCGAACTGGGGTGTCTGGGGCCCACCAGGGGAATGGACTCTAGGGCCCCATCCTACAGCTATATGCTAATATCTGTCAGTCGTTATCCCCATTATAGTGGAGCATCGGCTGTAAAACACAGGCGGCTCCTGTACATCTACTGTGCATCCCCATAACTGGGATGTATAATTACGGTAGTTTACATTAATGTGGTTCTTTGGTTAAAACAATTTATCACCGATCCATGGGCTCTATAGGATAGCTGATCGCATACGTCCGACCATTAGAAACTGCACCGACCGGAAGAATGAGAAAGTTTTATCGTTGATAGGACACTTATCCCCATTTTAAAATGGAGCAGCAGGTTAGATATCTGACCGAAGCTTCATTCATTCTCTTTGGAGCTTCTATAAAAATACAAGTGCAGCCACTGAGGGAATGAATGGATCAGTGGTCAAGTCGGACATGCCACTCCAGTCTAATGGGGATAAAAAGTTCCACATTTTGCTGAATGGGTCCAAGTAGTTAGACCCCCTCAATCAATACGTTATCACTTGTCCTGTGAATAGGAGATTACGTTTTTCCACAGGAAACCCCTGTAAGTGCATCTCTGCCGCTGTTTACAAAGTATTTAATCTCTAATGGAAATAAAGAATATTCTCCTAATTAATATCAGAGAAGACTAATGACCGTCAAACACAACACAATCCACTGTACCAAGACCAATAATACCACATACAGGGGAGAAATACCACCACACCATGACCAGACCACATAGTACCCGCATCATATCACATAAAAGGCACAAATACAACCACACCATGACCAGACCACATATTACCACCACATAGTGACCGAATAATATGACATATTACCAGCATATAGGGACCAAATAATAATTCATACACGGAGAAATACTTCCACACTGTGAACAGTCCACAAATTACCACCACTTATTGATGGAATACTACAGTACTGATTATGAATACAAACCACAATAATAACAACACTGTTATTACCACCAGTGACATTATACACAGTACCTCTGTATATAGTGTCAGTGTACAGGTAATATAGTGATTACCAGTGACATTATACACAGGAGCTCAGTGATCACTGGCAACATTATTGTCAAGGTTTGCTCAGCTTGTGGGATTAGGTAGTTCAGAGGTTAATGTGGATGGCCTCACTCTGAGATTCTGGGAGGCTTTTTAAAGCCTCATTGTGGGCTCATTCCTCATCGTTTATACTCAGACCCTTGGCCGAGTGTGTGTGACCCTGGTGTGCTTTGTGACTGTAATACTTTATGCTTGTTTGGTTTTGATCTGGTTCTGTCCCTGTTACGAGTTCTGCCTGTCCCTCTTGTACTGCGTTGCTATCTCTGTGTATGACTCATTGCCTATGACCTGACTATTCTCTGATTGCCCCTCTTGTACTGTGCAGCTATCTCCATGTATGACTCATTGCTTACGTTCTGACTACTCTCTGCTCGCCCCTCTGGTATCGCGCCGCCCTCTCCATGTATGACCGCCCGTTTGTCTGACCTGAGTTCCCCTCGCCTCTACTCCAGGATTCCTGTAGTAGAGTCCTACAATCATCTTCAGAAGTGGGACACTAAGCCCCGCCCCCTGTGGTCACATGATCGTAGGTCCTTGTACTTCTTACTACCTTCAGCATCGCAGGTCCCGTCTGCCTCAACTTTCCCTGCAGTATCGGACCCCGGGCCCTCCCGCAGTAGGGGTGAGTCACGCTGCTCAGCCATGGCAGTTCGCCGACGCTGACAGGATCCTGATATTTATACACAGAAGATCTGCATACAGTGTCAGTGTAATACAGTGACCACCAGTGAAATTATACACAGGAGCTTTTGGAAGTGCATTGAGCAGCAGGGTGGTTTGCTGGTGAAGGGAAAAAAAATCTCTTTAAATCTTCTGCCTGAGCGAGTGTAAACGAGCTGAGTGTGACCTGAGCGTAAGTGCGAACGGTGGTAAGTGTGTGACTTGTGATTCAGTGACTTTGGATTCAGGGAGTTTGCAAAGGAGGTATTACTGAATTGCTGTTATATTTTATTAATACTTTTTATTTATTTTTACTTATCTTTTCTGTCTGGTGCAATCCCCATTAGGAATGTGCTCCACTATTGCCAATGCCATCCAGTGTACGTCTTGCCGCATGTACGCAATCCTTGACCAGCCAGTCGAGGGTGCATACTGCTGTGCGAGATGTGAGCACATTGTGCATTTGGAAGCCCAGATACTGGATTTAAATGTGCAGCTGGCAACACTGAGATCAATAGACAATATGGAAAGGAGACTTCTACTCACTGAGCAGACGCTCAATGAGATAGATGAGGGGGGGATGCTAGGTTGGAGCTGCAGGACAGTGAAGCAGTAAGATGGGTGACAGTTAGAAGGTGGGGTAGACAGAAGAGTGCCAGGGAGGCTAGTCCTGATCTGGCACAACCCAATAAGTTTGCCAAGTTGGCAGATGAGGGGAGTGTCAGTGCAGGGGTAGCACTGCTGCAGCAAGGCATGTCCTCTGAAAGCCAGAGGAGTATATGCTCCAGTAAGGGGAGAAATAGGAGAGCAGGGCAGGCCAGACAGGTGCTGGTAGTGGGGGACTCAATTATTAGGGGAACAGATAGGGCAATCTGTCACAAAGAAAGGGATCGTCGAACGGTGTGCTGCCTATCTGGCGCGCAAGTCTGACACATCGCTGACCGGGTTGACAGATTACTGGGAGGGGCTGGTGAGGATCCAGCGGTCATGGTGCACATTGGTACAAATGACACAGAGGTAGGTGGAAGGTCCTTAAAGATGATTTCAGGGAATTAGGCTGCAATCTTAAGGCAAGGACCTCCAAGGTGGTATTTTTGGAAATATTTCCTGTACCACGTGCCACGCCAGAGAGGAGATTAGGGAAGTTAATAAGTGGTTCAAGAATTAGTGTAGGAAGGAGGGGTTTGGGTTCCTGGAGAACTGGGCTGACTTCTCAGTTGGCTACAGGTTCTACGCTAGGGACGGGCTGCACCTCAATGGGGAGGGTGCAGCTGTGCTGGGGAAAAAAATGGCTAGAAGGGTGGAGGAGTGTTTAAATTTGGAACTAGGGGAGGGTATTCATTTTATAAGAGGGGAAGACTGTGTAGATAGAGACCTGGGCACAAATAATGAAATTGGGGGTGGTAGTGGCATGGGGGGTGAGGTTAGAACAGTTAATAATTTAAGAAATAGAGGTACAGACATACATAAAGTGCATGTATACAAATGCCAGAAGCCTCGCCAACAAAATGGAGGACTTAGAATTAATTTTGTTGGAAGATAAGGTATATTGCACCCCCTCATAGGGTATAAGGCTGCCCCCTCATAGGGTATAATGCTTCTCCCCCCTCATAGGGTATAATGCACCCCCTCATAGGGTATAATGCTGCCCCCTCATAGGGTATAACACTAGATAGATAGATAGATAGATAGATATGTGATAATTAGATGTATAGATAGATAATAGATAGATAGATCTATGGATAGACAGATAGATATAAAGATATAAAGATAATAGATAGTGAAAGATATAGGTAGCTATAGAGATAGATAGACCTAGATAGATATAGATAGATAAATAGATAGATAGGGGATAAATAGATATATGGATAGATAGATAGAAAGATAGATAGATAGATAGATAGATATAAAGATAATAGATAGTGATAGCTATAGATAGGTATATAGATAGATAGATAGGGGATAAATAGATAGATCTATGGATAGATGATATATAGATGGATAGATATAAAGATAATAGATAGAGATAGATATAGATAGGTATAGAGATAGATGGATATAGACTATTTATATCTATCTATATCTACCTCTATATCTATCTATCTATATCTATCTCTATATCTAAGATAGAGACAGATAGATATAGAGATAGAGATATAGATATACAGATAGAAATAGATAGATATAGAGATATATAGATATAGAGACAGATAGATATAGAGATAGATATAGATAGATATAGAGATATATAAAAAACAAACCACAATACTCACCTCTCCTCCTGCTCCCACGCTGATGACGGCTTCAGTGTCAGCAGCTGACCCGTCTGCCAGACACACAGCGGGTGCACGATGAAGTGACGTCATCGCGCATCGGCTGTGAGTCAGGAGCAGAGGGGACTGATGGGAGAGAGATGCTCTCTCTTCCACTGCAATTGAGCGCGGCGCCGGCTGCCTAGGTTGGGGAGCGGGGCCCCGGGGTGAGTGAAGGCCGAGAGTGAATGAATATTCATTTCTCTTTAGTAGTGGGGACAGTGGCTCCTGCCTCCTGACACCCGCTGCTGCTCCGCTGGCAGGGCCCCCATAGCAGCTGTGTGGCACTGGCTGGGGGCCCCTGGAGCAGTGGGGGCCCTAGGCAACTGCTGTCCCTGTATACCAGTAGAGGTGCCAGGGCCCACCAGATGCCAGGGCCCACCGGAGAATCAGTCCGACGCTACCTGTCTGTATATATAATGTCAGTGTACAAGTAATAGAATGATCACTGGAGACATACACAGGAGTTCTGTATATAGTGTATAGTGTACAGGTAATACAGTGACTCACCAGTAACATTATACACAGGAGCTCTGCATATAGTCAGCGTACAGGTAATACAAGGATCACCAGTGACATTATACACAGGAGCTCTGTATATACTATATAATGTAAGTGTCCAGGTAAATCACTGACTTACCAGTGACCTCTGTATTTGTAGCGATTCATCTTCGCTTTTCTTCCTCTTCCAGCCAGGACACGTTTGCTGCAGAAAATAACACACTATACTTGATCACTTCTAGACCACATTCCCCACTTTCCCCCCCGACTTCTACACTTTATGTGTAAAGGTCAGCCAGGGCAGTAGTCGTGGCTGAGTATTTCGGGTTCGGGCATTGTATACCCTGACCTCCCTCTACAGGAAAACGGTACCTCTTCTCTTGCATGGTACGGTGAATACTCACCGTGCCGTCAGCGTCCCCTTTGCTACGCCGACTTGATGCTGATCCTTGATCCCAATGAATAGAGACACAGTCCAGGGCAACTCTTAACTGAGCAAATTTATTTTCTTCAGGACACAGCACATCCACATAGTTTCCAGCATTTTCATCACAGTAAAGACAGCACATTACTTCATCTTTCCCTTCACTGTTCCTTGCAGTGTTTCCGTTTGACGAAGCGTCTCAGATGGCTCCTCAGTGTCCTCCCTGTATAGCGTCACCACGGTGAAGCGCTCTCCAGCATGTTTCGCCCCGGACATCAGAGATTCAGCCCACGTAGCTTTCCACCACATTCTGGAGTGACCTGCCCGTACCCTTTTACGGTAACCTTCAATCTTCCTCTGTTTACTTACACTCTTTTCCACTTTATTGCTGATTCTGCAGTACCGTGTTCTTCTCTAGATGGCTGGGCATCAGCTTTAACATCACGGGGTAGTTAGGCAGCTCAGGCATATAGCCCACCCGAGCACAAAGGGGTCAGGCCTCTGACTGCCTGAAACTGGAAGACCATCCTGGCTTATTCTCCAGCTATCCCCTCCTACAGTTAACTCCTATATGTCCTACAGCTACATCTACTGTGCAATGAGCTCAGTGCCCCATCTAGTGACCATAGCCCAGACTGCACTGTCCCTACCAAGTACAAGGTGCAGAAACATAGCTTATGCTATATAAATAATACAGCAACATGAAATATACGATAATGCGCAACAATGGTATAACATATATATAAATATATATACAAGTACAACAGCAACATGGGGGTTTAAAGGGGTAAGACTCTCAACTCCTTACACATGTCTACATATTGATATTAGTCATGTATTATACTACAGCACAGGCACCATTTTGATGAATGCAAACCTTTTTTTTGTAACCCCACAAACACCCGGAGCACCAGAATCTCAATAACTGAAATTTACAAATACAGATTACACAACAACCACAAGATGCATTTCATCACCCAGGTCACCTCATTTTAATCAGTATAACAGCGTAGACCTGACACTGTCTGTACTTTACTGTTCACAATCCTGCTGACAGGATCCCTTTAAATCTAAATTTTAATAAGTTTGTTCTTTTCTGCGCTAAACGTCCCCCAAACCCTGAGGACGGCGAGTATACCTTGGTTGTGTTTTGCTGTATGTGTATACAAAAGTAAAAGAAGAGCACCTATCAGGGGCTCAGAAAAGCTGGGTGGCATGTGTGCTAGTGTGTGACCCAGCGCAGGTGTCTCACTGGCCTATCAAAACAGTGACCGATAGCAGCAAACAGTGTGATGTGGATGTGAGAACTGTCTGCGGGGTGCGCTTAGGTGAGTGGACAAAAGAATATGGGAGGTTCACCTTTATAGTAACATCCCAGGGCAGGTGTGTCGTGAGCAAGTGGTGTTCAAGAAATATTGGTGGCAGTGGTTGTGACTTATCCTGACACACAATGTACAGGGAAATGGGAAAATTGTGAAAAAAAACGCAATTCTGACCTTAATTATGTTTACGGCGTACATTATGTGGTAAAAATGACCATGTAATATGATTCTCCTCATCAGTATGATTACAGAGATACTAAACGTGCCCAGATTTTTAAATTATTTTAGTGGTAGAAAAAAAATCAAGACTTTGAAATAAAAAATATGTTGGAGTTTGTGTTGCCATTTTCCGAGACCCGTAGTTTTACTTTTTCGTTCAATAGAGCTATGAGAGGGATTATTTTTTCATAAGGCGAGACGTTATTATGGATATTACTTTGGGATAGATATGACATTTTAGTTGCTTGTTACGTATTTTAAGTGGTATTGCAGCGACCAAAAAATACCGCAATGTTGGCGTTTTTAAATTTTTTGTGTTTACCAATTGGGTTAATTATTTTTATATTTTGATAGCTCGGACTTTGCTGGATGTGGCGATATCACTTGACATTTTTTTTTATGTTTATTTTCAATGGAGGAAAATTGAACTTTTATGAGTTTTTTTTCAGATTTGTTTAAATCTTTTTTTGTTGTTTTACTTTTCTTTTCACTTCATTTATCGCTCCCTAAGGCCCCTTTCACACTTCAGTTTTTTGCAATCAGTCACAATCCGTCAGGTTTTGACAAAAACGGATCCTCAATTTTTTTTGGAGGATCCGTTTTTTCCCCATTGACTTGCATTAATGGCGGATTGTGACGGATGGCTGTCCGTTTCATCCGTTTTTTTTTTAGGATCCGCCAAAAGTTGCTGTCCGTCACCATCCTCAAAGATTTCAAAACGGAGCTTGCAACAAAACTCTCTCTCTCTCTCCTTCCCGACCAGCATTTCCTTTAAATTTCCTCATTTTCAGGATCCTGTGCCATCCGTTCACATCAGTTCAGAACGGATCCGCTTGTCTGCCTTTTTGGCGGATTTGAACTGATGCAAAAAACTGAAGTGTGAAAGAGGCCTAAGCTGTACTACATACAGGGGCTAATGGTGCAGCAGAAGTGTGAACTTTTTGATGCTTTTGTTTAATATTTTCCACTATATTATATGGAGAGCATAAAAAACGCATGCAAAATTCCAATGAAGTCTCCAATTGTGGAACTGAAGCATTCCTCTACTAAAAAAAATGCATTCGAAAAAACTGCCACAAAAAAATACAATAAAAAGTTTTGATTGCTTTAGTGCGAATACCTATGGAAACAATGCAGCACTTCTGCACGTGTGAACATGGCCCAGGAGAGACTCTGGACAATTTGTACGTTCTACACCAGGTTCACACTTGGGGTTACTTATTTTTTTATCACTACTTAGAATTACAGACAAATCAAAAAAAAGTGATCTGAGCCAATTATATGGAAAAAATACAATATTATTTAACATTTATTCTGAAGCTATATGAAATAATTCCGACTACAGCAATGGTCTGTGCCCATCACGGGTGATCCGTGTTACCGGGAAGAGAGGAGGAGACATTCCTACAAGGAGCTGACAATAGATACATCACATTATCTCACATATGAGGATACAGAATTATACAGGTTTGAAAATATCAAATAGAAAGATTTGCCTGTAAACAGGTAAAAAAGCAAAAACAGTAAATAAAGCAATGACTTGCGCTATTGTACCAGTAAGTTTTTATACATCTCATCCCAATCCAGCTAACCCCTATCCGTACAGTGGCAGCTGGTATTGGATGGTCTGCCATGGGTAACATAACTAGTTCTCCTATATTAGACCCATTGCCATGTTCGTCTTTATGACATCACAGAAGCGTTGTCCACGAGTCATGGAATGTTCCGCAAGAACGGTCAGTGCGAGGCAAGCAGAGATAGAGAGGAGAGCTGAACACTAACCCAGAGCGACTTGTAAATCACTTTTTACTTGTTTTGTTTATTTTTTTTACTTTTATTTCTTTTTTTTGGGAGTGTTTTCTACCATCCGCACACACTTTTGTGTGTGTGGAGGGGAAGGCAGCCTAATGGTTGCACCCGTAGCTGGAGGAAAGTTCCAACCACGGAGACGTCTCCCACATGCCAGGACATCCCTATACAGTCAGAGGCCTGAACACCACCAAAGGCCAACTGGCTTCACGGGGTATGTGATGGCAGTGCTTTATTATATCGTGTCAATTATTAAATGCCTGTTCAAAACACCAGAAAAGGCAAAGGACCGATATTCCAGACTGAAAAGTCCACCACCATATCCTACAATGCCCGAAATAGGCCGATTCGTACAACCTGCAGCAAACATCAGCGCAGAGCCAGAGGGTATGAAGGAACGCCTGATACTCACCAGAACAGTAGATGAGGAAGAGACAACAGCCACATTGCCCAGGAGCCCATCCCCATGCACCTGGATGGAGCTAACTCCCTCTCAAGCACGTATACTCCTCAGTATGCCTTACGACCATCAACCGCGTATTAAGGTGACTGCTAAACAAGGCTACAATCCTACACCACACCTGCCAGTCAGCTATACCACTGGAAAGATCATGCAAGTAATGCTGATGAGCCCACAGGATGTACAACGTGCCTACAAGAGAGATTTGGGTTTCCTTCCAAGTCCTAGGAAGATCATTCTCCCGAGAAGAGAATTCCGCGGCACTTTGATTTAGCCGGAGGAAAATGTAGTGGCGAGTTGCTTGCAGCAAGCACATACCATCTTCTGCACAGCTGCTTCTTAGACAGATTTTCCGGTTTTGACTATGGCTTGATCAATGGATCATGTTTCTATACTGCCGCCTGCCTTGACCTCTGCTTGTTTAAAGTTATGCATCTACACTGCCGCCTGCCCTGACCTTTGCTTGCTCAATGGATTATGTTTTTGAACTGTCGCCTGCCTGACCTCTGCTTGCTCAATGGATTGTTTCTGCACTGCCGCCTGCCTTCACCTCTGCTTGCTCAATGGATTATGTTTTTGAACTGCCGCCTACCCTGACCTCTGCTTGCTCAATGGATTATGTTTCTGCACTGCCGCCTGCCTTGACCTCTGCTTGCTCAGTGGATTATGTTTTTGAACTGCCGCCTGCCCTGACCTCTGCTTGCTCAATGGATTATGTTTTTGAACTGACGCCTGCCCTGACCTCTGCTTGCTCAATGGATTATGTTTCTGCACTGCCGCCTGCCTGACCTCTGCTTGCTCAATGGATTATGTTTTTGAACTGCCGCCTGCCCTGACCTCAGCTTGCTCAATGGATTATGTTTCTGCACTGCCGCCTGCCCTGACCTCAGCTTGCTCAATGGATTATGCTTCTGCACTGCCGCCTGCCCTGACCTCTGCTTGTTTCCGGTTATTAATCTGTGATACTAATAAAAATGTATATTATTCTGCACTATATGGACTGTGGGTCGTTTTTTTTCTTTGGTTTTATGGTTGTTTCCGGTTATGTTTTTGCACTGCTGCCTGCCCTGACCTCTGCTTGTTTCCGGTTATGTTTCTGCACTGCTGCCTGCCCTGACCTTTGCTTGTTTCTGACTACTCATTTGCCTGCTGATTTTGTACTTCTTCCTCAATGCCTGCACTTTTAAGACCCCAGTAGAGCTAATTTATATAAATCCTGCATCCTAACAATGAAGCCGGGTTATAGGGCTTCTGATCACAATGGTAGGATGATGCCTCAATGTGAAGAAGGGTAGCACCAGTTCTTCACCTAACAGTATGGAATGCTTATCTAAAAAAATGAAAAAGGAACAGTACAGTATAGACAAAGGTCCCATAAACTCAACAAGAACAAACCATTAAGAACTTTAAGCATAAACATGTGAGACAACAAACCAAGTGGCTCAGAATACCACATCCGACCCAACCAGCAGTTTTGTTGAAGGTATTTTCCTCTGATCTTTCGTTAAGAGGGTACAACATCTCAAATACATTAGACTGGTGTGGGTCTCCAACCATTTAGGAACCCTCAAATCAATAGTACAGGGGTCTTGAATCAGCCACAAAATTGCTTCAGGAAGAATTGGGTGGAGCACTGGTTTCATATGTACCCTGCCGCTCATGTCAAGGTCTATGAAAATAACCAAACACAAGGCTGAGTACTCAGATCTTATAGGAACCTCCCCAATAGTGAATGGCCATCTGTACATTCATAGTTCCCCAGGTCTGTAGACAGATGCGGGTTTCACGTCCGGGACCTCTGCCTATCAGACATTTATAGAATATTTTATGGATAACACATAAATGTATGGGAAAACTCCTCTTGTAAATAGTGCGCCTCAAGTTTCTTCTGCTGTTTGCAGTGGAATGTAGTCATCATAGCTAATATGAGGGAAGGATTCCTGAGAGGGGGTATACATCTACTATATCCATATTCTGTGGATATCTACCCTAATAAAGCTTATGGACGGTGAGTGCAGTGATGAGACCGACCCTTTATCAACATGTTCTGTCCCACAAACTAATGTAGTACACTGCACTGACCGCCGATAGACTTTATTCTCCAAAGACAATTTAAGTTTGTTATATGTATTAAAATACTTTTTTTCCCAGAATTATCTAAGAATTATCGACAAGGAAAATGGACTCAAGATAAAGCTTAGAAACATATATTTCTTTACAGCTCCTGATATAGGTATTGCGGTCTTTAAAAACAGTAGTCCCCAACTTCTGCCTCCTCAGCAAGTTATCCCCTAGCCATTGGTAGATCATAACTTGCTGATTACGGGTGTTTCACTGCCAGGACCCCCACCAATCCTAAGAACAGGGTGTCTGGAACAAGCGGCTGTTAAGAATGCGCAACAACACTTCTTTCATTATGGGACAATGATGGGGCTGATATGCTGATGATGGACTATGATGGGGCTGATGTGCTGATGATGGACTATGATGGGGCTGATGTGCTGATGATGGACTATGATGGGGTTGATGTGCTGATGATGGACTATGATGGGGCTGATGTGCTGATGATGAACTATGATTGGGATGATGAAGTCTGCAATAACAGAGCATAGCAGTACAACCCCTTAGCCTGGAGTGCCCTAACAAATAGCTGGGGAGGGTCCGAGCTCACAGTCAGACCTTAGAAGAAGAGTTAATAGTTTTGTTTCTTCTGTCTTAAAGGACAAAAAAGGCTTACAGTATATACTCGCGTATAAGTCGAGATTTTCAGCCCATTTTTTGGGGCTGAAAGTCCCCCTCTCGGCTTATACGCGAGTCATATACCGGGGGTCGGCCAGGGAGGGGGAGCGGGGGGGGGGTGTCGGAGATCATACTCACCTCTCCTGGCATGTTTCTGCAGCCCCCCGTGCTTATTCCATCTTCTCGGCGCTGTTCTTCCTGCTTTCAGCGGTCACGTGGTACGCTCATTACCCTCATTAATATGCACATATGTAATGAGCGGCACCACGTGACCGCAGAAAGCAGGAAGAACAGCACTGAGAAGATGGAACAAGCACGGGGGGCTGCAGAGACATGCCAGGAGAGGTGAGTATAACGGGGGGAGCCATATTCACCTGTGCCCCATTCCACCGCTGCGCATCGCTCTGCTGTCTTGCTTCCTCTGGCAGTGACGTTAAGGTCAGAGGGTGCCATGACGTAGTTAGCAGGCGCCCTCTGCCTGAACAGTCACTGCAGAGCCAGCAACGCTGAGGAGCAGCAGCTGCAGCAGTGACAAGGTGAGTATATAGTTTTTTTTTTCATTTTTTTAATTGAGGCTGCGGCAGCAGCATTGTAAGGGGCCACTAATCACTGTGCAGCAATACAAGGGGCCACTCATCACTGTGCAGCATTATAAGGGGCCACTCATCACTGTGCAGCATTATAAGGGGCCACTCATCACTGTGCAGCATTATAAGGGGCCACTCATCACTGTGCAGCATTATAAGGGGCCACTCATCACCTTGCAGCATTATAAGGGGCCACTCATCACCGTGCAGCATAATAAGGGGCCACTAATCACCGTGCAGCATAATAAGGAGCCACTAATCACTGCAGCATTTCAAGGGGCCACTAATCACTGTGCAGCATTATAAGGGGCCACTCATCACTGTGCAGCATTACAAGGGGCCACTCATCACTGTGCAGCATTACAAGGGGCCACTAATAACTGTGCAGCATTACAAGGGGCCACTAATCACTGTGCAGCATTACAAGGGGCCACTAATCACTGTGCAGCATTACAAGGGGCCACTAATCACTGTGCAGCATTATATGGGGCCAGTAATCACTGTGCAGCATTATATAGGGCCAGTAATCACTGTGCAGCATTATATGGGGCCACTCATCACTGTGCTGCATTATAAGAGGCCACTCATCACTGTGCAGCATTATAAGGGGGCCTCTCATCACTGTGCAGCATTATACGGGGCCACTAATCACTGTGCAGCATTACAAAGGGCCACTAATCACCGTGCAGCATAAGGGGCCACTAATCACTGCATTTCAAGGGGCCACTAATCACTGTGCAGCATTATAAGTGGCCACTAATCACCGTGCAGCATTGTAAGGGGCCACTAATCAATGTGCAGCATTATAAGGGGCCACTAATCACTGTGCAGCATTATAAGGGGCCACTAATCACTGTGCAGCATTATAAGGGGCCACTAATCATTGTGCAGCATTATAAGGGTCCACTCTCCATGCAGCATTATAAGGGGCCACCAATCACTGTGCAGCATTATATGGGGCATATGTTATTATGGACCATGTTATAGGGCTACCATTATTCACTGTGCAGCATTATTAGGCATATTTTTGTATGGAGCATCTTATGGAACCCATCATGAACTTTATGGAGCATTATATGGGGCCATCATGAACTTTATGGAGCATCTTATGGGGCCCATTTTATTTTTGAAATTTACCAGTAGCTTCGGCATTTTCCACCCTAGGTTTATAGGCGAGTCAATAAGTTTTCCCAGTTTTTTGTGACAAAATTAGGGTGGTCGGCTTATACATGGGTCGGCTTATACACGAGTATATACGGACTTCTAAAGAAAATTGCCCCCAAGTTATTTTGAGCGACCCCGCCTGCTGTACCATCCTTGTGATTTACGAGAACGTTTCTCACTTCCTGCTAGGACAGCGGAAACCCAAGGAGTAAAGAGAGAAGGTCCTTATGGCTGCATGGAGTAATGCTGGAAATCTCTAAGTCTGCGGGGACAACAGAGACTTTAGAAGAAGGCAAACCAAGGTTTAGTGCTAGCACTAGTGTGAGAGAAGGTTTATACTACAGGACAGAAGTGCTGTAACAGGAAAGAACCTAACAAATAAAAAAGATTGTAGACAAACCAGATTTTGCTATCTATTCATGTCATTGCCTTCCATATTACAGAGAAATTTCCCTAAATCCGGTATCTGATAATCCACAATGATGTATATTCAGGGTCGAACTGGGGTGTCTGGGGCCCACCAGGGGAATGGACTCTAGGGCCCCATCCTACAGCTATATGCTAATATCTGTCAGTCGTTATCCCCATTATAGTGGAGCATCGGCTGTAAAACACAGGCGGCTCCTGTACATCTACTGTGCATCCCCATAACTGGGATGTATAATTACGGTAGTTTACATTAATGTGGTTCTTTGGTTAAAACAATTTATCACCGATCCATGGGCTCTATAGGATAGCTGATCGCATACGTCCGACCATTAGAAACTGCACCGACCGGAAGAATGAGAAAGTTTTATCGTTGATAGGACACTTATCCCCATTTTAAAATGGAGCAGCAGGTTAGATATCTGACCGAAGCTTCATTCATTCTCTTTGGAGCTTCTATAAAAATACAAGTGCAGCCACTGAGGGAATGAATGGATCAGTGGTCAAGTCAGACATGCCACTCCAGTCTAATGGGGATAAAAAGTTCCACATTTTGCTGAATGGGTCCAAGTAGTTAGACCCCCCCAATCAATACGTTATCACTTGTCCTGTGAATAGGAGATTACGTTTTTCCACAGGAAACCCCTGTAAGTGCATCTCTGCCGCTGTTTACAAAGTATTTAATCTCTAATGGAAATAAAGAATATTCTCCTAATTAATATCAGAGAAGACTAATGACCGTCAAACACAACACAATCCACTGTACCAAGACCAATAATACCACATACAGGGGAGAAATACCACCACACCATGACCAGACCACATAGTACCCGCATCATATCACATAAAAGGCACAAATACAACCACACCATGACCAGACCACATATTACCACCACATAGTGACCGAATAATATGACATATTACCAGCATATAGGGACCAAATAATAATTCATACACGGAGAAATACTTCCACACTGTGAACAGTCCACAAATTACCACCACTTATTGATGGAATACTACAGTACTGATTATGAATACAAACCACAATAATAACAACACTGTTATTACCACCAGTGACATTATACACAGTACCTCTGTATATAGTGTCAGTGTACAGGTAATATAGTGATTACCAGTGACATTATACACAGGAGCTCAGTGATCACTGGCAACATTATTGTCAAGGTTTGCTCAGCTTGTGGGATTAGGTAGTTCAGAGGTTAATGTGGATGGCCTCACTCTGAGATTCTGGGAGGCTTTTTAAAGCCTCATTGTGGGCTCATTCCTCATCGTTTATACTCAGACCCTTGGCCGAGTGTGTGTGACCCTGGTGTGCTTTGTGACTGTAATACTTTATGCTTGTTTGGTTTTGATCTGGTTCTGTCCCTGTTACGAGTTCTGCCTGTCCCTCTTGTACTGCGTTGCTATCTCTGTGTATGACTCATTGCCTATGACCTGACTATTCTCTGATTGCCCCTCTTGTACTGTGCAGCTATCTCCATGTATGACTCATTGCTTACGTTCTGACTACTCTCTGCTCGCCCCTCTGGTATCGCGCCGCCCTCTCCATGTATGACCGCCCGTTTGTCTGACCTGAGTTCCCCTCGCCTCTACTCCAGGATTCCTGTAGTAGAGTCCTACAATCATCTTCAGAAGTGGGACACTAAGCCCCGCCCCCTGTGGTCACATGATCGTAGGTCCTTGTACTTCTTACTACCTTCAGCATCGCAGGTCCCGTCTGCCTCAACTTTCCCTGCAGTATCGGACCCCGGGCCCTCCCGCAGTAGGGGTGAGTCACGCTGCTCAGCCATGGCAGTTCGCCGACGCTGACAGGATCCTGATATTTATACACAGAAGATCTGCATACAGTGTCAGTGTAATACAGTGACCACCAGTGAAATTATACACAGGAGCTTTTGGAAGTGCATTGAGCAGCAGGGTGGTTTGCTGGTGAAGGGAAAAAAAATCTCTTTAAATCTTCTGCCTGAGCGAGTGTAAACGAGCTGAGTGTGACCTGAGCGTAAGTGCGAACGGTGGTAAGTGTGTGACTTGTGATTCAGTGACTTTGGATTCAGGGAGTTTGCAAAGGAGGTATTACTGAATTGCTGTTATATTTTATTAATACTTTTTATTTATTTTTACTTATCTTTTCTGTCTGGTGCAATCCCCATTAGGAATGTGCTCCACTATTGCCAATGCCATCCAGTGTACGTCTTGCCGCATGTACGCAATCCTTGACCAGCCAGTCGAGGGTGCATACTGCTGTGCGAGATGTGAGCACATTGTGCATTTGGAAGCCCAGATACTGGATTTAAATGTGCAGCTGGCAACACTGAGATCAATAGACAATATGGAAAGGAGACTTCTACTCACTGAGCAGACGCTCAATGAGATAGATGAGGGGGGGATGCTAGGTTGGAGCTGCAGGACAGTGAAGCAGTAAGATGGGTGACAGTTAGAAGGTGGGGTAGACAGAAGAGTGCCAGGGAGGCTAGTCCTGATCTGGCACAACCCAATAAGTTTGCCAAGTTGGCAGATGAGGGGAGTGTCAGTGCAGGGGTAGCACTGCTGCAGCAAGGCATGTCCTCTGAAAGCCAGAGGAGTATATGCTCCAGTAAGGGGAGAAATAGGAGAGCAGGGCAGGCCAGACAGGTGCTGGTAGTGGGGGACTCAATTATTAGGGGAACAGATAGGGCAATCTGTCACAAAGAAAGGGATCGTCGAACGGTGTGCTGCCTATCTGGCGCGCAAGTCTGACACATCGCTGACCGGGTTGACAGATTACTGGGAGGGGCTGGTGAGGATCCAGCGGTCATGGTGCACATTGGTACAAATGACACAGAGGTAGGTGGAAGGTCCTTAAAGATGATTTCAGGGAATTAGGCTGCAATCTTAAGGCAAGGACCTCCAAGGTGGTATTTTTGGAAATATTTCCTGTACCACGTGCCACGCCAGAGAGGAGATTAGGGAAGTTAATAAGTGGTTCAAGAATTAGTGTAGGAAGGAGGGGTTTGGGTTCCTGGAGAACTGGGCTGACTTCTCAGTTGGCTACAGGTTCTACGCTAGGGACGGGCTGCACCTCAATGGGGAGGGTGCAGCTGTGCTGGGGAAAAAAATGGCTAGAAGGGTGGAGGAGTGTTTAAATTTGGAACTAGGGGAGGGTATTCATTTTATAAGAGGGGAAGACTGTGTAGATAGAGACCTGGGCACAAATAATGAAATTGGGGGTGGTAGTGGCATGGGGGGTGAGGTTAGAACAGTTAATAATTTAAGAAATAGAGGTACAGACATACATAAAGTGCATGTATACAAATGCCAGAAGCCTCGCCAACAAAATGGAGGACTTAGAATTAATTTTGTTGGAAGATAAGGTATATTGCACCCCCTCATAGGGTATAAGGCTGCCCCCTCATAGGGTATAATGCTTCTCCCCCCTCATAGGGTATAATGCACCCCCTCATAGGGTATAATGCTGCCCCCTCATAGGGTATAACACTAGATAGATAGATAGATAGATAGATATGTGATAATTAGATGTATAGATAGATAATAGATAGATAGATCTATGGATAGACAGATAGATATAAAGATATAAAGATAATAGATAGTGAAAGATATAGGTAGCTATAGAGATAGATAGACCTAGATAGATATAGATAGATAAATAGATAGATAGGGGATAAATAGATATATGGATAGATAGATAGAAAGATAGATAGATAGATAGATATAAAGATAATAGATAGTGATAGCTATAGATAGGTATATAGATAGATAGATAGGGGATAAATAGATAGATCTATGGATAGATGATATATAGATGGATAGATATAAAGATAATAGATAGAGATAGATATAGATAGGTATAGAGATAGATGGATATAGACTATTTATATCTATCTATATCTACCTCTATATCTATCTATCTATATCTATCTCTATATCTAAGATAGAGACAGATAGATATAGAGATAGAGATATAGATATACAGATAGAAATAGATAGATATAGAGATATATAGATATAGAGACAGATAGATATAGAGATAGATATAGATAGATATAGAGATATATAAAAAACAAACCACAATACTCACCTCTCCTCCTGCTCCCACGCTGATGACGGCTTCAGTGTCAGCAGCTGACCCGTCTGCCAGACACACAGCGGGTGCACGATGAAGTGACGTCATCGCGCATCGGCTGTGAGTCAGGAGCAGAGGGGACTGATGGGAGAGAGATGCTCTCTCTTCCACTGCAATTGAGCGCGGCGCCGGCTGCCTAGGTTGGGGAGCGGGGCCCCGGGGTGAGTGAAGGCCGAGAGTGAATGAATATTCATTTCTCTTTAGTAGTGGGGACAGTGGCTCCTGCCTCCTGACACCCGCTGCTGCTCCGCTGGCAGGGCCCCCATAGCAGCTGTGTGGCACTGGCTGGGGGCCCCTGGAGCAGTGGGGGCCCTAGGCAACTGCTGTCCCTGTATACCAGTAGAGGTGCCAGGGCCCACCAGATGCCAGGGCCCACCGGAGAATCAGTCCGACGCTACCTGTCTGTATATATAATGTCAGTGTACAAGTAATAGAATGATCACTGGAGACATACACAGGAGTTCTGTATATAGTGTATAGTGTACAGGTAATACAGTGACTCACCAGTAACATTATACACAGGAGCTCTGCATATAGTCAGCGTACAGGTAATACAAGGATCACCAGTGACATTATACACAGGAGCTCTGTATATACTATATAATGTAAGTGTCCAGGTAAATCACTGACTTACCAGTGACCTCTGTATTTGTAGCGATTCATCTTCGCTTTTCTTCCTCTTCCAGCCAGGACACGTTTGCTGCAGAAAATAACACACTATACTTGATCACTTCTAGACCACATTCCCCACTTTCCCCCCCGACTTCTACACTTTATGTGTAAAGGTCAGCCAGGGCAGTAGTCGTGGCTGAGTATTTCGGGTTCGGGCATTGTATACCCTGACCTCCCTCTACAGGAAAACGGTACCTCTTCTCTTGCATGGTACGGTGAATACTCACCGTGCCGTCAGCGTCCCCTTTGCTACGCCGACTTGATGCTGATCCTTGATCCCAATGAATAGAGACACAGTCCAGGGCAACTCTTAACTGAGCAAATTTATTTTCTTCAGGACACAGCACATCCACATAGTTTCCAGCATTTTCATCACAGTAAAGACAGCACATTACTTCATCTTTCCCTTCACTGTTCCTTGCAGTGTTTCCGTTTGACGAAGCGTCTCAGATGGCTCCTCAGTGTCCTCCCTGTATAGCGTCACCACGGTGAAGCGCTCTCCAGCATGTTTCGCCCCGGACATCAGAGATTCAGCCCACGTAGCTTTCCACCACATTCTGGAGTGACCTGCCCGTACCCTTTTACGGTAACCTTCAATCTTCCTCTGTTTACTTACACTCTTTTCCACTTTATTGCTGATTCTGCAGTACCGTGTTCTTCTCTAGATGGCTGGGCATCAGCTTTAACATCACGGGGTAGTTAGGCAGCTCAGGCATATAGCCCACCCGAGCACAAAGGGGTCAGGCCTCTGACTGCCTGAAACTGGAAGACCATCCTGGCTTATTCTCCAGCTATCCCCTCCTACAGTTAACTCCTATATGTCCTACAGCTACATCTACTGTGCAATGAGCTCAGTGCCCCATCTAGTGACCATAGCCCAGACTGCACTGTCCCTACCAAGTACAAGGTGCAGAAACATAGCTTATGCTATATAAATAATACAGCAACATGAAATATACGATAATGCGCAACAATGGTATAACATATATATAAATATATATACAAGTACAACAGCAACATGGGGGTTTAAAGGGGTAAGACTCTCAACTCCTTACACATGTCTACATATTGATATTAGTCATGTATTATACTACAGCACAGGCACCATTTTGATGAATGCAAACCTTTTTTTTGTAACCCCACAAACACCCGGAGCACCAGAATCTCAATAACTGAAATTTACAAATACAGATTACACAACAACCACAAGATGCATTTCATCACCCAGGTCACCTCATTTTAATCAGTATAACAGCGTAGACCTGACACTGTCTGTACTTTACTGTTCACAATCCTGCTGACAGGATCCCTTTAAATCTAAATTTTAATAAGTTTGTTCTTTTCTGCGCTAAACGTCCCCCAAACCCTGAGGACGGCGAGTATACCTTGGTTGTGTTTTGCTGTATGTGTATACAAAAGTAAAAGAAGAGCACCTATCAGGGGCTCAGAAAAGCTGGGTGGCATGTGTGCTAGTGTGTGACCCAGCGCAGGTGTCTCACTGGCCTATCAAAACAGTGACCGATAGCAGCAAACAGTGTGATGTGGATGTGAGAACTGTCTGCGGGGTGCGCTTAGGTGAGTGGACAAAAGAATATGGGAGGTTCACCTTTATAGTAACATCCCAGGGCAGGTGTGTCGTGAGCAAGTGGTGTTCAAGAAATATTGGTGGCAGTGGTTGTGACTTATCCTGACACACAATGTACAGGGAAATGGGAAAATTGTGAAAAAAAACGCAATTCTGACCTTAATTATGTTTACGGCGTACATTATGTGGTAAAAATGACCATGTAATATGATTCTCCTCATCAGTATGATTACAGAGATACTAAACGTGCCCAGATTTTTAAATTATTTTAGTGGTAGAAAAAAAATCAAGACTTTGAAATAAAAAATATGTTGGAGTTTGTGTTGCCATTTTCCGAGACCCGTAGTTTTACTTTTTCGTTCAATAGAGCTATGAGAGGGATTATTTTTTCATAAGGCGAGACGTTATTATGGATATTACTTTGGGATAGATATGACATTTTAGTTGCTTGTTACGTATTTTAAGTGGTATTGCAGCGACCAAAAAATACCGCAATGTTGGCGTTTTTAAATTTTTTGTGTTTACCAATTGGGTTAATTATTTTTATATTTTGATAGCTCGGACTTTGCTGGATGTGGCGATATCACTTGACATTTTTTTTTATGTTCATTTTCAATGGAGGAAAATTGAACTTTTATGAGTTTTTTTTCAGATTTGTTTAAATCTTTTTTTGTTGTTTTACTTTTCTTTTCACTTCATTTATCGCTCCCTAAGGCCCCTTTCACACTTCAGTTTTTTGCAATCAGTCACAATCCGTCAGGTTTTGACAAAAACGGATCCTCAATTTTTTTTGGAGGATCCGTTTTTTCCCCATTGACTTGCATTAATGGCGGATTGTGACGGATGGCTGTCCGTTTCATCCGTTTTTTTTTTAGGATCCGCCAAAAGTTGCTGTCCGTCACCATCCTCAAAGATTTCAAAACGGAGCTTGCAACAAAACTCTCTCTCTCTCTCCTTCCCGACCAGCATTTCCTTTAAATTTCCTCATTTTCAGGATCCTGTGCCATCCGTTCACATCAGTTCAGAACGGATCCGCTTGTCTGCCTTTTTGGCGGATTTGAACTGATGCAAAAAACTGAAGTGTGAAAGAGGCCTAAGCTGTACTACATACAGGGGCTAATGGTGCAGCAGAAGTGTGAACTTTTTGATGCTTTTGTTTAATATTTTCCACTATATTATATGGAGAGCATAAAAAACGCATGCAAAATTCCAATGAAGTCTCCAATTGTGGAACTGAAGCATTCCTCTACTAAAAAAAATGCATTCGAAAAAACTGCCACAAAAAAATACAATAAAAAGTTTTGATTGCTTTAGTGCGAATACCTATGGAAACAATGCAGCACTTCTGCACGTGTGAACATGGCCCAGGAGAGACTCTGGACAATTTGTACGTTCTACACCAGGTTCACACTTGGGGTTACTTATTTTTTTATCACTACTTAGAATTACAGACAAATTAAAAAAAGTGATCTGAGCCAATTATATGGAAAAAATACAATATTATTTAACATTTATTCTGAAGCTATATGAAATAATTCCGACTACAGCAATGGTCTGTGCCCATCACGGGTGATCCGTGTTACCGGGAAGAGAGGAGGAGACATTCCTACAAGGAGCTGACAATAGATACATCACATTATCTCACATATGAGGATACAGAATTATACAGGTTTGAAAATATCAAATAGAAAGATTTGCCTGTAAACAGGTAAAAAAGCAAAAACAGTAAATAAAGCAATGACTTGCGCTATTGTACCAGTAAGTTTTTATACATCTCATCCCAATCCAGCTAACCCCTATCCGTACAGTGGCAGCTGGTATTGGATGGTCTGCCATGGGTAACATAACTAGTTCTCCTATATTAGACCCATTGCCATGTTCGTCTTTATGACATCACAGAAGCGTTGTCCACGAGTCATGGAATGTTCCGCAAGAACGGTCAGTGCGAGGCAAGCAGAGATAGAGAGGAGAGCTGAACACTAACCCAGAGCGACTTGTAAATCACTTTTTACTTGTTTTGTTTATTTTTTTTACTTTTATTTCTTTTTTTTGGGAGTGTTTTCTACCATCCGCACACACTTTTGTGTGTGTGGAGGGGAAGGCAGCCTAATGGTTGCACCCGTAGCTGGAGGAAAGTTCCAACCACGGAGACGTCTCCCACATGCCAGGACATCCCTATACAGTCAGAGGCCTGAACACCACCAAAGGCCAACTGGCTTCACGGGGTATGTGATGGCAGTGCTTTATTATATCGTGTCAATTATTAAATGCCTGTTCAAAACACCAGAAAAGGCAAAGGACCGATATTCCAGACTGAAAAGTCCACCACCATATCCTACAATGCCCGAAATAGGCCGATTCGTACAACCTGCAGCAAACATCAGCGCAGAGCCAGAGGGTATGAAGGAACGCCTGATACTCACCAGAACAGTAGATGAGGAAGAGACAACAGCCACATTGCCCAGGAGCCCATCCCCATGCACCTGGATGGAGCTAACTCCCTCTCAAGCACGTATACTCCTCAGTATGCCTTACGACCATCAACCGCGTATTAAGGTGACTGCTAAACAAGGCTACAATCCTACACCACACCTGCCAGTCAGCTATACCACTGGAAAGATCATGCAAGTAATGCTGATGAGCCCACAGGATGTACAACGTGCCTACAAGAGAGATTTGGGTTTCCTTCCAAGTCCTAGGAAGATCATTCTCCCGAGAAGAGAATTCCGCGGCACTTTGATTTAGCCGGAGGAAAATGTAGTGGCGAGTTGCTTGCAGCAAGCACATACCATCTTCTGCACAGCTGCTTCTTAGACAGATTTTCCGGTTTTGACTATGGCTTGATCAATGGATCATGTTTCTATACTGCCGCCTGCCCTGACCTCTGCTTGTTTAAAGTTATGCATCTACACTGCCGCCTGCCCTGACCTTTGCTTGCTCAATGGATTATGTTTTTGAACTGTCGCCTGCCTGACCTCTGCTTGCTCAATGGATTGTTTCTGCACTGCCGCCTGCCTTCACCTCTGCTTGCTCAATGGATTATGTTTTTGAACTGCCGCCTACCCTGACCTCTGCTTGCTCAATGGATTATGTTTCTGCACTGCCGCCTGCCTTGACCTCTGCTTGCTCAGTGGATTATGTTTTTGAACTGCCGCCTGCCCTGACCTCTGCTTGCTCAATGGATTATGTTTTTGAACTGACGCCTGCCCTGACCTCTGCTTGCTCAATGGATTATGTTTCTGCACTGCCGCCTGCCTGACCTCTGCTTGCTCAATGGATTATGTTTTTGAACTGCCGCCTGCCCTGACCTCAGCTTGCTCAATGGATTATGTTTCTGCACTGCCGCCTGCCCTGACCTCAGCTTGCTCAATGGATTATGCTTCTGCACTGCCGCCTGCCCTGACCTCTGCTTGTTTCCGGTTATTAATCTGTGATACTAATAAAAATGTATATTATTCTGCACTATATGGACTGTGGGTCGTTTTTTTTCTTTGGTTTTATGGTTGTTTCCGGTTATGTTTTTGCACTGCTGCCTGCCCTGACCTCTGCTTGTTTCCGGTTATGTTTCTGCACTGCTGCCTGCCCTGACCTTTGCTTGTTTCTGACTACTCATTTGCCTGCTGATTTTGTACTTCTTCCTCAATGCCTGCACTTTTAAGACCCCAGTAGAGCTAATTTATATAAATCCTGCATCCTAACAATGAAGCCGGGTTATAGGGCTTCTGATCACAATGGTAGGATGATGCCTCAATGTGAAGAAGGGTAGCACCAGTTCTTCACCTAACAGTATGGAATGCTTATCTAAAAAAATGAAAAAGGAACAGTACAGTATAGACAAAGGTCCCATAAACTCAACAAGAACAAACCATTAAGAACTTTAAGCATAAACATGTGAGACAACAAACCAAGTGGCTCAGAATACCACATCCGACCCAACCAGCAGTTTTGTTGAAGGTATTTTCCTCTGATCTTTCGTTAAGAGGGTACAACATCTCAAATACATTAGACTGGTGTGGGTCTCCAACCATTTAGGAACCCTCAAATCAATAGTACAGGGGTCTTGAATCAGCCACAAAATTGCTTCAGGAAGAATTGGGTGGAGCACTGGTTTCATATGTACCCTGCCGCTCATGTCAAGGTCTATGAAAATAACCAAACACAAGGCTGAGTACTCAGATCTTATAGGAACCTCCCCAATAGTGAATGGCCATCTGTACATTCATAGTTCCCCAGGTCTGTAGACAGATGCGGGTTTCACGTCCGGGACCTCTGCCTATCAGACATTTATAGAATATTTTATGGATAACACATAAATGTATGGGAAAACTCCTCTTGTAAATAGTGCGCCTCAAGTTTCTTCTGCTGTTTGCAGTGGAATGTAGTCATCATAGCTAATATGAGGGAAGGATTCCTGAGAGGGGGTATACATCTACTATATCCATATTCTGTGGATATCTACCCTAATAAAGCTTATGGACGGTGAGTGCAGTGATGAGACCGACCCTTTATCAACATGTTCTGTCCCACAAACTAATGTAGTACACTGCACTGACCGCCGATAGACTTTATTCTCCAAAGACAATTTAAGTTTGTTATATGTATTAAAATACTTTTTTTCCCAGAATTATCTAAGAATTATCGACAAGGAAAATGGACTCAAGATAAAGCTTAGAAACATATATTTCTTTACAGCTCCTGATATAGGTATTGCGGTCTTTAAAAACAGTAGTCCCCAACTTCTGCCTCCTCAGCAAGTTATCCCCTAGCCATTGGTAGATCATAACTTGCTGATTACGGGTGTTTCACTGCCAGGACCCCCACCAATCCTAAGAACAGGGTGTCTGGAACAAGCGGCTGTTAAGAATGCGCAACAACACTTCTTTCATTATGGGACAATGATGGGGCTGATATGCTGATGATGGACTATGATGGGGCTGATGTGCTGATGATGGACTATGATGGGGCTGATGTGCTGATGATGGACTATGATGGGGTTGATGTGCTGATGATGGACTATGATGGGGCTGATGTGCTGATGATGAACTATGATTGGGATGATGAAGTCTGCAATAACAGAGCATAGCAGTACAACCCCTTAGCCTGGAGTGCCCTAACAAATAGCTGGGGAGGGTCCGAGCTCACAGTCAGACCTTAGAAGAAGAGTTAATAGTTTTGTTTCTTCTGTCTTAAAGGACAAAAAAGGCTTACAGTATATACTCGCGTATAAGTCGAGATTTTCAGCCCATTTTTTGGGGCTGAAAGTCCCCCTCTCGGCTTATACGCGAGTCATATACCGGGGGTCGGCCAGGGAGGGGGAGCGGGGGGGGGGTGTCGGAGATCATACTCACCTCTCCTGGCATGTTTCTGCAGCCCCCCGTGCTTATTCCATCTTCTCGGCGCTGTTCTTCCTGCTTTCAGCGGTCACGTGGTACGCTCATTACCCTCATTAATATGCACATATGTAATGAGCGGCACCACGTGACCGCAGAAAGCAGGAAGAACAGCACTGAGAAGATGGAACAAGCACGGGGGGCTGCAGAGACATGCCAGGAGAGGTGAGTATAACGGGGGGAGCCATATTCACCTGTGCCCCATTCCACCGCTGCGCATCGCTCTGCTGTCTTGCTTCCTCTGGCAGTGACGTTAAGGTCAGAGGGTGCCATGACGTAGTTAGCAGGCGCCCTCTGCCTGAACAGTCACTGCAGAGCCAGCAACGCTGAGGAGCAGCAGCTGCAGCAGTGACAAGGTGAGTATATAGTTTTTTTTTTCATTTTTTTAATTGAGGCTGCGGCAGCAGCATTGTAAGGGGCCACTAATCACTGTGCAGCAATACAAGGGGCCACTCATCACTGTGCAGCATTATAAGGGGCCACTCATCACTGTGCAGCATTATAAGGGGCCACTCATCACTGTGCAGCATTATAAGGGGCCACTCATCACTGTGCAGCATTATAAGGGGCCACTCATCACCTTGCAGCATTATAAGGGGCCACTCATCACCGTGCAGCATAATAAGGGGCCACTAATCACCGTGCAGCATAATAAGGAGCCACTAATCACTGCAGCATTTCAAGGGGCCACTAATCACTGTGCAGCATTATAAGGGGCCACTCATCACTGTGCAGCATTACAAGGGGCCACTCATCACTGTGCAGCATTACAAGGGGCCACTAATAACTGTGCAGCATTACAAGGGGCCACTAATCACTGTGCAGCATTACAAGGGGCCACTAATCACTGTGCAGCATTACAAGGGGCCACTAATCACTGTGCAGCATTATATGGGGCCAGTAATCACTGTGCAGCATTATATAGGGCCAGTAATCACTGTGCAGCATTATATGGGGCCACTCATCACTGTGCTGCATTATAAGAGGCCACTCATCACTGTGCAGCATTATAAGGGGGCCTCTCATCACTGTGCAGCATTATACGGGGCCACTAATCACTGTGCAGCATTACAAAGGGCCACTAATCACCGTGCAGCATAAGGGGCCACTAATCACTGCATTTCAAGGGGCCACTAATCACTGTGCAGCATTATAAGTGGCCACTAATCACCGTGCAGCATTGTAAGGGGCCACTAATCAATGTGCAGCATTATAAGGGGCCACTAATCACTGTGCAGCATTATAAGGGGCCACTCATCACTGTGCTGCATTATAAGAGGCCACTCATCACTGTGCAGCATTATAAGGGGGCCTCTCATCACTGTGCAGCATTATACGGGGCCACTAATCACTGTGCAGCATTACAAAGGGCCACTAATCACCGTGCAGCATAAGGGGCCACTAATCACTGCATTTCAAGGGGCCACTAATCACTGTGCAGCATTATAAGTGGCCACTAATCACCGTGCAGCATTGTAAGGGGCCACTAATCAATGTGCAGCATTATAAGGGGCCACTAATCACTGTGCAGCATTATAAGGGGCCACTAATCACTGTGCAGCATTATAAGGGGCCACTAATCATTGTGCAGCATTATAAGGGTCCACTCTCCATGCAGCATTATAAGGGGCCACCAATCACTGTGCAGCATTATATGGGGCATATGTTATTATGGACCATGTTATAGGGCTACCATTATTCACTGTGCAGCATTATTAGGCATATTTTTGTATGGAGCATCTTATGGAACCCATCATGAACTTTATGGAGCATTATATGGGGCCATCATGAACTTTATGGAGCATCTTATGGGGCCCATTTTATTTTTGAAATTTACCAGTAGCTTCGGCATTTTCCACCCTAGGTTTATAGGCGAGTCAATAAGTTTTCCCAGTTTTTTGTGACAAAATTAGGGTGGTCGGCTTATACATGGGTCGGCTTATACACGAGTATATACGGACTTCTAAAGAAAATTGCCCCCAAGTTATTTTGAGCGACCCCGCCTGCTGTACCATCCTTGTGATTTACGAGAACGTTTCTCACTTCCTGCTAGGACAGCGGAAACCCAAGGAGTAAAGAGAGAAGGTCCTTATGGCTGCATGGAGTAATGCTGGAAATCTCTAAGTCTGCGGGGACAACAGAGACTTTAGAAGAAGGCAAACCAAGGTTTAGTGCTAGCACTAGTGTGAGAGAAGGTTTATACTACAGGACAGAAGTGCTGTAACAGGAAAGAACCTAACAAATAAAAAAGATTGTAGACAAACCAGATTTTGCTATCTATTCATGTCATTGCCTTCCATATTACAGAGAAATTTCCCTAAATCCGGTATCTGATAATCCACAATGATGTATATTCAGGGTCGAACTGGGGTGTCTGGGGCCCACCAGGGGAATGGACTCTAGGGCCCCATCCTACAGCTATATGCTAATATCTGTCAGTCGTTATCCCCATTATAGTGGAGCATCGGCTGTAAAACACAGGCGGCTCCTGTACATCTACTGTGCATCCCCATAACTGGGATGTATAATTACGGTAGTTTACATTAATGTGGTTCTTTGGTTAAAACAATTTATCACCGATCCATGGGCTCTATAGGATAGCTGATCGCATACGTCCGACCATTAGAAACTGCACCGACCGGAAGAGTGAGAAAGTTTTATCGTTGATAGGACACTTATCCCCATTTTAAAATGGAGCAGCAGGTTAGATATCTGACCGAAGCTTCATTCATTCTCTTTGGAGCTTCTATAAAAATACAAGTGCAGCCACTGAGGGAATGAATGGATCAGTGGTCAAGTCGGACATGCCACTCCAGTCTAATGGGGATAAAAAGTTCCACATTTTGCTGAATGGGTCCAAGTAGTTAGACCCCCCCAATCAATACGTTATCACTTGTCCTGTGAATAGGAGATTACGTTTTTCCACAGGAAACCCCTGTAAGTGCATCTCTGCCGCTGTTTACAAAGTATTTAATCTCTAATGGAAATAAAGAATATTCTCCTAATTAATATCAGAGAAGACTAATGACCGTCAAACACAACACAATCCACTGTACCAAGACCAATAATACCACATACAGGGGAGAAATACCACCACACCATGACCAGACCACATAGTACCCGCATCATATCACATAAAAGGCACAAATACAACCACACCATGACCAGACCACATATTACCACCACATAGTGACCGAATAATATGACATATTACCAGCATATAGGGACCAAATAATAATTCATACACGGAGAAATACTTCCACACTGTGAACAGTCCACAAATTACCACCACTTATTGATGGAATACTACAGTACTGATTATGAATACAAACCACAATAATAACAACACTGTTATTACCACCAGTGACATTATACACAGTACCTCTGTATATAGTGTCAGTGTACAGGTAATATAGTGATTACCAGTGACATTATACACAGGAGCTCAGTGATCACTGGCAACATTATTGTCAAGGTTTGCTCAGCTTGTGGGATTAGGTAGTTCAGAGGTTAATGTGGATGGCCTCACTCTGAGATTCTGGGAGGCTTTTTAAAGCCTCATTGTGGGCTCATTCCTCATCGTTTATACTCAGACCCTTGGCCGAGTGTGTGTGACCCTGGTGTGCTTTGTGACTGTAATACTTTATGCTTGTTTGGTTTTGATCTGGTTCTGTCCCTGTTACGAGTTCTGCCTGTCCCTCTTGTACTGCGTTGCTATCTCTGTGTATGACTCATTGCCTATGACCTGACTATTCTCTGATTGCCCCTCTTGTACTGTGCAGCTATCTCCATGTATGACTCATTGCTTACGTTCTGACTACTCTCTGCTCGCCCCTCTGGTATCGCGCCGCCCTCTCCATGTATGACCGCCCGTTTGTCTGACCTGAGTTCCCCTCGCCTCTACTCCAGGATTCCTGTAGTAGAGTCCTACAATCATCTTCAGAAGTGGGACACTAAGCCCCGCCCCCTGTGGTCACATGATCGTAGGTCCTTGTACTTCTTACTACCTTCAGCATCGCAGGTCCCGTCTGCCTCAACTTTCCCTGCAGTATCGGACCCCGGGCCCTCCCGCAGTAGGGGTGAGTCACGCTGCTCAGCCATGGCAGTTCGCCGACGCTGACAGGATCCTGATATTTATACACAGAAGATCTGCATACAGTGTCAGTGTAATACAGTGACCACCAGTGAAATTATACACAGGAGCTTTTGGAAGTGCAATGAGCAGCAGGGTGGTTTGCTGGTGAAGGGAAAAAAAATCTCTTTAAATCTTCTGCCTGAGCGAGTGTAAGCGAGCTGAGTGTGACCTGAGCGGGTGCAGGGGTAGCACTGCTGCAGCAAGGCATGTCCTCTGAAAGCCAGAGGAGTATATGCTCCAGTAAGGGGAGAAATAGGAGAGCAGGGCAGGCCAGACAGGTGCTGGTAGTGGGGGACTCAATTATTAGGGGAACAGATAGGGCAATCTGTCACAAAGAAAGGGATCGTCGAACGGTGTGCTGCCTATCTGGCGCGCAAGTCTGACACATCGCTGACCGGGTTGACAGATTACTGGGAGGGGCTGGTGAGGATCCAGCGGTCATGGTGCACATTGGTACAAATGACACAGAGGTAGGTGGAAGGTCCTTAAAGATGATTTCAGGGAATTAGGCTGCAATCTTAAGGCAAGGACTTCCAAGGTGGTATTTTTGGAAATATTTCCTGTACCACGTGCCACGCCAGAGAGGAGATTAGGGAAGTTAATAAGTGGTTCAAGAATTAGTGTAGGAAGGAGGGGTTTGGGTTCCTGGAGAACTGGGCCGACTTCTCAGTTGGCTACAGGTTCTACGCTAGGGACGGGCTGCACCTCAATGGGGAGGGTGCAGCTGTGCTGGGGAAAAAAATGGCTAGAAGGGTGGAGGAGTGTTTAAACTTGGAACTAGGGGAGGGTATTCATTTTATAAGAGGGGAAGACTGTGTAGATAGAGACCTGGGCACAAATAATGAAATTGGAGGTGGTAGTGGCATGGGGGGTGAGGTTAGAACAGTTAATAATTTAAGAAATAGAGGTACAGACATACATAAAGTGCATGTATACAAATGCCAGAAGCCTCGCCAACAAAATGGAGGACTTAGAATTAATTTTGTTGGAAGATAAGGTATATTGCACCCCCTCATAGGGTATAAGGCTGCCCCCTCATAGGGTATAATGCTTCTCCCCCCTCATAGGGTATAATGCACCCCCTCATAGGGTATAATGCTGCCCCCTCATAGGGTATAACACTAGATAGATAGATAGATATGTGATAATTAGATGTATAGATAGATAATAGATAGATCTATGGATAGACAGATAGAAATAAAGATATAAAGATAATAGATAGTGAAAGATATAGGTAGCTATAGAGATAGATAGATAGACCTAGATAGATATAGATAGATAAATAGATAGATAGGGGATAAATAGATATATGGATAGATAGATAGATAGATATAAAGATAATAGATAGTGATAGCTATAGATAGGTATATAGATAGATAGATAGATAGGGGATAAATAGATAGATCTATGGATACATGATATATAGATGGATAGATATAAAGATAATAGATAGAGATAGATATAGATAGGTATAGAGATAGATGGATATAGACTATTTATATCTATCTATATCTACCTCTATATCTATCTATCTATCTATCTATATCTATCTCTATATCTAAGATAGAGACAGATAGATATAGAGATAGAGATATAGATATACAGATAGAAATAGATAGATATAGAGATATATAGATATAGAGACAGATAGATATAGAGATAGATATAGATAGATATAGAGATATATAAAAAACAAACCACAATACTCACCTCTCCTCCTGCTCCCACGCTGATGACGGCTTCAGTGTCAGCAGCTGACCCGTCTGCCAGACACACAGCGGGTGCGCGATGAAGTGACGTCATCGCGCATCGGCTGTGAGTCAGGAGCAGAGGGGACTGATGGGAGAGAGATGCTCTCTATTCCACTGAAATTGAGCGCAGCGCCGGCTGCCTAGGTTGGGGAGCGGGGCCCCGGGGTGAGTGGAGGCCGAGAGTGAATGAATATTCATTTCTCTTTAGTAGTGGGGACAGTGGCTCCTGCCTCCTGACACCCGCTGCTGCTCCGCTGGCAGGGCCCCCATAGCAGCTGTGTGGCACTGGCTGGGGGCCCCTGGAGCAGTGGGGGCCCTAGGCAACTGCTGTCCCTGTATACCAGTAGAGGTGCCAGGGCCCACCAGATGCCAGGGCCCACCGGAGAATCAGTCCGACGCTACCTGTCTGTATATATAATGTCAGTGTACAAGTAATAGAATGATCACTGGAGACATACACAGGAGTTCTGTATATAGTGTATAGTGTACAGGTAATACAGTGACTCACCAGTAACATTATACACAGGAGCTCTGCATATAGTCAGCGTACAGGTAATACAAGGATCACCAGTGACATTATACACAGGAGCTCTGTATATACTATATAATGTAAGTGTCCAGGTAAATCACTGACTTACCAGTGACCTCTGTATTTGTAGCGATTCATCTTCGCTTTTCTTCCTCTTCCAGCCAGGACACGTTTGCTGCAGAAAATAACACACTATACTTGATCACTTCTAGACCACATTCCCCACTTTCCCCCCCGACTTCTACACTTTATGTGTAAAGGTCAGCCAGGGCAGTAGTCGTGGCTGAGTATTTCGGGTTCGGGCATTGTATACCCTGACCTCCCTCTACAGGAAAACGGTACCTCTTCTCTTGCATGGTACGGTGAATACTCACCGTGCCGTCAGCGTCCCCTTTGCTACGCCGACTTGATGCTGATCCTTGATCCCAATGAATAGAGACACAGTCCAGGGCAACTCTTAACTGAGCAAATTTATTTTCTTCAGGACACAGCACATCCACATAGTTTCCAGCATTTTCATCACAGTAAAGACAGCACATTACTTCATCTTTCCCTTCACTGTTCCTTGCAGTGTTTCCGTTTGACGAAGCGTCTCAGATGGCTCCTCAGTGTCCTCCCTGTATAGCGTCACCACGGTGAAGCGCTCTCCAGCATGTTTCGCCCCGGACATCAGAGATTCAGCCCACGTAGCTTTCCACCACATTCTGGAGTGACCTGCCCGTACCCTTTTACGGTAACCTTCAATCTTCCTCTGTTTACTTACACTCTTTTCCACTTTATTGCTGATTCTGCAGTACCGTGTTCTTCTCTAGATGGCTGGGCATCAGCTTTAACATCACGGGGTAGTTAGGCAGCTCAGGCATATAGCCCACCCGAGCACAAAGGGGTCAGGCCTCTGACTGCCTGAAACTGGAAGACCATCCTGGCTTATTCTCCAGCTATCCCCTCCTACAGTTAACTCCTATATGTCCTACAGCTACATCTACTGTGCAATGAGCTCAGTGCCCCATCTAGTGACCATAGCCCAGACTGCACTGTCCCTACCAAGTACAAGGTGCAGAAACATAGCTTATGCTATATAAATAATACAGCAACATGAAATATACGATAATGCGCAACAATGGTATAACATATATATAAATATATATACAAGTACAACAGCAACATGGGGGTTTAAAGGGGTAAGACTCTCAACCCCTTACACATGTCTACATATTGATATTAGTCATGTATTATACTACAGCACAGGCACCATTTTGATGAATGCAAACCTTTTTTTTGTAACCCCACAAACACCCGGAGCACCAGAATCTCAATAACTGAAATTTACAAATACAGATTACACAACAACCACAAGATGCATTTCATCACCCAGGTCACCTCATTTTAATCAGTATAACAGCGTAGACCTGACACTGTCTGTACTTTACTGTTCACAATCCTGCTGACAGGATCCCTTTAAATCTAAATTTTAATAAGTTTGTTCTTTTCTGCGCTAAACGTCCCCCAAACCCTGAGGACGGCGAGTATACCTTGGTTGTGTTTTGCTGTATGTGTATACAAAAGTAAAAGAAGAGCACCTATCAGGGGCTCAGAAAAGCTGGGTGGCATGTGTGCTAGTGTGTGACCCAGCGCAGGTGTCTCACTGGCCTATCAAAACAGTGACCGATAGCAGCAAACAGTGTGATGTGGATGTGAGAACTGTCTGCGGGGTGCGCTTAGGTGAGTGGACAAAAGAATATGGGAGGTTCACCTTTATAGCAACATCCCAGGGCAGGTGTGTCGTGAGCAAGTGGTGTTCAAGAAATATTGGTGGCAGTGGTTGTGACTTATCCTGACACACAATGTACAGGGAAATGGGAAAATTGTGAAAAAAAACGCAATTCTGACCTTAATTATGTTTACGGCGTACATTATGTGGTAAAAATGACCATGTAATATGATTCTCCTCATCAGTATGATTACAGAGATACTAAACGTGCCCAGATTTTTAAATTATTTTAGTGGTAGAAAAAAAATCAAGACTTTGAAATAAAAAATATGTTGGAGTTTGTGTTGCCATTTTCCGAGACCCGTAGTTTTACTTTTTCGTTCAATAGAGCTATGAGAGGGATTATTTTTTTATAAGGCGAGACGTTATTATGGATATTACTTTGGGATAGATATGACATTTTAGTTGCTTGTTACGT
Organism: Dendrobates tinctorius; assembly: GCF_039654945.1. Taxonomy (NCBI): domain Eukaryota; kingdom Metazoa; phylum Chordata; class Amphibia; order Anura; family Dendrobatidae; genus Dendrobates; species Dendrobates tinctorius. Next base: position 247,299 of record NW_027362165.1, on the reverse strand, counting down.
ATTTTAAGTGGTATTGCAGCGACCAAAAAATACCGCAATGTTGGCGTTTTTAAATTTTTTGTGTTTACCAATTGGGTTAATTATTTTTATATTTTGATAGCTCGGACTTTGCTGGATGTGGCGATATCACTTGACTTTTTTTTTATGTTCATTTTCAATGGAGGAAAATTGAACTTTTATGAGTTTTTTTTTCAGATTTGTTTAAATCTTTTTTTGTTGTTTTACTTTTCTTTTCACTTCATTTATCGCTCCCTAAGGCCCCTTTCACACTTCAGTTTTTTGCAATCAGTCACAATCCGTCAGGTTTTGACAAAAACGGATCCTCAGTTTTTTTTTGAGGATCCGTTTTTTCCCCATTGACTTGCATTAATGGCGGATTGTGACGGATGGCTGTCCGTTTCATCCGTTTTTTTTTTGAGGATCCGCCAAAAGTTGCTGTCCGTCACCATCCTCAAAGATTTCAAAACGGAGCTTGCAACAAAACTCTCTCTCTCTCTCTCTCCTTCCCGACCAGCGTTTCCTTTAAATTTCCTCATTTTCAGGATCCTGTGCCATCCGTTCACATCAGTTCAGAACGGATCCGCTTGTCTGCCTTTTTGGCGGATTTGAACTGATGCAAAAAACTGAAGTGTGAAAGAGGCCTAAGCTGTACTACATACAGGGGCTAATGGTGCAGCAGAAGTGTGAACTTTTTGATGCTTTTGTTTAATATTTTCCACTATAGTATATGGAGAGCATAAAAAACGCATGCAAAATTCCAATGAAGTCTCCAATTGTGGAACTGAAGCATTCCTCTACTAAAAAAAATGCATACGAAAAAACTGCCACAAAAAAATACAATAAAAAGTATTGATTGCTTTAGTGCGAATACCTATGGAAACAATGCAGCACTTCTGCACGTGTGAACATGGCCCAGGAGAGACTCTGGACAATTTGTACGTTCTACACCAGGTTCACACTTGGGGTTATTTATTTTTTTATCACTACTTAGAATTACAGACAAATTAAAAAAAGTGATCTGAGCCAATTATATGGAAAAAATACAATATTATTTAACATTTATTCTGAAGCTATATGAAATAATTCTGACTACAGCAATGGTCTGTGCCCATCACGGGTGATCCGTGTTACCGGGAAGAGAGGAGGAGACATTCCTAGAAGGAGCTGACAATAGATACATCACATTATCTCACGTATGAGGATACAGAATTATACAGGTTTGAAAATATCAAATAGAAAGATTTGCCTGTAAACAGGTAAAAAAGCAAAAACAGTAAATAAAGCAATGACTTGCGCTATTGTACCGGTAAGTTTTTATACATCTCATCCCAATCCAGCTAACCCCTATCCGTACAGTGGCAGCTGGTATTGGATGGTCTGCCATGGGTAACATAACTAGTTCTCCTATATTAGACCCATTGCCATGTTCGTCTTTATGACATCACAGAAGCGTTGTCCACGAGTCATGGAATGTTCCGCAAGAACGGTCAGTGCGAGGCAAGCAGAGATAGAGAGGAGAGCTGAACACTAACCCAGAGCGACTTGTAAATCACTTTTTACTTGTTTTGTTTATTTTTTTTACTTTTATTTCTTTTTTTTGGGAGTGTTTTCTACCATCCGCACACACTTTTGTGTGTGTGGAGGGGAAGGCAGCCTAATGGCTGCACCCGTAGCTGGAGGAAAGTTCCAACCACGGAGACGTCTCCCACATGCCAGGACATCCCTATACAGTCAGAGGCCTGAACACCACCAAAGGCCAACTGGCTTCACGGGGTATGTGATGGCAGTGCTTTATTATATCGTGTCAATTATTAAATGCCTGTTCAAAACACCAGAAAAGGCAAAGGACCGATATTCCAGACTGAAAAGTCCACCACCATATCCTACAATGCCCGAAATAGGCCGATTCGTACAACCTGCAGCAAACATCAGCGCAGAGCCAGAGGGTATGAAGGAACGCCTGATACTCACCAGAACAGTAGATGAGGAAGAGACAACAGCCACATTGCCCAGGAGCCCATCCCCATGCACCTGGATGGAGCTAACTCCCTCTCAAGCACGTATACTCCTCAGTATGCCTTACGACCATCAACCGCGTATTAAGGTGACTGCTAAACAATGCTACAATCCTACACCACACCTGCCAGTCAGCTATACCACTGGAAAGATCATGCAAGTAATGCTGATGAGCCCACAGGATGTACAACGTGCCTACAAGAGAGATTTGGGTTTCCTTCCAAGTCCTAGGAAGATCATTCTCCCGAGAAGAGAATTCCGCGGCACTTTGATTTAGCCGGCGGAAAATGTAGTGGCGAGTTGCTTGCAGCAAGCACATACCATCTTCTGCACAGCTGCTTCTTAGACAGATTTTCCGGTTTTGACTATGGCTTGATCAATGGATCATGTTTCTATACTGCCGCCTGCCCTGACCTCTGCTTGTTTAAAGTTATGCATCTACACTGCCGCCTGCCCTGACCTTTGCTTGCTCAATGGATTATGTTTTTGAACTGCCGCCTGCCTGACCTCTGCTTGCTCAATGGATTGTTTCTGCACTGCCGCCTGCCTTGACCTCTGCTTGCTCAGTGGATTATGTTTTTGAACTGCCGCCTGCCCTGACCTCTGCTTGCTCAATGGATTATGTTTTTGAACTGACGCCTGCCCTGACCTCTGCTTGCTCAATGGATTATGTTTCTGCACTGCCGCCTGCCTGACCTCTGCTTGCTCAATGGATTATGTTTTTGAACTGCCGCCTGCCCTGACCTCAGCTTGCTCAATGGATTATGTTTCTGCACTGCCGCCTGCCCTGACCTCAGCTTGCTCAATGGATTATGCTTCTGCACTGCCGCCTGCCCTGACCTCTGCTTGTTTCCGGTTATTAATCTGTGATACTAATAAAAATGTATATTATTCTGCACTATATGGACTGTGGGTCGTTTTTTTTCTTTGGTTTTATGGTTGTTTCCGGTTATGTTTTTGCACTGCTGCCTGCCCTGACCTCTGCTTGTTTCCGGTTATGTTTCTGCACTGCTGCCTGCCCTGACCTTTGCTTGTTTCTGACTACTCATTTGCCTGCTGATTTTGTACTTCTTCCTCAATGCCTGCACTTTTAAGACCCCAGTAGAGCTAATTTATATAAATCCTGCATCCTAACAATGAAGCCGGGTTATAGGGCTTCTGATCACAATGGTAGGATGATGCCTCAATGTGAAGAAGGGTAGCACCAGTTCTTCACCTAACAGTATGGAATGCTTATCTAAAAAAATGAAAAAGGAACAGTACAGTATAGACAAAGGTCCCATAAACTCAACAAGAACAAACCATTAAGAACTTTAAGCATAAACATATGAGACAACAAACCAAGTGGCTCAGAATACCACATCCGACCCAACCAGCAGTTTTGTTGAAGGTATTTTCCTCTGATCTTTCGTTAAGAGGGTACAACATCTCAAATACATTAGACTGGTGTGGGTCTCCAACCATTTAGGAACCCTCAAATCAATAGTACAGGGGTCTTGAATCAGCCACAAAATTGCTTCAGGAAGAATTGGGTGGAGCACTGGTTTCATATGTACCCTGCCGCTCATGTCAAGGTCTATGAAAATAACCAAACACAAGGCTGAGTACTCAGATCTTATAGGAACCTCCCCAATAGTGAATGGCCATCTGTATATTCATAGTTCCCCAGGTCTGTAGACAGATGCGGGTTTCACATCCGGGACCTCTGCCTATCAGACATTTATAGAATATTTTATGGATAACACATAAATGTATGGGAAAACTCCTCTTGTAAATAGTGCGCCTCAAGTTTCTTCTGCTGTTTGCAGTGGAATGTAGTCATCATAGCTAATATGAGGGAAGGATTCCTGAGAGGGGGTATACATCTACTATATCCATATTCTGTGGATATCTACCCTAATAAAGCTTATGGACGGTGAGTGCAGTGATGAGACCGACCCTTTATCAACATGTTCTGTCCCACAAACTAATGTAGTACACTGCACTGACCGCCGATGGACTTTATTCTCCAAAGACAATTTAAGTTTGTTATATGTATTAAAATACTTTTTTTCCCAGAATTATCTAAGAATTATCGACAAGGAAAATGGACTCAAGATAAAGCTTAGAAACATATATTTCTTTACAGCTCCTGATATAGGTATTGCGGTCTTTAAAAACAGTAGTCCCCAACTTCTGCCTCCTCAGCAAGTTATCCCCTAGCCATTGGTAGATCATAACTTGCTGATTACGGGTGTTTCACTGCCAGGACCCCCACCAATCCTAAGAACAGGGTGTCTGGAACAAGCGGCTGTTAAGAATGCGCAACAACACTTCTTTCATTATGGGACAATGATGGGGCTGATATGCTGATGATGGACTATGATGGGGCTGATGTGCTGATGATGGACTATGATGGGGCTGATGTGCTGATGATGGACTATGATGGGGTTGATGTGCTGATGATGGACTATGATGGGGCTGATGTGCTGATGATGAACTATGATTGGGATGATGAAGTCTGCAATAACAGAGCATAGCAGTACAACCCCTTAGCCTGGAGTGCCCTAACAAATAGCTGGGGAGGGTCCGAGCTCACAGTCAGACCTTAGAAGAAGAGTTAATAGTTTTGTTTCTTCTGTCTTAAAGGACAAAAAAGGCTTACAGTATATACTCGCGTATAAGTCGAGATTTTCAGCCCATTTTTTGGGGCTGAAAGTCCCCCTCTCGGCTTATACGCGAGTCATATACCGGGGGTCGGCCAGGGAGGGGGAGCGGGGGGTGTCGGAGATCATACTCACCTCTCCTGGCATGTTTCTGCAGCCCCCCGTGCTTATTCCATCTTCTCGGCGCTGTTCTTCCTGCTTTCAGCGGTCACGTGGTACGCTCATTACCCTCATTAATATGCACATATGTAATGAGCGGCACCACGTGACCGCAGAAAGCAGGAAGAACAGCACTGAGAAGATGGAACAAGCACGGGGGGCTGCAGAGACATGCCAGGAGAGGTGAGTATAACGGGGGGAGCCATATTCACCTGTGCCCCATTCCACCGCTGCGCATCGCTCTGCTGTCTTGCTTCCTCTGGCAGTGACGTTAAGGTCAGAGGGTGCCATGACGTAGTTAGCAGGCGCCCTCTGCCTGAACAGTCACTGCAGAGCCAGCAACGCTGAGGAGCAGCAGCTGCAGCAGTGACAAGGTGAGTATATAGTTTTTTTTTTCATTTTTTTAATTGAGGCTGCGGCAGCAGCATTGTAAGGGGCCACTAATCACTGTGCAGCAATACAAGGGGCCACTCATCACTGTGCAGCATTATAAGGGGCCACTCATCACTGTGCAGCATTATAAGGGGCCACTCATCACTGTGCAGCATTATAAGGGGCCACTCATCACTGTGCAGCATTATAAGGGGCCACTCATCACCTTGCAGCATTATAAGGGGCCACTCATCACCGTGCAGCATAATAAGGGGCCACTAATCACCGTGCAGCATAATAAGGAGCCACTAATCACTGCAGCATTTCAAGGGGCCACTAATCACTGTGCAGCATTATAAGGGGCCACTCATCACTGTGCAGCATTACAAGGGGCCACTCATCACTGTGCAGCATTACAAGGGGCCACTAATAACTGTGCAGCATTACAAGGGGCCACTAATAACTGTGCAGCATTACAAGGGGCCACTAATCACTGTGCAGCATTACAAGGGGCCACTAATCACTGTGCAGCATTATATGGGGCCAGTAATCACTGTGCAGCATTATATGGGGCCAGTAATCACTGTGCAGCATTATATGGGGCCACTCATCACTGTGCTGCATTATAAGAGGCCACTCATTACTGTGCAGCATTATAAGGGGGCCTCTCATTACTGTGCAGCATTATACGGGGCCACTAATCACTGTGCAGCATTACAAAGGGCCACTAATCACCGTGCAGCATAAGGGGCCACTAATCACTGCAGCATTTCAAGGGGCCACTAATCACTGTGCAGCATTATAAGTGGCCACTAATCACCGTGCAGCATTGTAAGGGGCCACTAATCAATGTGCAGCATTATAAGGGGCCACTAATCACTGTGCAGCATTATAAGGGGCCACTAATCACTGTGCAGCATTATAAGGGGCCACTAATCACTGTGCAGCATTATAAGGGGCCACTAATCATTGTGCAGCATTATAAGGGGCCACTCTCCATGCAGCATTATAAGGGGCCACCAATCACTGTGAAGCATTATATGGGGCATATGTTATTATGGACCATGTAATAGGGCTACCATTATTCACTGTGCAGCATTATTAGGCATATTTTTGTATGGAGCATCTTATGGAACCCATCATGAACTTTATGGAGCATTATATGGGGCCATCATGAACTTTATGGAGCATCTTATGGGGCCCATTTTATTTTTGAAATTTACCAGTAGCTTCGGCATTTTCCACCCTAGGTTTATAGGCGAGTCAATAAGTTTTCCCAGTTTTTTGTGACAAAATTAGGGTGGTCGGCTTATACATGGGTCGGCTTATACGCGAGTATATACGGACTTCTAAAGAAAATTGCCCCCAAGTTATTTTGAGCGACCCCGCCTGCTGTACCATCCTTGTGATTTACGAGAACGTTTCTCACTTCCTGCTAGGACAGCGGAAACCCAAGGAGTAAAGAGAGAAGGTCCTTATGGCTGCATGGAGTAATGCTGGAAATCTCTAAGTCTGCGGGGACAACAGAGACTTTAGAAGAAGGCAAACCAAGGTTTAGTGCTAGCACTAGTGTGAGAGAAGGTTTATACTACAGGAGAGAAGTGCTGTAACAGGAAAGAACCTAACAAATAAAAAAGATTGTAGACAAACCAGATTTTGCTATCTATTCATGTCATTGCCTTCCATATTACAGAGAAATTTCCCTAAATCCGGTATCTGATAATCCACAATGATGTATATTCAGGGTCGAACTGGGGTGTCTGGGGCCCACCAGGGGAATGGACTCTAGGGCCCCATCCTACAGCTATATGCTAATATCTGTCAGTCGTTATCCCCATTATAGTGGAGCATCGGCTGTAAAACACAGGCGGCTCCTGCACATCTACTGTGCACCCCCATAACTGGGATGTATAATTACGGTAGTTTACATTAATGTGGTTCTTTGGTTAAAACAATTTATCACCGATCCATGGGCTCTATAGGATAGCTGATCGCATACGTCCGACCATTAGAAACTGCACCGACCGGAAGAATGAGAAAGTTTTATCGTTGATAGGACACTTATCCCCATTTTAAAATGGAGCAGCAGGTTAGATATCTGACCGAAGCTTCATTCATTCTCTTTGGAGCTTCTATAAAAATACAAGTGCAGCCACTGAGGGAATGAATGGATCAGTTGTCAAGTCGGACATGCCACTCCAGTCTAATGGGGATAAAAAGTTCCACATTTTGCTGAATGGGTCCAAGTAGTTAGACCCCCCCAATCAATACGTTATCACTTGTCCTGTGAATAGGAGATTACGTTTTTCCACAGGAAACCCCTGTAAGTGCATCTCTGCCGCTGTTTACAAAGTATTTAATCTCTAATGGAAATAAAGAATATTCTCCTAATTAATATCAGAGAAGACTAATGACCGTCAAACACAACACAATCCACTGTACCAAGACCAATAATACCACATACAGGGGAGAAATACCACCACACCATGACCAGACCACATAGTACCCGCATCATATCACATAAAAGGCACAAATACAACCACACCATGACCAGACCACATATTACCACCACATAGTGACCGAATAATATGACATATTACCAGCATATAGGGACCAAATAATAATTCATACACGGAGAAATACTTCCACACTGTGAACAGTCCACAAATTACCACCACTTATTGATGGAATACTACAGTACTGATTATGAATACAAACCACAATAATAACAACACTGTTATTACCACCAGTGACATTATACACAGTACCTCTGTATATAGTGTCAGTGTACAGGTAATACAGTGATTACCAGTGACATTATACACAGGAGCTCAGTGATCACTGGCAACATTATTGTCAAGGTTTGCTCAGCTTGTGGGATTAGGTAGTTCAGAGGTTAATGTGGATGGCCTCACTCTGAGATTCTGGGAGGCTTTTTAAAGCCTCATTGTGGGCTCATTCCTCATCGTTTATACTCAGACCCTTGGCCGAGTGTGTGTGACCCTGGTGTGCTTTGTGACTGTAATACTTTATGCTTGTTTGGTTTTGATCTGGTTCTGTCCCTGTTACGAGTTCTGCCTGTCCCTCTTGTACTGCGTTGCTATCTCTGTGTATGACTCATTGCCTATGACCTGACTATTCTCTGATTGCCCCTCTTGTACTGTGCAGCTATCTCCATGTATGACTCATTGCTTACGTTCTGACTACTCTCTGCTCGCCCCTCTGGTATCGCGCCGCCCTCTCCATGTATGACCGCCCGTTTGTCTGACCTGAGTTCCCCTCGCCTCTACTCCAGGATTCCTGTAGTAGAGTCCTACAATCATCTTCAGAAGTGGGACACTAAGCCCCGCCCCCTGTGGTCACATGATCGTAGGTCCTTGTACTTCTTACTACCTTCAGCATCGCAGGTCCCGTCTGCCTCAACTTTCCCTGCAGTATCGGACCCCGGGCCCTCCCGCAGTAGGGGTGAGTCACGCTGCTCAGCCGTGGCAGTTCGCCGACGCTGACAGGATCCTGATATTTATACACAGAAGATCTGCATACAGTGTCAGTGTAATACAGTGACCACCAGTGAAATTATACACAGGAGCTTTTGGAAGTGCATTGAGCAGCAGGGTGGTTTGCTGGTGAAGGGAAAAAAATCTCTTTAAATCTTCTGCCTGAGCGAGTGTAAACGAGCTGAGTGTGACCTGAGCGTAAGTGCGAACGGTGGTAAGTGTGTGACTTGTGATTCAGTGACTTTGGATTCAGGGAGTTTGCAAAGGAGGTATTACTGAATTGCTGTTATATTTTATTAATACTTTTTATTTATTTTTACTTATCTTTTCTGTCTGGTGCAATCCCCATTAGGAATGTGCTCCACTATTGCCAATGCCATCCAGTGTACGTCTTGCCGCATGTACGCAATCCTTGACCAGCCAGTCGAGGGTGCATACTGCTGTGCGAGATGTGAGCACATTGTGCATTTGGAAGCCCAGATACTGGATTTAAATGTGCAGCTGGCAACACTGAGATCAATAGACAATATGGAAAGGAGACTTCTACTCACTGAGCAGACGCTCAATGAGATAGATGAGGGGGGGATGCTAGGTTGGAGCTGCAGGACAGTGAAGCAGTAAGATGGGTGACAGTTAGAAGGTGGGGTAGACAGAAGAGTGCCAGGGAGGCTAGTCCTGATCTGGCACAACCCAATAAGTTTGCCAAGTTGGCAGATGAGGGGAGTGTCAGTGCAGGGGTAGCACTGCTGCAGCAAGGCATGTCCTCTGAAAGCCAGAGGAGTATATGCTCCAGTAAGGGGAGAAATAGGAGAGCAGGGCAGGCCAGACAGGTGCTGGTAGTGGGGGACTCAATTATTAGGGGAACAGATAGGGCAATCTGTCACAAAGAAAGGGATCGTCGAACGGTGTGCTGCCTATCTGGCGCGCAAGTCTGACACATCGCTGACCGGGTTGACAGATTACTGGGAGGGGCTGGTGAGGATCCAGCGGTCATGGTGCACATTGGTACAAATGACACAGAGGTAGGTGGAAGGTCCTTAAAGATGATTTCAGGGAATTAGGCTGCAATCTTAAGGCAAGGACCTCCAAGGTGGTATTTTTGGAAATATTTCCTGTACCACGTGCCACGCCAGAGAGGAGATTAGGGAAGTTAATAAGTGGTTCAAGAATTAGTGTAGGAAGGAGGGGTTTGGGTTCCTGGAGAACTGGGCCGACTTCTCAGTTGGCTACAGGTTCTACGCTAGGGACGGGCTGCACCTCAATGGGGAGGGTGCAGCTGTGCTGGGGAAAAAAATGGCTAGAAGGGTGGAGGAGTGTTTAAATTTGGAACTAGGGGAGGGTATTCATTTTATAAGAGGGGAAGACTGTGTAGATAGAGACCTGGGCACAAATAATGAAATTGGGGGTGGTAGTGGCATGGGGGGTGAGGTTAGAACAGTTAATAATTTAAGAAATAGAGGTACAGACATACATAAAGTGCATGTATACAAATGCCAGAAGCCTCGCCAACAAAATGGAGGACTTAGAATTAATTTTGTTGGAAGATAAGGTATATTGCACCCCCTCATAGGGTATAAGGCTGCCCCCTCATAGGGTATAATGCTTCTCCCCCCTCATAGGGTATAATGCACCCCCTCATAGGGTATAATGCTGCCCCCTCATAGGGTATAACACTAGATAGATAGATAGATAGATATGTGATAATTAGATGTATAGATAGATAATAGATAGATCTATGGATAGACAGATAGATATAAAGATATAAAGATAATAGATAGTGAAAGATATAGGTAGCTATAGAGATAGATAGACCTAGATAGATATAGATAGATAAATAGATAGATAGGGGATAAATAGATATATGGATAGATAGAAAGATAGATAGATAGATATAAAGATAATAGATAGTGATAGCTATAGATAGGTATATAGATAGATAGATAGGGGATAAATAGATAGATCTATGGATAGATGATATATAGATGGATAGATATAAAGATAATAGATAGAGATAGATATAGATAGGTATAGAGATAGATGGATATAGACTATTTATATCTATCTATATCTACCTCTATATCTATCTATCTATCTATATCTATCTCTATATCTAAGATAGAGACAGATAGATATAGAGATAGAGATATAGATATACAGATAGAAATAGATAGATATAGAGATATATAGATATAGAGACAGATAGATATAGAGATAGATATAGATAGATATAGAGATATATAAAAAACAAACCACAATACTCACCTCTCCTCCTGCTCCCACGCTGATGACGGCTTCAGTGTCAGCAGCTGACCCGTCTGCCAGACACACAGCGGGTGCGCGATGAAGTGACGTCATCGCGCATCGGCTGTGAGTCAGGAGCAGAGGGGACTGATGGGAGAAAGATGCTCTCTCTTCCACTGCAATTGAGCGCGGCGCCGGCTGCCTAGGTTGGGGAGCGGGGCCCCGGGGTGAGTGAAGGCCGAGAGTGAATGAATATTCATTTCTCTTTAGTAGTGGGGACAGTGGCTCCTGCCTCCTGACACCCGCTGCTGCTCCGCTGGCAGGGCCCCCATAGCAGCTGTGTGGCACTGGCTGGGGGCCCCTGGAGCAGTGGGGGCCCTAGGCAACTGCTGTCCCTGTATACCAGTAGAGGTGCCAGGGCCCACCAGATGCCAGGGCCCACCGGAGAATCAGTCCGACGCTACCTGTCTGTATATATAATGTCAGTGTACAAGTAATAGAATGATCACTGGAGACATACACAGGAGTTCTGTATATAGTGTATAGTGTACAGGTAATACAGTGACTCACCAGTAACATTATACACAGGAGCTCTGCATATAGTCAGCGTACAGGTAATACAAGGATCACCAGTGACATTATACACAGGAGCTCTGTATATACTATATAATGTAAGTGTCCAGGTAAATCACTGACTTACCAGTGACCTCTGTATTTGTAGCGATTCATCTTCGCTTTTCTTCCTCTTCCAGCCAGGACACGTTTGCTGCAGAAAATAACACACTATACTTGATCACTTCTAGACCACATTCCCCACTTTCCCCCCCGACTTCTACACTTTATGTGTAAAGGTCAGCCAGGGCAGTAGTCGTGGCTGAGTATTTCGGGTTCGGGCATTGTATACCCTGACCTCCCTCTACAGGAAAACGGTACCTCTTCTCTTGCATGGTACGGTGAATACTCACCGTGCCGTCAGCGTCCCCTTTGCTACGCCGACTTGATGCTGATCCTTGATCCCAATGAATAGAGACACAGTCCAGGGCAACTCTTAACTGAGCAAATTTATTTTCTTCAGGACACAGCACATCCACATAGTTTCCAGCATTTTCATCACAGAAAAGACAGCACATTACTTCATCTTTCCCTTCACTGTTCCTTGCAGTGTTTCCGTTTGACGAAGCGTCTCAGATGGCTCCTCAGTGTCCTCCCTGTATAGCGTCACCACGGTGAAGCGCTCTCCAGCATGTTTCGCCCCGGACATCAGAGATTCAGCCCACGTAGCTTTCCACCACATTCTGGAGTGACCTGCCCGTACCCTTTTACGGTAACCTTCAATCTTCCTCTGTTTACTTACACTCTTTTCCACTTTATTGCTGATTCTGCAGTACCGTGTTCTTCTCTAGATGGCTGGGCATCAGCTTTAACATCACGGGGTAGTTAGGCAGCTCAGGCATATAGCCCACCCGAGCACAAAGGGGTCAGGCCTCTGACTGCCTGAAACTGGAAGACCATCCTGGCTTATTCTCCAGCTATCCCCTCCTACAGTTAACTCCTATATGTCCTACAGCTACATCTACTGTGCAATGAGCTCAGTGCCCCATCTAGTGACCATAGCCCAGACTGCACTGTCCCTACCAAGTACAAGGTGCAGAAACATAGCTTATGCTATATAAATAATACAGCAACATGAAATATACGATAATGCGCAACAATGGTATAACATATATATAAATATATATACAAGTACAACAGCAACATGGGGGTTTAAAGGGGTAAGACTCTCAACCCCTTACACATGTCTACATATTGATATTAGTCATGTATTATACTACAGCACAGGCACCATTTTGATGAATGCAAACCTTTTTTTTGTAACCCCACAAACACCCGGAGCACCAGAATCTCAATAACTGAAATTTACAAATACAGATTACACAACAACCACAAGATGCATTTCATCACCCAGGTCACCTCATTTTAATCAGTATAACAGCGTAGACCTGACACTGTCTGTACTTTACTGTTCACAATCCTGCTGACAGGATCCCTTTAAATCTAAATTTTAATAAGTTTGTTCTTTTCTGCGCTAAACGTCCCCCAAACCCTGAGGACGGCGAGTATACCTTGGTTGTGTTTTGCTGTATGTGTATACAAAAGTAAAAGAAGAGCACCTATCAGGGGCTCAGAAAAGCTGGGTGGCATGTGTGCTAGTGTGTGACCCAGCGCAGGTGTCTCACTGGCCTATCAAAACAGTGACCGATAGCAGCAAACAGTGTGATGTGGATGTGAGAACTGTCTGCGGGGTGCGCTTAGGTGAGTGGACAAAAGAATATGGGAGGTTCACCTTTATAGCAACATCCCAGGGCAGGTGTGTCGTGAGCAAGTGGTGTTCAAGAAATATTGGTGGCAGTGGTTGTGACTTATCCTGACACACAATGTACAGGGAAATGGGAAAATTGTGAAAAAAAACGCAATTCTGACCTTAATTATGTTTACGGCGTACATTATGTGGTAAAAATGACCATGTAATATGATTCTCCTCATCAGTATGATTACAGAGATACTAAACGTGCCCAGATTTTTAAATTATTTTAGTGGTAGAAAAAAAATCAAGACTTTGAAATAAAAAATATGTTGGAGTTTGTGTTGCCATTTTCCGAGACCCGTAGTTTTACTTTTTCGTTCAATAGAGCTATGAGAGGGATTATTTTTTCATAAGGCGAGACGTTATTATGGATATTACTTTGGGATAGATATGACATTTTAGTTGCTTGTTACGTATTTTAAGTGGTATTGCAGCGACCAAAAAATACCGCAATGTTGGCGTTTTTAAATTTTTTGTGTTTACCAATTGGGTTAATTATTTTTATATTTTGATAGCTCGGACTTTGCTGGATGTGGCGATATCACTTGACATTTTTTTTTATGTTCATTTTCAATGGAGGAAAATTGAACTTTTATGAGTTTTTTTTTCAGATTTGTTTAAATCTTTTTTTGTTGTTTTACTTTTCTTTTCACTTCATTTATCGCTCCCTAAGGCCCCTTTCACACTTCAGTTTTTTGCAATCAGTCACAATCCGTCAGGTTTTGACAAAAACGGATCCTCAGTTTTTTTTTGAGGATCCGTTTTTTCCCCATTGACTTGCATTAATGGCGGATTGTGACGGATGGCTGTCCGTTTCATCAGTTTTTTTTTTGAGGATCCGCCAAAAGTTGCTGTCCGTCACCATCCTCAAAGATTTCAAAACGGAGCTTGCAACAAAACTCTCTCTCTCTCTCTCTCTCCTTCCCGACCAGCGTTTCCTTTAAATTTCCTCATTTTCAGGATCCTGTGCCATCCGTTCACATCAGTTCAGAACGGATCCGCTTGTCTGCCTTTTTGGCGGATTTGAACTGATGCAAAAAACTGAAGTGTGAAAGAGGCCTAAGCTGTACTACATACAGGGGCTAATGGTGCAGCAGAAGTGTGAACTTTTTGATGCTTTTGTTTAATATTTTCCACTATAGTATATGGAGAGCATAAAAAACGCATGCAAAATTCCAATGAAGTCTCCAATTGTGGAACTGAAGCATTCCTCTACTAAAAAAAATGCATTCGAAAAAACTGCCACAAAAAAATACAATAAAAAGTTTTGATTGCTTTAGTGCGAATACCTATGGAAACAATGCAGCACTTCTGCACGTGTGAACATGGCCCAGGAGAGACTCTGGACAATTTGTACGTTCTACACCAGGTTCACACTTGGGGTTATTTATTTTTTTATCACTACTTAGAATTACAGACAAATTAAAAAAAGTGATCTGAGCCAATTATATGGAAAAAATACAATATTATTTAACATTTATTCTGAAGCTATATGAAATAATTCCGACTACAGCAATGGTCTGTGCCCATCACGGGTGATCCGTGTTACCGGGAAGAGAGGAGGAGACATTCCTACAAGGAGCTGACAATAGATACATCACATTATCTCACGTATGAGGATACAGAATTATACAGGTTTGAAAATATCAAATAGAAAGATTTGCCTGTAAACAGGTAAAAAAGCAAAAACAGTAAATAAAGCAATGACTTGCGCTATTGTACCGGTAAGTTTTTATACTTCTCATCCCAATCCAGCTAACCCCTATCCGTACAGTGGCAGCTGGTATTGGATGGTCTGCCATGGGTAACATAACTAGTTCTCCTATATTAGACCCATTGCCATGTTCGTCTTTATGACATCACAGAAGCGTTGTCCACGAGTCATGGAATGTTCCGCAAGAACGGTCAGTGCGAGGCAAGCAGAGATAGAGAGGAGAGCTGAACACTAACCCAGAGCGACTTGTAAATCACTTTTTACTTGTTTTGTTTATTTTTTTTACTTTTATTTCTTTTTTTTGGGAGTGTTTTCTACCATCCGCACACACTTTTGTGTGTGTGGAGGGGAAGGCAGCCTAATGGCTGCACCCGTAGCTGGAGGAAAGTTCCAACCACGGAGACGTCTCCCACATGCCAGGACATCCCTATACAGTCAGAGGCCTGAACACCACCAAAGGCCAACTGGCTTCACGGGGTATGTGATGGCAGTGCTTTATTATATCGTGTCAATTATTAAATGCCTGTTCAAAACACCAGAAAAGGCAAAGGACCGATATTCCAGACTGAAAAGTCCACCACCATATCCTACAATGCCCGAAATAGGCCGATTCGTACAACCTGCAGCAAACATCAGCGCAGAGCCAGAGGGTATGAAGGAACGCCTGATACTCACCAGAACAGTAGATGAGGAAGAGACAACAGCCACATTGCCCAGGAGCCCATCCCCATGCACCTGGATGGAGCTAACTCCCTCTCAAGCACGTATACTCCTCAGTATGCCTTACGACCATCAACCGCGTATTAAGGTGACTGCTAAACAAGGCTACAATCCTACACCACACCTGCCAGTCAGCTATACCACTGGAAAGATCATGCAAGTAATGCTGATGAGCCCACAGGATGTACAACGTGCCTACAAGAGAGATTTGGGTTTCCTTCCAAGTCCTAGGAAGATCATTCTCCCGAGAAGAGAATTCCGCGGCACTTTGATTTAGCCGGCGGAAAATGTAGTGGCGAGTTGCTTGCAGCAAGCACATACCATCTTCTGCACAGCTGCTTCTTAGACAGATTTTCCGGTTTTGACTATGGCTTGATCAATGGATCATGTTTCTATACTGCCGCCTGCCCTGACCTCTGCTTGTTTAAAGTTATGCATCCACACTGCCGCCTGCCCTGACCTTTGCTTGCTCAATGGATTATGTTTTTGAACTGCCGCCTGCCTGACCTCTGCTTGCTCAATGGATTGTTTCTGCACTGCCGCCTGCCTTGACCTCTGCTTGCTCAATGGATTATGTTTTTGAACTGCCGCCTACCCTGACCTCTGCTTGCTCAATGGATTATGTTTCTGCACTGCCGCCTGCCTTGACCTCTGCTTGCTCAGTGGATTATGTTTTTGAACTGCCGCCTGCCCTGACCTCTGCTTGCTCAATGGATTATGTTTTTGAACTGACGCCTGCCCTGACCTCTGCTTGCTCAATGGATTATGTTTCTGCACTGCCGCCTGCCTGACCTCTGCTTGCTCAATGGATTATGTTTTTGAACTGCCGCCTGCCCTGACCTCAGCTTGCTCAATGGATTATGTTTCTGCACTGCCGCCTGCCCTGACCTCAGCTTGCTCAATGGATTATGCTTCTGCACTGCCGCCTGCCCTGACCTCTGCTTGTTTCCGGTTATTAATCTGTGATACTAATAAAAATGTATATTATTCTGCACTATATGGACTGTGGGTCGTTTTTTTTCTTTGGTTTTATGGTTGTTTCCGGTTATGTTTTTGCACTGCTGCCTGCCCTGACCTCTGCTTGTTTCCGGTTATGTTTCTGCACTGCTGCCTGCCCTGACCTTTGCTTGTTTCTGACTACTCATTTGCCTGCTGATTTTGTACTTCTTCCTCAATGCCTGCACTTTTAAGACCCCAGTAGAGCTAATTTATATAAATCCTGCATCCTAACAATGAAGCCGGGTTATAGCGCTTCTGATCACAATGGTAGGATGATGCCTCAATGTGAAGAAGGGTAGCACCAGTTCTTCACCTAACAGTATGGAATGCTTATCTAAAAAAATGAAAAAGGAACAGTACAGTATAGACAAAGGTCCCATAAACTCAACAAGAACAAACCATTAAGAACTTTAAGCATAAACATATGAGACAACAAACCAAGTGGCTCAGAATACCACATCCGACCCAACCAGCAGTTTTGTTGAAGGTATTTTCCTCTGATCTTTCGTTAAGAGGGTACAACATCTCAAATACATTAGACTGGTGTGGGTCTCCAACCATTTAGGAACCCTCAAATCAATAGTACAGGGGTCTTGAATCAGCCACAAAATTGCTTCAGGAAGAATTGGGTGGAGCACTGGTTTCATATGTACCCTGCCGCTCATGTCAAGGTCTATGAAAATAACCAAACACAAGGCTGAGTACTCAGATCTTATAGGAACCTCCCCAATAGTGAATGGCCATCTGTATATTCATAGTTCCCCAGGTCTGTAGACAGATGCGGGTTTCACGTCCGGGACCTCTGCCTATCAGACATTTATAGAATATTTTATGGATAACACATAAATGTATGGGAAAACTCCTCTTGTAAATAGTGCGCCTCAAGTTTCTTCTGCTGTTTGCAGTGGAATGTAGTCATCATAGCTAATATGAGGGAAGGATTCCTGAGAGGGGGTATACATCTACTATATCCATATTCTGTGGATATCTACCCTAATAAAGCTTATGGACGGTGAGTGCAGTGATGAGACCGACCCTTTATCAACATGTTCTGTCCCACAAACTAATGTAGTACACTGCACTGACCGCCGATAGACTTTATTCTCCAAAGACAATTTAAGTTTGTTATATGTATTAAAATACTTTTTTTCCCAGAATTATCTAAGAATTATCGACAAGGAAAATGGACTCAAGATAAAGCTTAGAAACATATATTTCTTTACAGCTCCTGATATAGGTATTGCGGTCTTTAAAAACAGTAGTCCCCAACTTCTGCCTCCTCAGCAAGTTATCCCCTAGCCATTGGTAGATCATAACTTGCTGATTACGGGTGTTTCACTGCCAGGACCCCCACCAATCCTAAGAACAGGGTGTCTGGAACAAGCGGCTGTTAAGAATGCGCAACAACACTTCTTTCATTATGGGACAATGATGGGGCTGATATGCTGATGATGGACTATGATGGGGCTGATGTGCTGATGATGGACTATGATGGGGCTGATGTGCTGATGATGGACTATGATGGGGTTGATGTGCTGATGATGGACTATGATGGGGCTGATGTGCTGATGATGGACTATGATGGGGCTGATGTGCTGATGATGAACTATGATTGGGATGATGGAGTCTGCAATAACAGAGCATAGCAGTACAACCCCTTAGCCTGGAGTGCCCTAACAAATAGCTGGGGAGGGTCCGAGCTCACAGTCAGACCTTAGAAGAAGAGTTAATAGTTTTGTTTCTTCTGTCTTAAAGGACAAAAAAGGCTTACAGTATATACTCGCGTATAAGTCGAGATTTTCAGCCCATTTTTTGGGGCTGAAAGTCCCCCTCTCGGCTTATACGCGAGTCATATACCGGGGGTCGGCCAGGGAGGGGGAGCGGGGGGTGTCGGAGATCATACTCACCTCTCCTGGCATGTTTCTGCAGCCCCCCGTGC
This sequence comes from Dendrobates tinctorius, assembly GCF_039654945.1. Classification (NCBI taxonomy): domain Eukaryota; kingdom Metazoa; phylum Chordata; class Amphibia; order Anura; family Dendrobatidae; genus Dendrobates; species Dendrobates tinctorius. Next base: position 228,632 of record NW_027362165.1, on the reverse strand, counting down.
TTATTCCATCTTCTCGGCGCTGTTCTTCCTGCTTTCAGCGGTCACGTGGTACGCTCATTACCCTCATTAATATGCACATATGTAATGAGCGGCACCACGTGACCGCAGAAAGCAGGAAGAACAGCACTGAGAAGATGGAACAAGCACGGGGGGCTGCAGAGACATGCCAGGAGAGGTGAGTATAACGGGGGGAGCCATATTCACCTGTGCCCCATTCCACCGCTGCGCATCGCTCTGCTGTCTTGCTTCCTCTGGCAGTGACGTTAAGGTCAGAGGGTGCCATGACGTAGTTAGCAGGCGCCCTCTGCCTGAACAGTCACTGCAGAGCCAGCAACGCTGAGGAGCAGCAGCTGCAGCAGTGACAAGGTGAGTATATAGTTTTTTTTTTCATTTTTTTAATTGAGGCTGCGGCAGCAGCATTGTAAGGGGCCACTAATCACTGTGCAGCAATACAAGGGGCCACTCATCACTGTGCAGCATTATAAGGGGCCACTCATCACTGTGCAGCATTATAAGGGGCCACTCATCACTGTGCAGCATTATAAGGGGCCACTCATCACTGTGCAGCATTATAAGGGGCCACTCATCACCTTGCAGCATTATAAGGGGCCACTCATCACCGTGCAGCATAATAAGGGGCCACTAATCACCGTGCAGCATAATAAGGAGCCACTAATCACTGCAGCATTTCAAGGGGCCACTAATCACTGTGCAGCATTATAAGGGGCCACTCATCACTGTGCAGCATTACAAGGGGCCACTCATCACTGTGCAGCATTACAAGGGGCCACTAATAACTGTGCAGCATTACAAGGGGCCACTAATCACTGTGCAGCATTACAAGGGGCCACTAATCACTGTGCAGCATTACAAGGGGCCACTAATCACTGTGCAGCATTATATGGGGCCAGTAATCACTGTGCAGCATTATATGGGGCCAGTAATCACTGTGCAGCATTATATGGGGCCACTCATCACTGTGCTGCATTATAAGAGGCCACTCATTACTGTGCAGCATTATAAGGGGGCCTCTCATTACTGTGCAGCATTATACGGGGCCACTAATCACTGTGCAGCATTACAAAGGGCCACTAATCACCGTGCAGCATAAGGGGCCACTAATCACTGCAGCATTTCAAGGGGCCACTAATCACTGTGCAGCATTATAAGTGGCCACTAATCACCGTGCAGCATTGTAAGGGGCCACTAATCAATGTGCAGCATTATAAGGGGCCACTAATCACTGTGCAGCATTATAAGGGGCCACTAATCACTGTGCAGCATTATAAGGGGCCACTAATCACTGTGCAGCATTATAAGGGGCCACTAATCATTGTGCAGCATTATAAGGGGCCACTCTCCATGCAGCATTATAAGGGGCCACCAATCACTGTGAAGCATTATATGGGGCATATGTTATTATGGACCATGTAATAGGGCTACCATTATTCACTGTGCAGCATTATTAGGCATATTTTTGTATGGAGCATCTTATGGAACCCATCATGAACTTTATGGAGCATTATATGGGGCCATCATGAACTTTATGGAGCATCTTATGGGGCCCATTTTATTTTTGAAATTTACCAGTAGCTTCGGCATTTTCCACCCTAGGTTTATAGGCGAGTCAATAAGTTTTCCCAGTTTTTTGTGACAAAATTAGGGTGGTCGGCTTATACATGGGTCGGCTTATACGCGAGTATATACGGACTTCTAAAGAAAATTGCCCCCAAGTTATTTTGAGCGACCCCGCCTGCTGTACCATCCTTGTGATTTACGAGAACGTTTCTCACTTCCTGCTAGGACAGCGGAAACCCAAGGAGTAAAGAGAGAAGGTCCTTATGGCTGCATGGAGTAATGCTGGAAATCTCTAAGTCTGCGGGGACAACAGAGACTTTAGAAGAAGGCAAACCAAGGTTTAGTGCTAGCACTAGTGTGAGAGAAGGTTTATACTACAGGAGAGAAGTGCTGTAACAGGAAAGAACCTAACAAATAAAAAAGATTGTAGACAAACCAGATTTTGCTATCTATTCATGTCATTGCCTTCCATATTACAGAGAAATTTCCCTAAATCCGGTATCTGATAATCCACAATGATGTATATTCAGGGTCGAACTGGGGTGTCTGGGGCCCACCAGGGGAATGGACTCTAGGGCCCCATCCTACAGCTATATGCTAATATCTGTCAGTCGTTATCCCCATTATAGTGGAGCATCGGCTGTAAAACACAGGCGGCTCCTGCACATCTACTGTGCACCCCCATAACTGGGATGTATAATTACGGTAGTTTACATTAATGTGGTTCTTTGGTTAAAACAATTTATCACCGATCCATGGGCTCTATAGGATAGCTGATCGCATACGTCCGACCATTAGAAACTGCACCGACCGGAAGAATGAGAAAGTTTTATCGTTGATAGGACACTTATCCCCATTTTAAAATGGAGCAGCAGGTTAGATATCTGACCGAAGCTTCATTCATTCTCTTTGGAGCTTCTATAAAAATACAAGTGCAGCCACTGAGGGAATGAATGGATCAGTTGTCAAGTCGGACATGCCACTCCAGTCTAATGGGGATAAAAAGTTCCACATTTTGCTGAATGGGTCCAAGTAGTTAGACCCCCCCAATCAATACGTTATCACTTGTCCTGTGAATAGGAGATTACGTTTTTCCACAGGAAACCCCTGTAAGTGCATCTCTGCCGCTGTTTACAAAGTATTTAATCTCTAATGGAAATAAAGAATATTCTCCTAATTAATATCAGAGAAGACTAATGACCGTCAAACACAACACAATCCACTGTACCAAGACCAATAATACCACATACAGGGGAGAAATACCACCACACCATGACCAGACCACATAGTACCCGCATCATATCACATAAAAGGCACAAATACAACCACACCATGACCAGACCACATATTACCACCACATAGTGACCGAATAATATGACATATTACCAGCATATAGGGACCAAATAATAATTCATACACGGAGAAATACTTCCACACTGTGAACAGTCCACAAATTACCACCACTTATTGATGGAATACTACAGTACTGATTATGAATACAAACCACAATAATAACAACACTGTTATTACCACCAGTGACATTATACACAGTACCTCTGTATATAGTGTCAGTGTACAGGTAATACAGTGATTACCAGTGACATTATACACAGGAGCTCAGTGATCACTGGCAACATTATTGTCAAGGTTTGCTCAGCTTGTGGGATTAGGTAGTTCAGAGGTTAATGTGGATGGCCTCACTCTGAGATTCTGGGAGGCTTTTTAAAGCCTCATTGTGGGCTCATTCCTCATCGTTTATACTCAGACCCTTGGCCGAGTGTGTGTGACCCTGGTGTGCTTTGTGACTGTAATACTTTATGCTTGTTTGGTTTTGATCTGGTTCTGTCCCTGTTACGAGTTCTGCCTGTCCCTCTTGTACTGCGTTGCTATCTCTGTGTATGACTCATTGCCTATGACCTGACTATTCTCTGATTGCCCCTCTTGTACTGTGCAGCTATCTCCATGTATGACTCATTGCTTACGTTCTGACTACTCTCTGCTCGCCCCTCTGGTATCGCGCCGCCCTCTCCATGTATGACCGCCCGTTTGTCTGACCTGAGTTCCCCTCGCCTCTACTCCAGGATTCCTGTAGTAGAGTCCTACAATCATCTTCAGAAGTGGGACACTAAGCCCCGCCCCCTGTGGTCACATGATCGTAGGTCCTTGTACTTCTTACTACCTTCAGCATCGCAGGTCCCGTCTGCCTCAACTTTCCCTGCAGTATCGGACCCCGGGCCCTCCCGCAGTAGGGGTGAGTCACGCTGCTCAGCCGTGGCAGTTCGCCGACGCTGACAGGATCCTGATATTTATACACAGAAGATCTGCATACAGTGTCAGTGTAATACAGTGACCACCAGTGAAATTATACACAGGAGCTTTTGGAAGTGCATTGAGCAGCAGGGTGGTTTGCTGGTGAAGGGAAAAAAAATCTCTTTAAATCTTCTGCCTGAGCGAGTGTAAACGAGCTGAGTGTGACCTGAGCGTAAGTGCGAACGGTGGTAAGTGTGTGACTTGTGATTCAGTGACTTTGGATTCAGGGAGTTTGCAAAGGAGGTATTACTGAATTGCTGTTATATTTTATTAATACTTTTTATTTATTTTTACTTATCTTTTCTGTCTGGTGCAATCCCCATTAGGAATGTGCTCCACTATTGCCAATGCCATCCAGTGTACGTCTTGCCGCATGTACGCAATCCTTGACCAGCCAGTCGAGGGTGCATACTGCTGTGCGAGATGTGAGCACATTGTGCATTTGGAAGCCCAGATACTGGATTTAAATGTGCAGCTGGCAACACTGAGATCAATAGACAATATGGAAAGGAGACTTCTACTCACTGAGCAGACGCTCAATGAGATAGATGAGGGGGGGATGCTAGGTTGGAGCTGCAGGACAGTGAAGCAGTAAGATGGGTGACAGTTAGAAGGTGGGGTAGACAGAAGAGTGCCAGGGAGGCTAGTCCTGATCTGGCACAACCCAATAAGTTTGCCAAGTTGGCAGATGAGGGGAGTGTCAGTGCAGGGGTAGCACTGCTGCAGCAAGGCATGTCCTCTGAAAGCCAGAGGAGTATATGCTCCAGTAAGGGGAGAAATAGGAGAGCAGGGCAGGCCAGACAGGTGCTGGTAGTGGGGGACTCAATTATTAGGGGAACAGATAGGGCAATCTGTCACAAAGAAAGGGATCGTCGAACGGTGTGCTGCCTATCTGGCGCGCAAGTCTGACACATCGCTGACCGGGTTGACAGATTACTGGGAGGGGCTGGTGAGGATCCAGCGGTCATGGTGCACATTGGTACAAATGACACAGAGGTAGGTGGAAGGTCCTTAAAGATGATTTCAGGGAATTAGGCTGCAATCTTAAGGCAAGGACCTCCAAGGTGGTATTTTTGGAAATATTTCCTGTACCACGTGCCACGCCAGAGAGGAGATTAGGGAAGTTAATAAGTGGTTCAAGAATTAGTGTAGGAAGGAGGGGTTTGGGTTCCTGGAGAACTGGGCCGACTTCTCAGTTGGCTACAGGTTCTACGCTAGGGACGGGCTGCACCTCAATGGGGAGGGTGCAGCTGTGCTGGGGAAAAAAATGGCTAGAAGGGTGGAGGAGTGTTTAAATTTGGAACTAGGGGAGGGTATTCATTTTATAAGAGGGGAAGACTGTGTAGATAGAGACCTGGGCACAAATAATGAAATTGGGGGTGGTAGTGGCATGGGGGGTGAGGTTAGAACAGTTAATAATTTAAGAAATAGAGGTACAGACATACATAAAGTGCATGTATACAAATGCCAGAAGCCTCGCCAACAAAATGGAGGACTTAGAATTAATTTTGTTGGAAGATAAGGTATATTGCACCCCCTCATAGGGTATAAGGCTGCCCCCTCATAGGGTATAATGCTTCTCCCCCCTCATAGGGTATAATGCACCCCCTCATAGGGTATAATGCTGCCCCCTCATAGGGTATAACACTAGATAGATAGATAGATAGATATGTGATAATTAGATGTATAGATAGATAATAGATAGATCTATGGATAGACAGATAGATATAAAGATATAAAGATAATAGATAGTGAAAGATATAGGTAGCTATAGAGATAGATAGACCTAGATAGATATAGATAGATAAATAGATAGATAGGGGATAAATAGATATATGGATAGATAGATAGAAAGATAGATAGATAGATAGATAGATATAAAGATAATAGATAGTGATAGCTATAGATAGGTATATAGATAGATAGATAGGGGATAAATAGATAGATCTATGGATAGATGATATATAGATGGATAGATATAAAGATAATAGATAGAGATAGATATAGATAGGTATAGAGATAGATGGATATAGACTATTTATATCTATCTATATCTACCTCTATATCTATCTATCTATCTATCTATCTATATCTATCTCTATATCTAAGATAGAGACAGATAGATATAGAGATAGAGATATAGATATACAGATAGAAATAGATAGATATAGAGATATATAGATATAGAGACAGATAGATATAGAGATAGATATAGATAGATATAGAGATATATAAAAAACAAACCACAATACTCACCTCTCCTCCTGCTCCCACGCTGATGACGGCTTCAGTGTCAGCAGCTGACCCGTCTGCCAGACACACAGCGGGTGCGCGATGAAGTGACGTCATCGCGCATCGGCTGTGAGTCAGGAGCAGAGGGGACTGATGGGAGAAAGATGCTCTCTCTTCCACTGCAATTGAGCGCGGCGCCGGCTGCCTAGGTTGGGGAGCGGGGCCCCGGGGTGAGTGAAGGCCGAGAGTGAATGAATATTCATTTCTCTTTAGTAGTGGGGACAGTGGCTCCTGCCTCCTGACACCCGCTGCTGCTCCGCTGGCAGGGCCCCCATAGCAGCTGTGTGGCACTGGCTGGGGGCCCCTGGAGCAGTGGGGGCCCTAGGCAACTGCTGTCCCTGTATACCAGTAGAGGTGCCAGGGCCCACCAGATGCCAGGGCCCACCGGAGAATCAGTCCGACGCTACCTGTCTGTATATATAATGTCAGTGTACAAGTAATAGAATGATCACTGGAGACATACACAGGAGTTCTGTATATAGTGTATAGTGTACAGGTAATACAGTGACTCACCAGTAACATTATACACAGGAGCTCTGCATATAGTCAGCGTACAGGTAATACAAGGATCACCAGTGACATTATACACAGGAGCTCTGTATATACTATATAATGTAAGTGTCCAGGTAAATCACTGACTTACCAGTGACCTCTGTATTTGTAGCGATTCATCTTCGCTTTTCTTCCTCTTCCAGCCAGGACACGTTTGCTGCAGAAAATAACACACTATACTTGATCACTTCTAGACCACATTCCCCACTTTCCCCCCCGACTTCTACACTTTATGTGTAAAGGTCAGCCAGGGCAGTAGTCGTGGCTGAGTATTTCGGGTTCGGGCATTGTATACCCTGACCTCCCTCTACAGGAAAACGGTACCTCTTCTCTTGCATGGTACGGTGAATACTCACCGTGCCGTCAGCGTCCCCTTTGCTACGCCGACTTGATGCTGATCCATGATCCCAATGAATAGAGACACAGTCCAGGGCAACTCTTAACTGAGCAAATTTATTTTCTTCAGGACACAGCACATCCACATAGTTTCCAGCATTTTCATCACAGTAAAGACAGCACATTACTTCATCTTTCCCTTCACTGTTCCTTGCAGTGTTTCCGTTTGACGAAGCGTCTCAGATGGCTCCTCAGTGTCCTCCCTGTATAGCGTCACCACGGTGAAGCGCTCTCCAGCATGTTTCGCCCCGGACATCAGAGATTCAGCCCACGTAGCTTTCCACCACATTCTGGAGTGACCTGCCCGTACCCTTTTACGGTAACCTTCAATCTTCCTCTGTTTACTTACACTCTTTTCCACTTTATTGCTGATTCTGCAGTACCGTGTTCTTCTCTAGATGGCTGGGCATCAGCTTTAACATCACGGGGTAGTTAGGCAGCTCAGGCATATAGCCCACCCGAGCACAAAGGGGTCAGGCCTCTGACTGCCTGAAACTGGAAGACCATCCTGGCTTATTCTCCAGCTATCCCCTCCTACAGTTAACTCCTATATGTCCTACAGCTACATCTACTGTGCAATGAGCTCAGTGCCCCATCTAGTGACCATAGCCCAGACTGCACTGTCCCTACCAAGTACAAGGTGCAGAAACATAGCTTATGCTATATAAATAATACAGCAACATGAAATATACGATAATGCGCAACAATGGTATAACATATATATAAATATATATACAAGTACAACAGCAACATGGGGGTTTAAAGGGGTAAGACTCTCAACCCCTTACACATGTCTACATATTGATATTAGTCATGTATTATACTACAGCACAGGCACCATTTTGATGAATGCAAACCTTTTTTTTGTAACCCCACAAACACCCGGAGCACCAGAATCTCAATAACTGAAATTTACAAATACAGATTACACAACAACCACAAGATGCATTTCATCACCCAGGTCACCTCATTTTAATCAGTATAACAGCGTAGACCTGACACTGTCTGTACTTTACTGTTCACAATCCTGCTGACAGGATCCCTTTAAATCTAAATTTTAATAAGTTTGTTCTTTTCTGCGCTAAACGTCCCCCAAACCCTGAGGACGGCGAGTATACCTTGGTTGTGTTTTGCTGTATGTGTATACAAAAGTAAAAGAAGAGCACCTATCAGGGGCTCAGAAAAGCTGGGTGGCATGTGTGCTAGTGTGTGACCCAGCGCAGGTGTCTCACTGGCCTATCAAAACAGTGACCGATAGCAGCAAACAGTGTGATGTGGATGTGAGAACTGTCTGCGGGGTGCGCTTAGGTGAGTGGACAAAAGAATATGGGAGGTTCACCTTTATAGTAACATCCCAGGGCAGGTGTGTCGTGAGCAAGTGGTGTTCAAGAAATATTGGTGGCAGTGGTTGTGACTTATCCTGACACACAATGTACAGGGAAATGGGAAAATTGTGAAAAAAAACGCAATTCTGACCTTAATTATGTTTACGGCGTACATTATGTGGTAAAAATGACCATGTAATATGATTCTCCTCATCAGTATGATTACAGAGATACTAAACGTGCCCAGATTTTTAAATTATTTTAGTGGTAGAAAAAAAATCAAGACTTTGAAATAAAAAATATGTTGGAGTTTGTGTTGCCATTTTCCGAGACCCGTAGTTTTACTTTTTCGTTCAATAGAGCTATGAGAGGGATTATTTTTTCATAAGGCGAGACGTTATTATGGATATTACTTTGGGATACATATGACATTTTAGTTGCTTGTTACGTATTTTAAGTGGTATTGCAGCGACCAAAAAATACCGCAATGTTGGCGTTTTTAAATTTTTTGTGTTTACCAATTGGGTTAATTATTTTTATATTTTGATAGCTCGGACTTTGCTGGATGTGGCGATATCACTTGACATTTTTTTTTATGTTCATTTTCAATGGAGGAAAATTGAACTTTTATGAGTTTTTTTTCAGATTTGTTTAAATCTTTTTTTGTTGTTTTACTTTTCTTTTCACTTCATTTATCGCTCCCTAAGGCCCCTTTCACACTTCAGTTTTTTGCAATCAGTCACAATCCGTCAGGTTTTGACAAAAACGGATCCTCAATTTTTTTTGGAGGATCCGTTTTTTCCCCATTGACTTGCATTAATGGCGGATTGTGACGGATGGCTGTCCGTTTCATCCGTTTTTTTTTTGAGGATCCGCCAAAAGTTGCTGTCCGTCACCATCCTCAAAGATTTCAAAACGGAGCTTGCAACAAAACTCTCTCTCTCTCTCCTTCCCGACCAGCATTTCCTTTAAATTTCCTCATTTTCAGGATCCTGTGCCATCCGTTCACATCAGTTCAGAACGGATCCGCTTGTCTGCCTTTTTGGCGGATTTGAACTGATGCAAAAAACTGAAGTGTGAAAGAGGCCTAAGCTGTACTACATACAGGGGCTAATGGTGCAGCAGAAGTGTGAACTTTTTGATGCTTTTGTTTAATATTTTCCACTATATTATATGGAGAGCATAAAAAACGCATGCAAAATTCCAATGAAGTCTCCAATTGTGGAACTGAAGCATTCCTCTACTAAAAAAAATGCATTCGAAAAAACTGCCACAAAAAAATACAATAAAAAGTTTTGATTGCTTTAGTGCGAATACCTATGGAAACAATGCAGCACTTCTGCACGTGTGAACATGGCCCAGGAGAGACTCTGGACAATTTGTACGTTCTACACCAGGTTCACACTTGGGGTTATTTATTTTTTTATCACTACTTAGAATTACAGACAAATTAAAAAAAGTGATCTGAGCCAATTATATGGAAAAAATACAATATTATTTAACATTTATTCTGAAGCTATATGAAATAATTCCGACTACAGCAATGGTCTGTGCCCATCACGGGTGATCCGTGTTACCGGGAAGAGAGGAGGAGACATTCCTACAAGGAGCTGACAATAGATACATCACATTATCTCACATATGAGGATACAGAATTATACAGGTTTGAAAATATCAAATAGAAAGATTTGCCTGTAAACAGGTAAAAAAGCAAAAACAGTAAATAAAGCAATGACTTGGGCTATTGTACCGGTAAGTTTTTATACATCTCATCCCAATCCAGCTAACCCCTATCCGTACAGTGGCAGCTGGTATTGGATGGTCTGCCATGGGTAACATAACTAGTTCTCCTATATTAGACCCATTGCCATGTTCGTCTTTATGACATCACAGAAGCGTTGTCCACGAGTCATGGAATGTTCCGCAAGAACGGTCAGTGCGAGGCAAGCAGAGATAGAGAGGAGAGCTGAACACTAACCCAGAGAGACTTGTAAATCACTTTTTACTTGTTTTGTTTATTTTTTTTACTTTTATTTCTTTTTTTTGGGAGTGTTTTCTACCATCCGCACACACTTTTGTGTGTGTGGAGGGGAAGGCAGCCTAATGGCTGCACCCGTAGCTGGAGGAAAGTTCCAACCACGGAGACGTCTCCCACATGCCAGGACATCCCTATACAGTCAGAGGCCTGAACACCACCAAAGGCCAACTGGCTTCACGGGGTATGTGATGGCAGTGCTTTATTATATCGTGTCAATTATTAAATGCCTGTTCAAAACACCAGAAAAGGCAAAGGACCGATATTCCAGACTGAAAAGTCCACCACCATATCCTACAATGCCCGAAATAGGCCGATTCGTACAACCTGCAGCAAACATCAGCGCAGAGCCAGAGGGTATGAAGGAACGCCTGATACTCACCAGAACAGTAGATGAGGAAGAGACAACAGCCACATTGCCCAGGAGCCCATCCCCATGCACCTGGATGGAGCTAACTCCCTCTCAAGCACGTATACTCCTCAGTATGCCTTACGACCATCAACCGCGTATTAAGGTGACTGCTAAACAAGGCTACAATCCTACACCACACCTGCCAGTCAGCTATACCACTGGAAAGATCATGCAAGTAATGCTGATGAGCCCACAGGATGTACAACGTGCCTACAAGAGAGATTTGGGTTTCCTTCCAAGTCCTAGGAAGATCATTCTCCCGAGAAGAGAATTCCGCGGCACTTTGATTTAGCCGGCGGAAAATGTAGTGGCGAGTTGCTTGCAGCAAGCACATACCATCTTCTGCACAGCTGCTTCTTAGACAGATTTTCCGGTTTTGACTATGGCTTGATCAATGGATCATGTTTCTATACTGCCGCCTGCCCTGACCTCTGCTTGTTTAAAGTTATGCATCTACACTGCCGCCTGCCCTGACCTTTGCTTGCTCAATGGATTATGTTTTTGAACTGCCGCCTGCCTGACCTCTGCTTGCTCAATGGATTGTTTCTGCACTGCCGCCTGCCTTCACCTCTGCTTGCTCAATGGATTATGTTTTTGAACTGCCGCCTACCCTGACCTCTGCTTGCTCAATGGATTATGTTTCTGCACTGCCGCCTGCCTTGACCTCTGCTTGCTCAGTGGATTATGTTTTTGAACTGCCGCCTGCCCTGACCTCTGCTTGCTCAATGGATTATGTTTTTGAACTGACGCCTGCCCTGACCTCTGCTTGCTCAATGGATTATGTTTCTGCACTGCCGCCTGCCTGACCTCTGCTTGCTCAATGGATTATGTTTTTGAACTGCCGCCTGCCCTGACCTCAGCTTGCTCAATGGATTATGTTTCTGCACTGCCGCCTGCCCTGACCTCAGCTTGCTCAATGGATTATGCTTCTGCACTGCCGCCTGCCCTGACCTCTGCTTGTTTCCGGTTATTAATCTGTGATACTAATAAAAATGTATATTATTCTGCACTATATGGACTGTGGGTCGTTTTTTTTCTTTGGTTTTATGGTTGTTTCCGGTTATGTTTTTGCACTGCTGCCTGCCCTGACCTCTGCTTGTTTCCGGTTATGTTTCTGCACTGCTGCCTGCCCTGACCTTTGCTTGTTTCTGACTACTCATTTGCCTGCTGATTTTGTACTTCTTCCTCAATGCCTGCACTTTTAAGACCCCAGTAGAGCTAATTTATATAAATCCTGCATCCTAACAATGAAGCCGGGTTATAGGGCTTCTGATCACAATGGTAGGATGATGCCTCAATGTGAAGAAGGGTAGCACCAGTTCTTCACCTAACAGTATGGAATGCTTATCTAAAAAAATGAAAAAGGAACAGTACAGTATAGACAAAGGTCCCATAAACTCAACAAGAACAAACCATTAAGAACTTTAAGCATAAACATGTGAGACAACAAACCAAGTGGCTCAGAATACCACATCCGACCCAACCAGCAGTTTTGTTGAAGGTATTTTCCTCTGATCTTTCGTTAAGAGGGTACAACATCTCAAATACATTAGACTGGTGTGGGTCTCCAACCATTTAGGAACCCTCAAATCAATAGTACAGGGGTCTTGAATCAGCCACAAAATTGCTTCAGGAAGAATTGGGTGGAGCACTGGTTTCATATGTACCCTGCCGCTCATGTCAAGGTCTATGAAAATAACCAAACACAAGGCTGAGTACTCAGATCTTATAGGAACCTCCCCAATAGTGAATGGCCATCTGTACATTCATAGTTCCCCAGGTCTGTAGACAGATGCGGGTTTCACGTCCGGGACCTCTGCCTATCAGACATTTATAGAATATTTTATGGATAACACATAAATGTATGGGAAAACTCCTCTTGTAAATAGTGCGCCTCAAGTTTCTTCTGCTGTTTGCAGTGGAATGTAGTCATCATAGCTAATATGAGGGAAGGATTCCTGAGAGGGGGTATACATCTACTATATCCATATTCTGTGGATATCTACCCTAATAAAGCTTATGGACGGTGAGTGCAGTGATGAGACCGACCCTTTATCAACATGTTCTGTCCCACAAACTAATGTAGTACACTGCACTGACCGCCGATAGACTTTATTCTCCAAAGACAATTTAAGTTTGTTATATGTATTAAAATACTTTTTTTCCCAGAATTATCTAAGAATTATCGACAAGGAAAATGGACTCAAGATAAAGCTTAGAAACATATATTTCTTTACAGCTCCTGATATAGGTATTGCGGTCTTTAAAAACAGTAGTCCCCAACTTCTGCCTCCTCAGCAAGTTATCCCCTAGCCATTGGTAGATCATAACTTGCTGATTACGGGTGTTTCACTGCCAGGACCCCCACCAATCCTAAGAACAGGGTGTCTGGAACAAGCGGCTGTTAAGAATGCGCAACAACACTTCTTTCATTATGGGACAATGATGGGGCTGATATGCTGATGATGGACTATGATGGGGCTGATGTGCTGATGATGGACTATGATGGGGCTGATGTGCTGATGATGGACTATGATGGGGTTGATGTGCTGATGATGGACTATGATGGGGCTGATGTGCTGATGATGGACTATGATGGGGCTGATGTGCTGATGATGAACTATGATTGGGATGATGAAGTCTGCAATAACAGAGCATAGCAGTACAACCCCTTAGCCTGGAGTGCCCTAACAAATAGCTGGGGAGGGTCCGAGCTCACAGTCAGACCTTAGAAGAAGAGTTAATAGTTTTGTTTCTTCTGTCTTAAAGGACAAAAAAGGCTTACAGTATATACTCGCGTATAAGTCGAGATTTTCAGCCCATTTTTTGGGGCTGAAAGTCCCCCTCTCGGCTTATACGCGAGTCATATACCGGGGGTCGGCCAGGGAGGGGGAGCGGGGGGTGTCGGAGATCATACTCACCTCTCCTGGCATGTTTCTGCAGCCCCCCGTGCTTATTCCATCTTCTCGGCGCTGTTCTTCCTGCTTTCAGCGGTCACGTGGTACGCTCATTACCCTCATTAATATGCACATATGTAATGAGCGGCACCACGTGACCGCAGAAAGCAGGAAGAACAGCACTGAGAAGATGGAACAAGCACGGGGGGCTGCAGAGACATGCCAGGAGAGGTGAGTATAACGGGGGGAGCCATATTCACCTGTGCCCCATTCCACCGCTGCGCATCGCTCTGCTGTCTTGCTTCCTCTGGCAGTGACGTTAAGGTCAGAGGGTGCCATGACGTAGTTAGCAGGCGCCCTCTGCCTGAACAGTCACTGCAGAGCCAGCAACGCTGAGGAGCAGCAGCTGCAGCAGTGACAAGGTGAGTATATAGTTTTTTTTTTCATTTTTTTAATTGAGGCTGCGGCAGCAGCATTGTAAGGGGCCACTAATCACTGTGCAGCAATACAAGGGGCCACTCATCACTGTGCAGCATTATAAGGGACCACTCATCACTGTGCAGCATTATAAGGGGCCACTCATCACTGTGCAGCATTATAAGGGGCCACTCATCACTGTGCAGCATTATAAGGGGCCACTCATCACCTTGCAGCATTATAAGGGGCCACTCATCACCGTGCAGCATAATAAGGGGCCACTAATCACCGTGCAGCATAATAAGGAGCCACTAATCACTGCAGCATTTCAAGGGGCCACTAATCACTGTGCAGCATTATAAGGGGCCACTCATCACTGTGCAGCATTACAAGGGGCCACTCATCACTGTGCAGCATTACAAGGGGCCACTAATAACTGTGCAGCATTACAAGGGGCCACTAATCACTGTGCAGCATTACAAGGGGCCACTAATCACTGTGCAGCATTACAAGGGGCCACTAATCACTGTGCAGCATTATATGGGGCCAGTAATCACTGTGCAGCATTATATGGGGCCAGTAATCACTGTGCAGCATTATATGGGGCCACTCATCACTGTGCTGCATTATAAGAGGCCACTCATTACTGTGCAGCATTATAAGGGGGCCTCTCATTACTGTGCAGCATTATACGGGGCCACTAATCACTGTGCAGCATTACAAAGGGCCACTAATCACCGTGCAGCATAAGGGGCCACTAATCACTGCAGCATTTCAAGGGGCCACTAATCACTGTGCAGCATTATAAGTGGCCACTAATCACCGTGCAGCATTGTAAGGGGCCACTAATCAATGTGCAGCATTATAAGGGGCCACTAATCACTGTGCAGCATTATAAGGGGCCACTAATCACTGTGCAGCATTATAAGGGGCCACTAATCATTGTGCAGTATTATAAGGGGCCACTCTCCATGCAGCATTATAAGGGGCCACCAATCACTGTGAAGCATTATATGGGGCATATGTTATTATGGACCATGTAATAGGGCTACCATTATTCACTGTGCAGCATTATTAGGCATATTTTTGTATGGAGCATCTTATGGAACCCATCATGAACTTTATGGAGCATTATATGGGGCCATCATGAACTTTATGGAGCATCTTATGGGGCCCATTTTATTTTTGAAATTTACCAGTAGCTTCGGCATTTTCCACCCTAGGTTTATAGGCGAGTCAATAAGTTTTCCCAGTTTTTTGTGACAAAATTAGGGTGGTCGGCTTATACATGGGTCGGCTTATACGCGAGTATATACGGACTTCTAAAGAAAATTGCCCCCAAGTTATTTTGAGCGACCCCGCCTGCTGTACCATCCTTGTGATTTACGAGAACGTTTCTCACTTCCTGCTAGGACAGCGGAAACCCAAGGAGTAAAGAGAGAAGGTCCTTATGGCTGCATGGAGTAATGCTGGAAATCTCTAAGTCTGCGGGGACAACAGAGACTTTAGAAGAAGGCAAACCAAGGTTTAGTGCTAGCACTAGTGTGAGAGAAGGTTTATACTACAGGAGAGAAGTGCTGTAACAGGAAAGAACCTAACAAATAAAAAAGATTGTAGACAAACCAGATTTTGCTATCTATTCATGTCATTGCCTTCCATATTACAGAGAAATTTCCCTAAATCCGGTATCTGATAATCCACAATGATGTATATTCAGGGTCGAACTGGGGTGTCTGGGGCCCACCAGGGGAATGGACTCTAGGGCCCCATCCTACAGCTATATGCTAATATCTGTCAGTCGTTATCCCCATTATAGTGGAGCATCGGCTGTAAAACACAGGCGGCTCCTGCACATCTACTGTGCACCCCCATAACTGGGATGTATAATTACGGTAGTTTACATTAATGTGGTTCTTTGGTTAAAACAATTTATCACCGATCCATGGGCTCTATAGGATAGCTGATCGCATACGTCCGACCATTAGAAACTGCACCGACCGGAAGAATGAGAAAGTTTTATCGTTGATAGGACACTTATCCCCATTTTAAAATGGAGCAGCAGGTTAGATATCTGACCGAAGCTTCATTCATTCTCTTTGGAGCTTCTATAAAAATACAAGTGCAGCCACTGAGGGAATGAATGGATCAGTTGTCAAGTCGGACATGCCACTCCAGTCTAATGGGGATAAAAAGTTCCACATTTTGCTGAATGGGTCCAAGTAGTTAGACCCCCCCAATCAATACGTTATCACTTGTCCTGTGAATAGGAGATTACGTTTTTCCACAGGAAACCCCTGTAAGTGCATCTCTGCCGCTGTTTACAAAGTATTTAATCTCTAATGGAAATAAAGAATATTCTCCTAATTAATATCAGAGAAGACTAATGACCGTCAAACACAACACAATCCACTGTACCAAGACCAATAATACCACATACAGGGGAGAAATACCACCACACCATGACCAGACCACATAGTACCCGCATCATATCACATAAAAGGCACAAATACAACCACACCATGACCAGACCACATATTACCACCACATAGTGACCGAATAATATGACATATTACCAGCATATAGGGACCAAATAATAATTCATACACGGAGAAATACTTCCACACTGTGAACAGTCCACAAATTACCACCACTTATTGATGGAATACTACAGTACTGATTATGAATACAAACCACAATAATAACAACACTGTTATTACCACCAGTGACATTATACACAGTACCTCTGTATATAGTGTCAGTGTACAGGTAATACAGTGATTACCAGTGACATTATACACAGGAGCTCAGTGATCACTGGCAACATTATTGTCAAGGTTTGCTCAGCTTGTGGGATTAGGTAGTTCAGAGGTTAATGTGGATGGCCTCACTCTGAGATTCTGGGAGGCTTTTTAAAGCCTCATTGTGGGCTCATTCCTCATCGTTTATACTCAGACCCTTGGCCGAGTGTGTGTGACCCTGGTGTGCTTTGTGACTGTAATACTTTATGCTTGTTTGGTTTTGATCTGGTTCTGTCCCTGTTACGAGTTCTGCCTGTCCCTCTTGTACTGCGTTGCTATCTCTGTGTATGACTCATTGCCTATGACCTGACTATTCTCTGATTGCCCCTCTTGTACTGTGCAGCTATCTCCATGTATGACTCATTGCTTACGTTCTGACTACTCTCTGCTCGCCCCTCTGGTATCGCGCCGCCCTCTCCATGTATGACCGCCCGTTTGTCTGACCTGAGTTCCCCTCGCCTCTACTCCAGGATTCCTGTAGTAGAGTCCTACAATCATCTTCAGAAGTGGGACACTAAGCCCCGCCCCCTGTGGTCACATGATCGTAGGTCCTTGTACTTCTTACTACCTTCAGCATCGCAGGTCCCGTCTGCCTCAACTTTCCCTGCAGTATCGGACCCCGGGCCCTCCCGCAGTAGGGGTGAGTCACGCTGCTCAGCCGTGGCAGTTCGCCGACGCTGACAGGATCCTGATATTTATACACAGAAGATCTGCATACAGTGTCAGTGTAATACAGTGACCACCAGTGAAATTATACACAGGAGCTTTTGGAAGTGCATTGAGCAGCAGGGTGGTTTGCTGGTGAAGGGAAAAAAAATCTCTTTAAATCTTCTGCCTGAGCGAGTGTAAACGAGCTGAGTGTGACCTGAGCGTAAGTGCGAACGGTGGTAAGTGTGTGACTTGTGATTCAGTGACTTTGGATTCAGGGAGTTTGCAAAGGAGGTATTACTGAATTGCTGTTATATTTTATTAATACTTTTTATTTATTTTTACTTATCTTTTCTGTCTGGTGCAATCCCCATTAGGAATGTGCTCCACTATTGCCAATGCCATCCAGTGTACGTCTTGCCGCATGTACGCAATCCTTGACCAGCCAGTCGAGGGTGCATACTGCTGTGCGAGATGTGAGCACATTGTGCATTTGGAAGCCCAGATACTGGATTTAAATGTGCAGCTGGCAACACTGAGATCAATAGACAATATGGAAAGGAGACTTCTACTCACTGAGCAGACGCTCAATGAGATAGATGAGGGGGGGATGCTAGGTTGGAGCTGCAGGACAGTGAAGCAGTAAGATGGGTGACAGTTAGAAGGTGGGGTAGACAGAAGAGTGCCAGGGAGGCTAGTCCTGATCTGGCACAACCCAATAAGTTTGCCAAGTTGGCAGATGAGGGGAGTGTCAGTGCAGGGGTAGCACTGCTGCAGCAAGGCATGTCCTCTGAAAGCCAGAGGAGTATATGCTCCAGTAAGGGGAGAAATAGGAGAGCAGGGCAGGCCAGACAGGTGCTGGTAGTGGGGGACTCAATTATTAGGGGAACAGATAGGGCAATCTGTCACAAAGAAAGGGATCGTCGAACGGTGTGCTGCCTATCTGGCGCGCAAGTCTGACACATCGCTGACCGGGTTGACAGATTACTGGGAGGGGCTGGTGAGGATCCAGCGGTCATGGTGCACATTGGTACA
Source organism: Dendrobates tinctorius (assembly GCF_039654945.1). Taxonomy (NCBI): domain Eukaryota; kingdom Metazoa; phylum Chordata; class Amphibia; order Anura; family Dendrobatidae; genus Dendrobates; species Dendrobates tinctorius. The sequence continues at coordinate 209,937 of NW_027362165.1, read as the reverse complement.
AATGACACAGAGGTAGGTGGAAGGTCCTTAAAGATGATTTCAGGGAATTAGGCTGCAATCTTAAGGCAAGGACCTCCAAGGTGGTATTTTTGGAAATATTTCCTGTACCACGTGCCACGCCAGAGAGGAGATTAGGGAAGTTAATAAGTGGTTCAAGAATTAGTGTAGGAAGGAGGGGTTTGGGTTCCTGGAGAACTGGGCCGACTTCTCAGTTGGCTACAGGTTCTACGCTAGGGACGGGCTGCACCTCAATGGGGAGGGTGCAGCTGTGCTGGGGAAAAAAATGGCTAGAAGGGTGGAGGAGTGTTTAAATTTGGAACTAGGGGAGGGTATTCATTTTATAAGAGGGGAAGACTGTGTAGATAGAGACCTGGGCACAAATAATGAAATTGGGGGTGGTAGTGGCATGGGGGGTGAGGTTAGAACAGTTAATAATTTAAGAAATAGAGGTACAGACATACATAAAGTGCATGTATACAAATGCCAGAAGCCTCGCCAACAAAATGGAGGACTTAGAATTAATTTTGTTGGAAGATAAGGTATATTGCACCCCCTCATAGGGTATAAGGCTGCCCCCTCATAGGGTATAATGCTTCTCCCCCCTCATAGGGTATAATGCACCCCCTCATAGGGTATAATGCTGCCCCCTCATAGGGTATAACACTAGATAGATAGATAGATAGATATGTGATAATTAGATGTATAGATAGATAATAGATAGATCTATGGATAGACAGATAGATATAAAGATATAAAGATAATAGATAGTGAAAGATATAGGTAGCTATAGAGATAGATAGACCTAGATAGATATAGATAGATAAATAGATAGATAGGGGATAAATAGATATATGGATAGATAGATAGAAAGATAGATAGATAGATAGATATAAAGATAATAGATAGTGATAGCTATAGATAGGTATATAGATAGATAGATAGGGGATAAATAGATAGATCTATGGATAGATGATATATAGATGGATAGATATAAAGATAATAGATAGAGATAGATATAGATAGGTATAGAGATAGATGGATATAGACTATTTATATCTATCTATATCTACCTCTATATCTATCTATCTATCTATATCTATCTCTATATCTAAGATAGAGACAGATAGATATAGAGATAGAGATATAGATATACAGATAGAAATAGATAGATATAGAGATATATAGATATAGAGACAGATAGATATAGAGATAGATATAGATAGATATAGAGATATATAAAAAACAAACCACAATACTCACCTCTCCTCCTGCTCCCACGCTGATGACGGCTTCAGTGTCAGCAGCTGACCCGTCTGCCAGACACACAGCGGGTGCGCGATGAAGTGACGTCATCGCGCATCGGCTGTGAGTCAGGAGCAGAGGGGACTGATGGGAGAAAGATGCTCTCTCTTCCACTGCAATTGAGCGCGGCGCCGGCTGCCTAGGTTGGGGAGCGGGGCCCCGGGGTGAGTGAAGGCCGAGAGTGAATGAATATTCATTTCTCTTTAGTAGTGGGGACAGTGGCTCCTGCCTCCTGACACCCGCTGCTGCTCCGCTGGCAGGGCCCCCATAGCAGCTGTGTGGCACTGGCTGGGGGCCCCTGGAGCAGTGGGGGCCCTAGGCAACTGCTGTCCCTGTATACCAGTAGAGGTGCCAGGGCCCACCAGATGCCAGGGCCCACCGGAGAATCAGTCCGACGCTACCTGTCTGTATATATAATGTCAGTGTACAAGTAATAGAATGATCACTGGAGACATACACAGGAGTTCTGTATATAGTGTATAGTGTACAGGTAATACAGTGACTCACCAGTAACATTATACACAGGAGCTCTGCATATAGTCAGCGTACAGGTAATACAAGGATCACCAGTGACATTATACACAGGAGCTCTGTATATACTATATAATGTAAGTGTCCAGGTAAATCACTGACTTACCAGTGACCTCTGTATTTGTAGCGATTCATCTTCGCTTTTCTTCCTCTTCCAGCCAGGACACGTTTGCTGCAGAAAATAACACACTATACTTGATCACTTCTAGACCACATTCCCCACTTTCCCCCCCGACTTCTACACTTTATGTGTAAAGGTCAGCCAGGGCAGTAGTCGTGGCTGAGTATTTCGGGTTCGGGCATTGTATACCCTGACCTCCCTCTACAGGAAAACGGTACCTCTTCTCTTGCATGGTACGGTGAATACTCACCGTGCCGTCAGCGTCCCCTTTGCTACGCCGACTTGATGCTGATCCTTGATCCCAATGAATAGAGACACAGTCCAGGGCAACTCTTAACTGAGCAAATTTATTTTCTTCAGGACACAGCACATCCACATAGTTTCCAGCATTTTCATCACAGTAAAGACAGCACATTACTTCATCTTTCCCTTCACTGTTCCTTGCAGTGTTTCCGTTTGACGAAGCGTCTCAGATGGCTCCTCAGTGTCCTCCCTGTATAGCGTCACCACGGTGAAGCGCTCTCCAGCATGTTTCGCCCCGGACATCAGAGATTCAGCCCACGTAGCTTTCCACCACATTCTGGAGTGACCTGCCCGTACCCTTTTACGGTAACCTTCAATCTTCCTCTGTTTACTTACACTCTTTTCCACTTTATTGCTGATTCTGCAGTACCGTGTTCTTCTCTAGATGGCTGGGCATCAGCTTTAACATCACGGGGTAGTTAGGCAGCTCAGGCATATAGCCCACCCGAGCACAAAGGGGTCAGGCCTCTGACTGCCTGAAACTGGAAGACCATCCTGGCTTATTCTCCAGCTATCCCCTCCTACAGTTAACTCCTATATGTCCTACAGCTACATCTACTGTGCAATGAGCTCAGTGCCCCATCTAGTGACCATAGCCCAGACTGCACTGTCCCTACCAAGTACAAGGTGCAGAAACATAGCTTATGCTATATAAATAATACAGCAACATGAAATATACGATAATGCGCAACAATGGTATAACATATATATAAATATATATACAAGTACAACAGCAACATGGGGGTTTAAAGGGGTAAGACTCTCAACCCCTTACACATGTCTACATATTGATATTAGTCATGTATTATACTACAGCACAGGCACCATTTTGATGAATGCAAACCTTTTTTTTGTAACCCCACAAACACCCGGAGCACCAGAATCTCAATAACTGAAATTTACAAATACAGATTACACAACAACCACAAGATGCATTTCATCACCCAGGTCACCTCATTTTAATCAGTATAACAGCGTAGACCTGACACTGTCTGTACTTTACTGTTCACAATCCTGCTGACAGGATCCCTTTAAATCTAAATTTTAATAAGTTTGTTCTTTTCTGCGCTAAACGTCCCCCAAACCCTGAGGACGGCGAGTATACCTTGGTTGTGTTTTGCTGTATGTGTATACAAAAGTAAAAGAAGAGCACCTATCAGGGGCTCAGAAAAGCTGGGTGGCATGTGTGCTAGTGTGTGACCCAGCGCAGGTGTCTCACTGGCCTATCAAAACAGTGACCGATAGCAGCAAACAGTGTGATGTGGATGTGAGAACTGTCTGCGGGGTGCGCTTAGGTGAGTGGACAAAAGAATATGGGAGGTTCACCTTTATAGTAACATCCCAGGGCAGGTGTGTCGTGAGCAAGTGGTGTTCAAGAAATATTGGTGGCAGTGGTTGTGACTTATCCTGACACACAATGTACAGGGAAATGGGAAAATTGTGAAAAAAAACGCAATTCTGACCTTAATTATGTTTACGGCGTACATTATGTGGTAAAAATGACCATGTAATATGATTCTCCTCATCAGTATGATTACAGAGATACTAAACGTGCCCAGATTTTTAAATTATTTTAGTGGTAGAAAAAAAATCAAGACTTTGAAATAAAAAATATGTTGGAGTTTGTGTTGCCATTTTCCGAGACCCGTAGTTTTACTTTTTCGTTCAATAGAGCTATGAGAGGGATTATTTTTTCATAAGGCGAGACGTTATTATGGATATTACTTTGGGATAGATATGACATTTTAGTTGCTTGTTACGTATTTTAAGTGGTATTGCAGCGACCAAAAAATACCGCAATGTTGGCGTTTTTAAATTTTTTGTGTTTACCAATTGGGTTAATTATTTTTATATTTTGATAGCTCGGACTTTGCTGGATGTGGCGATATCACTTGACATTTTTTTTTATGTTCATTTTCAATGGAGGAAAATTGAACTTTTATGAGTTTTTTTTCAGATTTGTTTAAATCTTTTTTTGTTGTTTTACTTTTCTTTTCACTTCATTTATCGCTCCCTAAGGCCCCTTTCACACTTCAGTTTTTTGCAATCAGTCACAATCCGTCAGGTTTTGACAAAAACGGATCCTCAATTTTTTTTTGAGGATCCGTTTTTTCCCCATTGACTTGCATTAATGGCGGATTGTGACGGATGGCTGTCCGTTTCATCCGTTTTTTTTTTGAGGATCCGCCAAAAGTTGCTGTCCGTCACCATCCTCAAAGATTTCAAAACGGAGCTTGCAACAAAACTCTCTCTCTCTCTCCTTCCCGACCAGCGTTTCCTTTAAATTTCCTCATTTTCAGGATCCTGTGCCATCCGTTCACATCAGTTCAGAACGGATCCGCTTGTCTGCCTTTTTGGCGGATTTGAACTGATGCAAAAAACTGAAGTGTGAAAGAGGCCTAAGCTGTACTACATACAGGGGCTAATGGTGCAGCAGAAGTGTGAACTTTTTGATGCTTTTGTTTAATATTTTCCACTATATTATATGGAGAGCATAAAAAACGCATGCAAAATTCCAATGAAGTCTCCAATTGTGGAACTGAAGCATTCCTCTACTAAAAAAAATGCATTCGAAAAAACTGCCACAAAAAAATACAATAAAAAGTTTTGATTGCTTTAGTGCGAATACCTATGGAAACAATGCAGCACTTCTGCACGTGTGAACATGGCCCAGGAGAGACTCTGGACAATTTGTACGTTCTACACCAGGTTCACACTTGGGGTTATTTATTTTTTTATCACTACTTAGAATTACAGACAAATTAAAAAAAGTGATCTGAGCCAATTATATGGAAAAAATACAATATTATTTAACATTTATTCTGAAGCTATATGAAATAATTCCGACTACAGCAATGGTCTGTGCCCATCACGGGTGATCCGTGTTACCGGGAAGAGAGGAGGAGACATTCCTAGAAGAAGCTGACAATAGATACATCACATTATCTCACGTATGAGGATACAGAATTATACAGGTTTGAAAATATCAAATAGAAAGATTTGCCTGTAAACAGGTAAAAAAGCAAAAACAGTAAATAAAGCAATGACTTGCGCTATTGTACCGGTAAGTTTTTATACATCTCATCCCAATCCAGCTAACCCCTATCCGTACAGTGGCAGCTGGTATTGGATGGTCTGCCATGGGTAACATAACTAGTTCTCCTATATTAGACCCATTGCCATGTTCGTCTTTATGACATCACAGAAGCGTTGTCCACGAGTCATGGAATGTTCCGCAAGAACGGTCAGTGCGAGGCAAGCAGAGATAGAGAGGAGAGCTGAACACTAACCCAGAGCGACTTGTAAATCACTTTTTACTTGTTTTGTTTATTTTTTTTACTTTTATTTCTTTTTTTTGGGAGTGTTTTCTACCATCCGCACACACTTTTGTGTGTGTGGAGGGGAAGGCAGCCTAATGGCTGCACCCGTAGCTGGAGGAAAGTTCCAACCATGGAGACGTCTCCCACATGCCAGGACATCCCTATACAGTCAGAGGCCTGAACACCACCAAAGGCCAACTGGCTTCACGGGGTATGTGATGGCAGTGCTTTATTATATCGTGTCAATTATTAAATGCCTGTTCAAAACACCAGAAAAGGCAAAGGACCGATATTCCAGACTGAAAAGTCCACCACCATATCCTACAATGCCCGAAATAGGCCGATTCGTACAACCTGCAGCAAACATCAGCGCAGAGCCAGAGGGTATGAAGGAACGCCTGATACTCACCAGAACAGTAGATGAGGAAGAGACAACAGCCACATTGCCCAGGAGCCCATCCCCATGCACCTGGATGGAGCTAACTCCCTCTCAAGCACGTATACTCCTCAGTATGCCTTACGACCATCAACCGCGTATTAAGGTGACTGCTAAACAAGGCTACAATCCTACACCACACCTGCCAGTCAGCTATACCACTGGAAAGATCATGCAAGTAATGCTGATGAGCCCACAGGATGTACAACGTGCCTACAAGAGAGATTTGGGTTTCCTTCCAAGTCCTAGGAAGATCATTCTCCCGAGAAGAGAATTCCGCGGCACTTTGATTTAGCCGGCGGAAAATGTAGTGGCGAGTTGCTTGCAGCAAGCACATACCATCTTCTGCACAGCTGCTTCTTAGACAGATTTTCCGGTTTTGACTATGGCTTGATCAATGGATCATGTTTCTATACTGCCGCCTGCCCTGACCTCTGCTTGTTTAAAGTTATGCATCTACACTGCCGCCTGCCCTGACCTTTGCTTGCTCAATGGATTATGTTTTTGAACTGCCGCCTGCCTGACCTCTGCTTGCTCAATGGATTGTTTCTGCACTGCCGCCTGCCTTGACCTCTGCTTGCTCAATGGATTATGTTTTTGAACTGCCGCCTACCCTGACCTCTGCTTGCTCAATGGATTATGTTTCTGCACTGCCGCCTGCCTTGACCTCTGCTTGCTCAGTGGATTATGTTTTTGAACTGCCGCCTGCCCTGACCTCTGCTTGCTCAATGGATTATGTTTTTGAACTGACGCCTGCCCTGACCTCTGCTTGCTCAATGGATTATGTTTCTGCACTGCCGCCTGCCTGACCTCTGCTTGCTCAATGGATTATGTTTTTGAACTGCCGCCTGCCCTGACCTCAGCTTGCTCAATGGATTATGTTTCTGCACTGCCGCCTGCCCTGACCTCAGCTTGCTCAATGGATTATGCTTCTGCACTGCCGCCTGCCCTGACCTCTGCTTGTTTCCGGTTATTAATCTGTGATACTAATAAAAATGTATATTATTCTGCACTATATGGACTGTGGGTCGTTTTTTTTCTTTGGTTTTATGGTTGTTTCCGGTTATGTTTTTGCACTGCTGCCTGCCCTGACCTCTGCTTGTTTCCGGTTATGTTTCTGCACTGCTGCCTGCCCTGACCTTTGCTTGTTTCTGACTACTCATTTGCCTGCTGATTTTGTACTTCTTCCTCAATGCCTGCACTTTTAAGACCCCAGTAGAGCTAATTTATATAAATCCTGCATCCTAACAATGAAGCCGGGTTATAGGGCTTCTGATCACAATGGTAGGATGATGCCTCAATGTGAAGAAGGGTAGCACCAGTTCTTCACCTAACAGTATGGAATGCTTATCTAAAAAAATGAAAAAGGAACAGTACAGTATAGACAAAGGTCCCATAAACTCAACAAGAACAAACCATTAAGAACTTTAAGCATAAACATGTGAGACAACAAACCAAGTGGCTCAGAATACCACATCCGACCCAACCAGCAGTTTTGTTGAAGGTATTTTCCTCTGATCTTTCGTTAAGAGGGTACAACATCTCAAATACATTAGACTGGTGTGGGTCTCCAACCATTTAGGAACCCTCAAATCAATAGTACAGGGGTCTTGAATCAGCCACAAAATTGCTTCAGGAAGAATTGGGTGGAGCACTGGTTTCATATGTACCCTGCCGCTCATGTCAAGGTCTATGAAAATAACCAAACACAAGGCTGAGTACTCAGATCTTATAGGAACCTCCCCAATAGTGAATGGCCATCTGTACATTCATAGTTCCCCAGGTCTGTAGACAGATGCGGGTTTCACGTCCGGGACCTCTGCCTATCAGACATTTATAGAATATTTTATGGATAACACATAAATGTATGGGAAAACTCCTCTTGTAAATAGTGCGCCTCAAGTTTCTTCTGCTGTTTGCAGTGGAATGTAGTCATCATAGCTAATATGAGGGAAGGATTCCTGAGAGGGGGTATACATCTACTATATCCATATTCTGTAGATATCTACCCTAATAAAGCTTATGGACGGTGAGTGCAGTGATGAGACCGACCCTTTATCAACATGTTCTGTCCCACAAACTAATGTAGTACACTGCACTGACCGCCGATAGACTTTATTCTCCAAAGACAATTTAAGTTTGTTATATGTATTAAAATACTTTTTTTCCCAGAATTATCTAAGAATTATCGACAAGGAAAATGGACTCAAGATAAAGCTTAGAAACATATATTTCTTTACAGCTCCTGATATAGGTATTGCGGTCTTTAAAAACAGTAGTCCCCAACTTCTGCCTCCTCAGCAAGTTATCCCCTAGCCATTGGTAGATCATAACTTGCTGATTACGGGTGTTTCACTGCCAGGACCCCCACCAATCCTAAGAACAGGGTGTCTGGAACAAGCGGCTGTTAAGAATGCGCAACAACACTTCTTTCATTATGGGACAATGATGGGGCTGATATGCTGATGATGGACTATGATGGGGCTGATGTGCTGATGATGGACTATGATGGGGCTGATGTGCTGATGATGGACTATGATGGGGTTGATGTGCTGATGATGGACTATGATGGGGCTGATGTGCTGATGATGAACTATGATTGGGATGATGAAGTCTGCAATAACAGAGCATAGCAGTACAACCCCTTAGCCTGGAGTGCCCTAACAAATAGCTGGGGAGGGTCCGAGCTCACAGTCAGACCTTAGAAGAAGAGTTAATAGTTTTGTTTCTTCTGTCTTAAAGGACAAAAAAGGCTTACAGTATATACTCGCGTATAAGTCGAGATTTTCAGCCCATTTTTTGGGGCTGAAAGTCCCCCTCTCGGCTTATACGCGAGTCATATACCGGGGGTCGGCCAGGGAGGGGGAGCGGGGGGTGTCGGAGATCATACTCACCTCTCCTGGCATGTTTCTGCAGCCCCCCGTGCTTATTCCATCTTCTCGGCGCTGTTCTTCCTGCTTTCAGCGGTCACGTGGTACGCTCATTACCCTCATTAATATGCACATATGTAATGAGCGGCACCACGTGACCGCAGAAAGCAGGAAGAACAGCACTGAGAAGATGGAACAAGCACGGGGGGCTGCAGAGACATGCCAGGAGAGGTGAGTATAACGGGGGGAGCCATATTCACCTGTGCCCCATTCCACCGCTGCGCATCGCTCTGCTGTCTTGCTTCCTCTGGCAGTGACGTTAAGGTCAGAGGGTGCCATGACGTAGTTAGCAGGCGCCCTCTGCCTGAACAGTCACTGCAGAGCCAGCAACGCTGAGGAGCAGCAGCTGCAGCAGTGACAAGGTGAGTATATAGTTTTTTTTTTCATTTTTTTTATTGAGGCTGCGGCAGCAGCATTGTAAGGGGCCACTAATCACTGTGCAGCAATACAAGGGGCCACTCATCACTGTGCAGCATTATAAGGGGCCACTCATCACTGTGCAGCATTATAAGGGGCCACTCATCACTGTGCAGCATTATAAGGGGCCACTCATCACTGTGCAGCATTATAAGGGGCCACTCATCACCTTGCAGCATTATAAGGGGCCACTCATCACCGTGCAGCATAATAAGGGGCCACTAATCACCGTGCAGCATAATAAGGAGCCACTAATCACTGCAGCATTTCAAGGGGCCACTAATCACTGTGCAGCATTATAAGGGGCCACTCATCACTGTGCAGCATTACAAGGGGCCACTCATCACTGTGCAGCATTACAAGGGGCCACTAATAACTGTGCAGCATTACAAGGGGCCACTAATCACTGTGCAGCATTACAAGGGGCCACTAATCACTGTGCAGCATTACAAGGGGCCACTAATCACTGTGCAGCATTATATGGGGCCAGTAATCACTGTGCAGCATTATATAGGGCCAGTAATCACTGTGCAGCATTATATGGGGCCACTCATCACTGTGCTGCATTATAAGAGGCCACTCATCACTGTGCAGCATTATAAGGGGGCCTCTCATCACTGTGCAGCATTATACGGGGCCACTAATCACTGTGCAGCATTACAAAGGGCCACTAATCACCGTGCAGCATAAGGGGCCACTAATCACTGCATTTCAAGGGGCCACTAATCACTGTGCAGCATTATAAGTGGCCACTAATCACCGTGCAGCATTGTAAGGGGCCACTAATCAATGTGCAGCATTATAAGGGGCCACTAATCACTGTGCAGCATTATAAGGGGCCACTAATCACTGTGCAGCATTATAAGGGGCCACTAATCATTGTGCAGCATTATAAGGGTCCACTCTCCATGCAGCATTATAAGGGGCCACCAATCACTGTGCAGCATTATATGGGGCATATGTTATTATGGACCATGTTATAGGGCTACCATTATTCACTGTGCAGCATTATTAGGCATATTTTTGTATGGAGCATCTTATGGAACCCATCATGAACTTTATGGAGCATTATATGGGGCCATCATGAACTTTATGGAGCATCTTATGGGGCCCATTTTATTTTTGAAATTTACCAGTAGCTTCGGCATTTTCCACCCTAGGTTTATAGGCGAGTCAATAAGTTTTCCCAGTTTTTTGTGACAAAATTAGGGTGGTCGGCTTATACATGGGTCGGCTTATACACGAGTATATACGGACTTCTAAAGAAAATTGCCCCCAAGTTATTTTGAGCGACCCCGCCTGCTGTACCATCCTTGTGATTTACGAGAACGTTTCTCACTTCCTGCTAGGACAGCGGAAACCCAAGGAGTAAAGAGAGAAGGTCCTTATGGCTGCATGGAGTAATGCTGGAAATCTCTAAGTCTGCGGGGACAACAGAGACTTTAGAAGAAGGCAAACCAAGGTTTAGTGCTAGCACTAGTGTGAGAGAAGGTTTATACTACAGGACAGAAGTGCTGTAACAGGAAAGAACCTAACAAATAAAAAAGATTGTAGACAAACCAGATTTTGCTATCTATTCATGTCATTGCCTTCCATATTACAGAGAAATTTCCCTAAATCCGGTATCTGATAATCCACAATGATGTATATTCAGGGTCGAACTGGGGTGTCTGGGGCCCACCAGGGGAATGGACTCTAGGGCCCCATCCTACAGCTATATGCTAATATCTGTCAGTCGTTATCCCCATTATAGTGGAGCATCGGCTGTAAAACACAGGCGGCTCCTGTACATCTACTGTGCATCCCCATAACTGGGATGTATAATTACGGTAGTTTACATTAATGTGGTTCTTTGGTTAAAACAATTTATCACCGATCCATGGGCTCTATAGGATAGCTGATCGCATACGTCCGACCATTAGAAACTGCACCGACCGGAAGAATGAGAAAGTTTTATCGTTGATAGGACACTTATCCCCATTTTAAAATGGAGCAGCAGGTTAGATATCTGACCGAAGCTTCATTCATTCTCTTTGGAGCTTCTATAAAAATACAAGTGCAGCCACTGAGGGAATGAATGGATCAGTGGTCAAGTCGGACATGCCACTCCAGTCTAATGGGGATAAAAAGTTCCACATTTTGCTGAATGGGTCCAAGTAGTTAGACCCCCCCAATCAATACGTTATCACTTGTCCTGTGAATAGGAGATTACGTTTTTCCACAGGAAACCCCTGTAAGTGCATCTCTGCCGCTGTTTACAAAGTATTTAATCTCTAATGGAAATAAAGAATATTCTCCTAATTAATATCAGAGAAGACTAATGACCGTCAAACACAACACAATCCACTGTACCAAGACCAATAATACCACATACAGGGGAGAAATACCACCACACCATGACCAGACCACATAGTACCCGCATCATATCACATAAAAGGCACAAATACAACCACACCATGACCAGACCACATATTACCACCACATAGTGACCGAATAATATGACATATTACCAGCATATAGGGACCAAATAATAATTCATACACGGAGAAATACTTCCACACTGTGAACAGTCCACAAATTACCACCACTTATTGATGGAATACTACAGTACTGATTATGAATACAAACCACAATAATAACAACACTGTTATTACCACCAGTGACATTATACACAGTACCTCTGTATATAGTGTCAGTGTACAGGTAATATAGTGATTACCAGTGACATTATACACAGGAGCTCAGTGATCACTGGCAACATTATTGTCAAGGTTTGCTCAGCTTGTGGGATTAGGTAGTTCAGAGGTTAATGTGGATGGCCTCACTCTGAGATTCTGGGAGGCTTTTTAAAGCCTCATTGTGGGCTCATTCCTCATCGTTTATACTCAGACCCTTGGCCGAGTGTGTGTGACCCTGGTGTGCTTTGTGACTGTAATACTTTATGCTTGTTTGGTTTTGATCTGGTTCTGTCCCTGTTACGAGTTCTGCCTGTCCCTCTTGTACTGCGTTGCTATCTCTGTGTATGACTCATTGCCTATGACCTGACTATTCTCTGATTGCCCCTCTTGTACTGTGCAGCTATCTCCATGTATGACTCATTGCTTACGTTCTGACTACTCTCTGCTCGCCCCTCTGGTATCGCGCCGCCCTCTCCATGTATGACCGCCCGTTTGTCTGACCTGAGTTCCCCTCGCCTCTACTCCAGGATTCCTGTAGTAGAGTCCTACAATCATCTTCAGAAGTGGGACACTAAGCCCCGCCCCCTGTGGTCACATGATCGTAGGTCCTTGTACTTCTTACTACCTTCAGCATCGCAGGTCCCGTCTGCCTCAACTTTCCCTGCAGTATCGGACCCCGGGCCCTCCCGCAGTAGGGGTGAGTCACGCTGCTCAGCCATGGCAGTTCGCCGACGCTGACAGGATCCTGATATTTATACACAGAAGATCTGCATACAGTGTCAGTGTAATACAGTGACCACCAGTGAAATTATACACAGGAGCTTTTGGAAGTGCATTGAGCAGCAGGGTGGTTTGCTGGTGAAGGGAAAAAAAATCTCTTTAAATCTTCTGCCTGAGCGAGTGTAAGCGAGCTGAGTGTGACCTGAGCGTCAGTGCGAACGGTGGTAAGTGTGTGACTTGTGATTCAGTGACTTTGGATTCAGGGAGTTTGCAAAGGAGGTATTACTGAATTGCTGTTATATTTTATTAATACTTTTTATTTATTTTTACTTAGCTTTTCTGTCTGGTGCAATCCCCATTAGGAATGTGCTCCACTATTGCCAATGCCATCCAGTGTACGTCTTGACGCATGTACGCAATCCTTGACCAGCCAGTCGAGGGTGCATACTGCTGTGCGAGATGTGAGCACATTGTGCATTTGGAAGCCCAGATACTGGATTTAAATGTGCAGCTGGCAACACTGAGATCAATAGACAATATGGAAAGGAGACTTCTACTCACTGAGCAGACGCTCAATGAGATAGATGAGGGGGGGATGCTAGGTTGGAGCTGCAGGACAGTGAAGCAGTAAGATGGGTGACAGTTAGAAGGTGGGGTAGACAGAAGAGTGCCAGGGAGGCTAGTCCTGATCTGGCACAACCCAATAAGTTTGCCAAGTTGGCAGATGAGGGGAGTGTCAGTGCAGGGGTAGCACTGCTGCAGCAAGGCATGTCCTCTGAAAGCCAGAGGAGTATATGCTCCAGTAAGGGGAGAAATAGGAGAGCAGGGCAGGCCAGACAGGTGCTGGTAGTGGGGGACTCAATTATTAGGGGAACAGATAGGGCAATCTGTCACAAAGAAAGGGATCGTCGAACGGTGTGCTGCCTATCTGGCGCGCAAGTCTGACACATCGCTGACCGGGTTGACAGATTACTGGGAGGGGCTGGTGAGGATCCAGCGGTCATGGTGCACATTGGTACAAATGACACAGAGGTAGGTGGAAGGTCCTTAAAGATGATTTCAGGGAATTAGGCTGCAATCTTAAGGCAAGGACTTCCAAGGTGGTATTTTTGGAAATATTTCCTGTACCACGTGCCACGCCAGAGAGGAGATTAGGGAAGTTAATAAGTGGTTCAAGAATTAGTGTAGGAAGGAGGGGTTTGGGTTCCTGGAGAACTGGGCCGACTTCTCAGTTGGCTACAGGTTCTACTCTAGGGACGGGCTGCACCTCAATGGGGAGGGTGCAGCTGTGCTGGGGAAAAAAATGGCTAGAAGGGTGGAGGAGTGTTTAAACTTGGAACTAGGGGAGGGTATTCATTTTATAAGAGGGGAAGACTGTGTAGATAGAGACCTGGGCACAAATAATGAAATTGGAGGTGGTAGTGGCATGGGGGTGAGGTTAGAACAGTTAATAATTTAAGAAATAGAGGTACAGACATACATAAAGTGCATGTATACAAATGCCAGAAGCCTCGCCAACAAAATGGAGGACTTAGAATTAATTTTGTTGGAAGATAAGGTATATTGCACCCCCTCATAGGGTATAAGGCTGCCCCCTCATAGGGTATAATGCTTCTCCCCCCTCATAGGGTATAATGCACCCCCTCATAGGGTATAATGCTGCCCCCTCATAGGGTATAACACTAGATAGATAGATAGATATGTGATAATTAGATGTATAGATAGATAATAGATAGATAGATCTATGGATAGACAGATAGAAATAAAGATATAAAGATAATAGATAGTGAAAGATATAGGTAGCTATAGAGATAGATAGATAGACCTAGATAGATATAGATAGATAAATAGATAGATAGGGGATAAATAGATATATGGATAGATAGATAGATAGATAGATATAAAGATAATAGATAGTGATAGCTATAGATAGGTATATAGATAGATAGATAGGGGATAAATAGATAGATCTATGGATACATGATATATAGATGGATAGATATAAAGATAATAGATAGAGATAGATATAGATAGGTATAGAGATAGATGGATATAGACTATTTATATCTATCTATATCTACCTCTATATCTATCTATCTATCTATCTATATCTATCTCTATATCTAAGATAGAGACAGATAGATATAGAGATAGAGATATAGATATACAGATAGAAATAGATAGATATAGAGATATATAGATATAGAGATAGATAGATATAGAGATAGATATAGATAGATATAGAGATATATAAAAAACAAACCACAATACTCACCTCTCCTCCTGCTCCCACGCTGATGACGGCTTCAGTGTCAGCAGCTGACCCGTCTGCCAGACACACAGCGGGTGCGCGATGAAGTGACGTCATCGCGCATCGGCTGTGAGTCAGGAGCAGAGGGGACTGATGGGAGAGAGATGCTCTCTATTCCACTGAAATTGAGCGCAGCGCCGGCTGCCTAGGTTGGGGAGCGGGGCCCCGGGGTGAGTGGAGGCCGAGAGTGAATGAATATTCATTTCTCTTTAGTAGTGGGGACAGTGGCTCCTGCCTCCTGACACCCGCTGCTGCTCCGCTGGCAGGGCCCCCATAGCAGCTGTGTGGCACTGGCTGGGGGCCCCTGGAGCAGTGGGGGCCCTAGGCAACTGCTGTCCCTGTATACCAGTAGAGGTGCCAGGGCCCACCAGATGCCAGGGCCCACCGGAGAATCAGTCCGACGCTACCTGTCTGTATATATAATGTCAGTGTACAAGTAATAGAATGATCACTGGAGACATACACAGGAGTTCTGTATATAGTGTATAGTGTACAGGTAATACAGTGACTCACCAGTAACATTATACACAGGAGCTCTGCATATAGTCAGCGTACAGGTAATACAAGGATCACCAGTGACATTATACACAGGAGCTCTGTATATACTATATAATGTAAGTGTCCAGGTAAATCACTGACTTACCAGTGACCTCTGTATTTGTAGCGATTCATCTTCGCTTTTCTTCCTCTTCCAGCCAGGACACGTTTGCTGCAGAAAATAACACACTATACTTGATCACTTCTAGACCACATTCCCCACTTTCCCCCCCGACTTCTACACTTTATGTGTAAAGGTCAGCCAGGGCAGTAGTCGTGGCTGAGTATTTCGGGTTCGGGCATTGTATACCCTGACCTCCCTCTACAGGAAAACGGTACCTCTTCTCTTGCATGGTACGGTGAATACTCACCGTGCCGTCAGCGTCCCCTTTGCTACGCCGACTTGATGCTGATCCTTGATCCCAATGAATAGAGACACAGTCCAGGGCAACTCTTAACTGAGCAAATTTATTTTCTTCAGGACACAGCACATCCACATAGTTTCCAGCATTTTCATCACAGTAAAGACAGCACATTACTTCATCTTTCCCTTCACTGTTCCTTGCAGTGTTTCCGTTTGACGAAGCGTCTCAGATGGCTCCTCAGTGTCCTCCCTGTATAGCGTCACCACGGTGAAGCGCTCTCCAGCATGTTTCGCCCCGGACATCAGAGATTCAGCCCACGTAGCTTTCCACCACATTCTGGAGTGACCTGCCCGTACCCTTTTACGGTAACCTTCAATCTTCCTCTGTTTACTTACACTCTTTTCCACTTTATTGCTGATTCTGCAGTACCGTGTTCTTCTCTAGATGGCTGGGCATCAGCTTTAACATCACGGGGTAGTTAGGCAGCTCAGGCATATAGCCCACCCGAGCACAAAGGGGTCAGGCCTCTGACTGCCTGAAACTGGAAGACCATCCTGGCTTATTCTCCAGCTATCCCCTCCTACAGTTAACTCCTATATGTCCTACAGCTACATCTACTGTGCAATGAGCTCAGTGCCCCATCTAGTGACCATAGCCCAGACTGCACTGTCCCTACCAAGTACAAGGTGCAGAAACATAGCTTATGCTATATAAATAATACAGCAACATGAAATATACGATAATGCGCAACAATGGTATAACATATATATAAATATATATACAAGTACAACAGCAACATGGGGGTTTAAAGGGGTAAGACTCTCAACCCCTTACACATGTCTACATATTGATATTAGTCATGTATTATACTACAGCACAGGCACCATTTTGATGAATGCAAACCTTTTTTTTGTAACCCCACAAACACCCGGAGCACCAGAATCTCAATAACTGAAATTTACAAATACAGATTACACAACAACCACAAGATGCATTTCATCACCCAGGTCACCTCATTTTAATCAGTATAACAGCGTAGACCTGACACTGTCTGTACTTTACTGTTCACAATCCTGCTGACAGGATCCCTTTAAATCTAAATTTTAATAAGTTTGTTCTTTTCTGCGCTAAACGTCCCACAAACCCTGAGGACGGCGAGTATACCTTGGTTGTGTTTTGCTGTATGTGTATACAAAAGTAAAAGAAGAGCACCTATCAGGGGCTCAGAAAAGCTGGGTGGCATGTGTGCTAGTGTGTGACCCAGCGCAGGTGTCTCACTGGCCTATCAAAACAGTGACCGATAGCAGCAAACAGTGTGATGTGGATGTGAGAACTGTCTGCGGGGTGCGCTTAGGTGAGTGGACAAAAGAATATGGGAGGTTCACCTTTATAGTAACATCCCAGGGCAGGTGTGTCGTGAGCAAGTGGTGTTCAAGAAATATTGGTGGCAGTGGTTGTGACTTATCCTGACACACAATGTACAGGGAAATGGGAAAATTGTGAAAAAAAACGCAATTCTGACCTTAATTATGTTTACGGCGTACATTATGTGGTAAAAATGACCATGTAATATGATTCTCCTCATCAGTATGATTACAGAGATACTAAACGTGCCCAGATTTTTAAATTATTTTAGTGGTAGAAAAAAAATCAAGACTTTGAAATAAAAAATATGTTGGAGTTTGTGTTGCCATTTTCCGAGACCCGTAGTTTTACTTTTTCGTTCAATAGAGCTATGAGAGGGATTATTTTTTCATAAGGCGAGACGTTATTATGGATATTACTTTGGGATAGATATGACATTTTAGTTGCTTGTTACGTATTTTAAGTGGTATTGCAGCGACCAAAAAATACCGCAATGTTGGCGTTTTTAAATTTTTTGTGTTTACCAATTGGGTTAATTATTTTTATATTTTGATAGCTCGGACTTTGCTGGATGTGGCGATATCACTTGACATTTTTTTTTATGTTCATTTTCAATGGAGGAAAATTGAACTTTTATGAGTTTTTTTTCAGATTTGTTTAAATCTTTTTTTGTTGTTTTACTTTTCTTTTCACTTCATTTATCGCTCCCTAAGGCCCCTTTCACACTTCAGTTTTTTGCAATCAGTCACAATCCGTCAGGTTTTGACAAAAACGGATCCTCAATTTTTTTTGGAGGATCCGTTTTTTCCCCATTGACTTGCATTAATGGCGGATTGTGACGGATGGCTGTCCGTTTCATCCGTTTTTTTTTTGAGGATCCGCCAAAAGTTGCTGTCCGTCACCATCCTCAAAGATTTCAAAACGGAGCTTGCAACAAAACTCTCTCTCTCTCTCCTTCCCGACCAGCATTTCCTTTAAATTTCCTCATTTTCAGGATCCTGTGCCATCCGTTCACATCAGTTCAGAACGGATCCGCTTGTCTGCCTTTTTGGCGGATTTGAACTGATGCAAAAAACTGAAGTGTGAAAGAGGCCTAAGCTGTACTACATACAGGGGCTAATGGTGCAGCAGAAGTGTGAACTTTTTGATGCTTTTGTTTAATATTTTCCACTATATTATATGGAGAGCATAAAAAACGCATGCAAAATTCCAATGAAGTCTCCAATTGTGGAACTGAAGCATTCCTCTACTAAAAAAAATGCATTCGAAAAAACTGCCACAAAAAAATACAATAAAAAGTTTTGATTGCTTTAGTGCGAATACCTATGGAAACAATGCAGCACTTCTGCACGTGTGAACATGGCCCAGGAGAGACTCTGGACAATTTGTACGTTCTACACCAGGTTCACACTTGGGGTTATTTATTTTTTTATCACTACTTAGAATTACAGACAAATTAAAAAAAGTGATCTGAGCCAATTATATGGAAAAAATACAATATTATTTAACATTTATTCTGAAGCTATATGAAATAATTCCGACTACAGCAATGGTCTGTGCCCATCACGGGTGATCCGTGTTACCGGGAAGAGAGGAGGAGACATTCCTAGAAGGAGCTGACAATAGATACATCACATTATCTCACGTATGAGGATACAGAATTATACAGGTTTGAAAATATCAAATAGAAAGATTTGCCTGTAAACAGGTAAAAAAGCAAAAACAGTAAATAAAGCAATGACTTGCGCTATTGTACCGGTAAGTTTTTATACATCTCATCCCAATCCAGCTAACCCCTATCCGTACAGTGGCAGCTGGTATTGGATGGTCTGCCATGGGTAACATAACTAGTTCTCCTATATTAGACCCATTGCCATGTTCGTCTTTATGACATCACAGAAGCGTTGTCCACGAGTCATGGAATGTTCCGCAAGAACGGTCAGTGCGAGGCAAGCAGAGATAGAGAGGAGAGCTGAACACTAACCCAGAGCGACTTGTAAATCACTTTTTACTTGTTTTGTTTATTTTTTTTACTTTTATTTCTTTTTTTTGGGAGTGTTTTCTACCATCCGCACACACTTTTGTGTGTGTGGAGGGGAAGGCAGCCTAATGGCTGCACCCGTAGCTGGAGGAAAGTTCCAACCACGGAGACGTCTCCCACATGCCAGGACATCCCTATACAGTCAGAGGCCTGAACACCACCAAAGGCCAACTGGCTTCACGGGGTATGTGATGGCAGTGCTTTATTATATCGTGTCAATTATTAAATGCCTGTTCAAAACACCAGAAAAGGCAAAGGACCGATATTCCAGACTGAAAAGTCCACCACCATATCCTACAATGCCCGAAATAGGCCGATTCGTACAACCTGCAGCAAACATCAGCGCAGAGCCAGAGGGTATGAAGGAACGCCTGATACTCACCAGAACAGTAGATGAGGAAGAGACAACAGCCACATTGCCCAGGAGCCCATCCCCATGCACCTGGATGGAGCTAACTCCCTCTCAAGCACGTATACTCCTCAGTATGCCTTACGACCATCAACCGCGTATTAAGGTGACTGCTAAACAAGGCTACAATCCTACACCACACCTGCCAGTCAGCTATACCACTGGAAAGATCATGCAAGTAATGCTGATGAGCCCACAGGATGTACAACGTGCCTACAAGAGAGATTTGGGTTTCCTTCCAAGTCCTAGGAAGATCATTCTCCCGAGAAGAGAATTCCGCGGCACTTTGATTTAGCCGGCGGAAAATGTAGTGGCGAGTTGCTTGCAGCAAGCACATACCATCTTCTGCACAGCTGCTTCTTAGACAGATTTTCCGGTTTTGACTATGGCTTGATCAATGGATCATGTTTCTATACTGCCGCCTGCCCTGACCTCTGCTTGTTTAAAGTTATGCATCTACACTGCCGCCTGCCCTGACCTTTGCTTGCTCAATGGATTATGTTTTTGAACTGCCGCCTGCCTGACCTCTGCTTGCTCAATGGATTGTTTCTGCACTGCCGCCTGCCTTCACCTCTGCTTGCTCAATGGATTATGTTTTTGAACTGCCGCCTACCCTGACCTCTGCTTGCTCAATGGATTATGTTTCTGCACTGCCGCCTGCCTTGACCTCTGCTTGCTCAGTGGATTATGTTTTTGAACTGCCGCCTGCCCTGACCTCTGCTTGCTCAATGGATTATGTTTTTGAACTGATGCCTGCCCTGACCTCTGCTTGCTCAATGGATTATGTTTCTGCACTGCCGCCTGCCTGACCTCTGCTTGCTCAATGGATTATGTTTTTGAACTGCCGCCTACCCTGACCTCAGCTTGCTCAATGGATTATGTTTCTGCACTGCCGCCTGCCCTGACCTCAGCTTGCTCAATGGATTATGCTTCTGCACTGCCGCCTGCCCTGACCTCTGCTTGTTTCCGGTTATTAATCTGTGATACTAATAAAAATGTATATTATTCTGCACTATATGGACTGTGGGTCGTTTTTTTTCTTTGGTTTTATGGTTGTTTCCGGTTATGTTTTTGCACTGCTGCCTGCCCTGACCTCTGCTTGTTTCCGGTTATGTTTCTGCACTGCTGCCTGCCCTGACCTTTGCTTGTTTCTGACTACTCATTTGCCTGCTGATTTTGTACTTCTTCCTCAATGCCTGCACTTTTAAGACCCCAGTAGAGCTAATTTATATAAATCCTGCATCCTAACAATGAAGCCGGGTTATAGGGCTTCTGATCACAATGGTAGGATGATGCCTCAATGTGAAGAAGGGTAGCACCAGTTCTTCACCTAACAGTATGGAATGCTTATCTAAAAAAATGAAAAAGGAACAGTACAGTATAGACAAAGGTCCCATAAACTCAACAAGAACAAACCATTAAGAACTTTAAGCATAAACATGTGAGACAACAAACCAAGTGGCTCAGAATACCACATCCGACCCAACCAGCAGTTTTGTTGAAGGTATTTTCGTCTGATCTTTCGTTAAGAGGGTACAACATCTCAAATACATTAGACTGGTGTGGGTCTCCAACCATTTAGGAACCCTCAAATCAATAGTACAGGGGTCTTGAATCAGCCACAAAATTGCTTCAGGAAGAATTGGGTGGAGCACTGGTTTCATATGTACCCTGCCGCTCATGTCAAGGTCTATGAAAATAACCAAACACAAGGCTGAGTACTCAGATCTTATAGGAACCTCCCCAATAGTGAATGGCCATCTGTACATTCATAGTTCCCCAGGTCTGTAGACAGATGCGGGTTTCACGTCCGGGACCTCTGCCTATCAGACATTTATAGAATATTTTATGGATAACACATAAATGTATGGGAAAACTCCTCTTGTAAATAGTGCGCCTCAAGTTTCTTCTGCTGTTTGCAGTGGAATGTAGTCATCATAGCTAATATGAGGGAAGGATTCCTGAGAGGGGGTATACATCTACTATATCCATATTCTGTGGATATCTACCCTAATAAAGCTTATGGACGGTGAGTGCAGTGATGAGACCGACCCTTTATCAACATGTTCTGTCCCACAAACTAATGTAGTACACTGCACTGACCGCCGATAGACTTTATTCTCCAAAGACAATTTAAGTTTGTTATATGTATTAAAATACTTTTTTTCCCAGAATTATCTAAGAATTATCGACAAGGAAAATGGACTCAAGATAAAGCTTAGAAACATATATTTCTTTACAGCTCCTGATATAGGTATTGCGGTCTTTAAAAACAGTAGTCCCCAACTTCTGCCTCCTCAGCAAGTTATCCCCTAGCCATTGGTAGATCATAACTTGCTGATTACGGGTGTTTCACTGCCAGGACCCCCACCAATCCTAAGAACAGGGTGTCTGGAACAAGCGGCTGTTAAGAATGCGCAACAACACTTCTTTCATTATGGGACAATGATGGGGCTGATATGCTGATGATGGACTATGATGGGGCTGATGTGCTGATGATGGACTATGATGGGGCTGATGTGCTGATGATGGACTATGATGGGGTTGATGTGCTGATGATGGACTATGATGGGGCTGATGTGCTGATGATGAACTATGATTGGGATGATGAAGTCTGCAATAACAGAGCATAGCAGTACAACCCCTTAGCCTGGAGTGCCCTAACAAATAGCTGGGGAGGGTCCGAGCTCACAGTCAGACCTTAGAAGAAGAGTTAATAGTTTTGTTTCTTCTGTCTTAATGGACAAAAAAGGCTTACAGTATATACTCGCGTATAAGTCGAGATTTTCAGCCCATTTTTTGGGGCTGAAAGTCCCCCTCTCGGCTTATACGCGAGTCATATACCGGGGGTCGGCCAGGGAGGGGGAGCGGGGGGGGTGTCGGAGATCATACTCACCTCTCCTGGCATGTTTCTGCAGCCCCCCGTGCTTATTCCATCTTCTCGGCGCTGTTCTTCCTGCTTTCAGCGGTCACGTGGTACGCTCATTACCCTCATTAATATGCACATATGTAATGAGCGGCACCACGTGACCGCAGAAAGCAGGAAGAACAGCACTGAGAAGATGGAACAAGCACGGGGGGCTGCAGAGACATGCCAGGAGAGGTGAGTATAACGGGGGGAGCCATATTCACCTGTGCCCCATTCCACCGCTGCGCATCGCTCTGCTGTCTTGCTTCCTCTGGCAGTGACGTTAAGGTCAGAGGGTGCCATGACGTAGTTAGCAGGCGCCCTCTGCCTGAACAGTCACTGCAGAGCCAGCAACGCTGAGGAGCAGCAGCTGCAGCAGTGACAAGGTGAGTATATAGTTTTTTTTTTCATTTTTTTAATTGAGGCTGCGGCAGCAGCATTGTAAGGGGCCACTAATCACTGTGCAGCAATACAAGGGGCCACTCATCACTGTGCAGCATTATAAGGGGCCACTCATCACTGTGCAGCATTATAAGGGGCCACTCATCACTGTGCAGCATTATAAGGGGCCACTCATCACTGTGCAGCATTATAAGGGGCCACTCATCACCTTGCAGCATTATAAGGGGCCACTCATCACCGTGCAGCATAATAAGGGGCCACTAATCACCGTGCAGCATAATAAGGAGCCACTAATCACTGCAGCATTTCAAGGGGCCACTAATCACTGTGCAGCATTATAAGGGGCCACTCATCACTGTGCAGCATTACAAGGGGCCACTCATCACTGTGCAGCATTACAAGGGGCCACTAATAACTGTGCAGCATTACAAGGGGCCACTAATCACTGTGCAGCATTACAAGGGGCCACTAATCACTGTGCAGCATTATATGGGGCCAGTAATCACTGTGCAGCATTATATGGGGCCAGTAATCACTGTGCAGCATTATATGGGGCCACTCATCACTGTGCTGCATTATAAGAGGCCACTCATTACTGTGCAGCATTATAAGGGGGCCTCTCATTACTGTGCAGCATTATACGGGGCCACTAATCACTGTGCAGCATTACAAAGGGCCACTAATCACCGTGCAGCATAAGGGGCCACTAATCACTGCAGCATTTCAAGGGGCCACTAATCACTGTGCAGCATTATAAGTGGCCACTAATCACCGTGCAGCATTGTGAGGGGCCACTAATCAATGTGCAGCATTATAAGGGGCCACTAATCACTGTGCAGCATTATAAGGGGCCACTAATCACTGTGCAGCATTATAAGGGGCCACTAATCACTGTGCAGCATTATAAGGGGCCACTAATCATTGTGCAGCATTATAAGGGGCCACTCTCCATGCAGCATTATAAGGGGCCACCAATCACTGTGAAGCATTATATGGGGCATATGTTATTATGGACCATGTAATAGGGCTACCATTATTCACTGTGCAGCATTATTAGGCATATTTTTGTATGGAGCATCTTATGGAACCCATCATGAACTTTATGGAGCATTATATGGGGCCATCATGAACTTTATGGAGCATCTTATGGGGCCCATTTTATTTTTGAAATTTACCAGTAGCTTCGGCATTTTCCACCCTAGGTTTATAGGCGAGTCAATAAGTTTTCCCAGTTTTTTGTGACAAAATTAGGGTGGTCGGCTTATACATGGGTCGGCTTATACGCGAGTATATACGGACTTCTAAAGAAAATTGCCCCCAAGTTATTTTGAGCGACCCCGCCTGCTGTACCATCCTTGTGATTTACGAGAACGTTTCTCACTTCCTGCTAGGACAGCGGAAACCCAAGGAGTAAAGAGAGAAGGTCCTTATGGCTGCATGGAGTAATGCTGGAAATCTCTAAGTCTGCGGGGACAACAGAGACTTTAGAAGAAGGCAAACCAAGGTTTAGTGCTAGCACTAGTGTGAGAGAAGGTTTATACTACAGGAGAGAAGTGCTGTAACAGGAAAGAACCTAACAAATAAAAAAGATTGTAGACAAACCAGATTTTGCTATCTATTCATGTCATTGCCTTCCATATTACAGAGAAATTTCCCTAAATCCGGTATCTGATAATCCACAATGATGTATATTCAGGGTCGAACTGGGGTGTCTGGGGCCCACCAGGGGAATGGACTCTAGGGCCCCATCCTACAGCTATATGCTAATATCTGTCAGTCGTTATCCCCATTATAGTGGAGCATCGGCTGTAAAACACAGGCGGCTCCTGCACATCTACTGTGCACCCCCATAACTGGGATGTATAATTACGGTAGTTTACATTAATGTGGTTCTTTGGTTAAAACAATTTATCACCGATCCATGGGCTCTATAGGATAGCTGATCGCATACGTCCGACCATTAGAAACTGCACCGACCGGAAGAATGAGAAAGTTTTATCGTTGATAGGACACTTATCCCCATTTTAAAATGGAGCAGCAGGTTAGATATCTGACCGAAGCTTCATTCATTCTCTTTGGAGCTTCTATAAAAATACAAGTGCAGCCACTGAGGGAATGAATGGATCAGTTGTCAAGTCGGACATGCCACTCCAGTCTAATGGGGATAAAAAGTTCCACATTTTGCTGAATGGGTCCAAGTAGTTAGACCCCCCCAATCAATACGTTATCACTTGTCCTGTGAATAGGAGATTACGTTTTTCCACAGGAAACCCCTGTAAGTGCATCTCTGCCGCTGTTTACAAAGTATTTAATCTCTAATGGAAATAAAGAATATTCTCCTAATTAATATCAGAGAAGACTAATGACCGTCAAACACAACACAATCCACTGTACCAAGACCAATAATACCACATACAGGGGAGAAATACCACCACACCATGACCAGACCACATAGTACCCGCATCATATCACATAAAAGGCACAAATACAACCACACCATGACCAGACCACATATTACCACCACATAGTGACCGAATAATATGACATATTACCAGCATATAGGGACCAAATAATAATTCATACACGGAGAAATACTTCCACACTGTGAACAGTCCACAAATTACCACCACTTATTGATGGAATACTACAGTACTGATTATGAATACAAACCACAATAATAACAACACTGTTATTACCACCAGTGACATTATACACAGTACCTCTGTATATAGTGTCAGTGTACAGGTAATACAGTGATTACCAGTGACATTATACACAGGAGCTCAGTGATCACTGGCAACATTATTGTCAAGGTTTGCTCAGCTTGTGGGATTAGGTAGTTCAGAGGTTAATGTGGATGGCCTCACTCTGAGATTCTGGGAGGCTTTTTAAAGCCTCATTGTGGGCTCATTCCTCATCGTTTATACTCAGACCCTTGGCCGAGTGTGTGTGACCCTGGTGTGCTTTGTGACTGTAATACTTTATGCTTGTTTGGTTTTGATCTGGTTCTGTCCCTGTTACGAGTTCTGCCTGTCCCTCTTGTACTGCGTTGCTATCTCTGTGTATGACTCATTGCCTATGACCTGACTATTCTCTGATTGCCCCTCTTGTACTGTGCAGCTATCTCCATGTATGACTCATTGCTTACGTTCTGACTACTCTCTGCTCGCCCCTCTGGTATCGCGCCGCCCTCTCCATGTATGACCGCCCGTTTGTCTGACCTGAGTTCCCCTCGCCTCTACTCCAGGATTCCTGTAGTAGAGTCCTACAATCATCTTCAGAAGTGGGACACTAAGCCCCGCCCCCTGTGGTCACATGATCGTAGGTCCTTGTACTTCTTACTACCTTCAGCATCGCAGGTCCCGTCTGCCTCAACTTTCCCTGCAGTATCGGACCCCGGGCCCTCCCGCAGTAGGGGTGAGTCACGCTGCTCAGCCGTGGCAGTTCGCCGACGCTGACAGGATCCTGATATTTATACACAGAAGATCTGCATACAGTGTCAGTGTAATACAGTGACCACCAGTGAAATTATACACAGGAGCTTTTGGAAGTGCATTGAGCAGCAGGGTGGTTTGCTGGTGAAGGGAAAAAAAATCTCTTTAAATCTTCTGCCTGAGCGAGTGTAAACGAGCTGAGTGTGACCTGAGCGTAAGTGCGAACGGTGGTAAGTGTGTGACTTGTGATTCAGTGACTTTGGATTCAGGGAGTTTGCAAAGGAGGTATTACTGAATTGCTGTTATATTTTATTAATACTTTTTATTTAGTTTTACTTATCTTTTCTGTCTGGTGCAATCCCCATTAGGAATGTGCTCCACTATTGCCAATGCCATCCAGTGTACGTCTTGCCGCATGTACGCAATCCTTGACCAGCCAGTCGAGGGTGCATACTGCTGTGCGAGATGTGAGCACATTGTGCATTTGGAAGCCCAGATACTGGATTTAAATGTGCAGCTGGCAACACTGAGATCAATAGACAATATGGAAAGGAGACTTCTACTCACTGAGCAGACGCTCAATGAGATAGATGAGGGGGGGATGCTAGGTTGGAGCTGCAGGACAGTGAAGCAGTAAGATGGGTGACAGTTAGAAGGTGGGGTAGACAGAAGAGTGCCAGGGAGGCTAGTCCTGATCTGGCACAACCCAATAAGTTTGCCAAGTTGGCAGATGAGGGGAGTGTCAGTGCAGGGGTAGCACTGCTGCAGCAAGGCATGTCCTCTGAAAGCCAGAGGAGTATATGCTCCAGTAAGGGGAGAAATAGGAGAGCAGGGCAGGCCAGACAGGTGCTGGTAGTGGGGGACTCAATTATTAGGGGAACAGATAGGGCAATCTGTCACAAAGAAAGGGATCGTCGAACGGTGTGCTGCCTATCTGGCGCGCAAGTCTGACACATCGCTGACCGGGTTGACAGATTACTGGGAGGGGCTGGTGAGGATCCAGCGGTCATGGTGCACATTGGTACAAATGACACAGAGGTAGGTGGAAGGTCCTTAAAGATGATTTCAGGGAATTAGGCTGCAATCTTAAGGCAAGGACCTCCAAGGTGGTATTTTTGGAAATATTTCCTGTACCACGTGCCACGCCAGAGAGGAGATTAGGGAAGTTAATAAGTGGTTCAAGAATTAGTGTAGGAAGGAGGGGTTTGGGTTCCTGGAGAACTGGGCCGACTTCTCAGTTGGCTACAGGTTCTACGCTAGGGACGGGCTGCACCTCAATGGGGAGGGTGCAGCTGTGCTGGGGAAAAAAATGGCTAGAAGGGTGGAGGAGTGTTTAAACTTGGAACTAGGGGAGGGTATTCATTTTATAAGAGGGGAAGACTGTGTAGATAGAGACCTGGGCACAAATAATGAAATTGGGGGTGGTAGTGGCATGGGGGGTGAGGTTAGAACAGTTAATAATTTAAGAAATAGAGGTACAGACATACATAAAGTGCATGTATACAAATGCCAGAAGCCTCGCCAACAAAATGGAGGACTTAGAATTAATTTTGTTGGAAGATAAGGTATATTGCACCCCCTCATAGGGTATAAGGCTGCCCCCTCATAGGGTATAATGCTTCTCCCCCCTCATAGGGTATAATGCACCCCCTCATAGGGTATAATGCTGCCCCCTCATAGGGTATAACACTAGATAGATAGATAGATAGATAGATATGTGATAATTAGATGTATAGATAGATAATAGATAGATAGATCTATGGATAGACAGATAGATATAAAGATATAAAGATAATAGATAGTGAAAGATATAGGTAGCTATAGAGATAGATAGACCTAGATAGATATAGATAGATAAATAGATAGATAGGGGATAAATAGATATATGGATAGATAGATAGAAAGATAGATAGATAGATAGATAGATAGATATAAAGATAATAGATAGTGATAGCTATAGATAGGTATATAGATAGATAGATAGGGGATAAATAGATAGATCTATGGATAGATGATATATAGATGGATAGATATAAAGATAATAGATAGAGATAGATATAGATAGGTATAGAGATAGATGGATATAGACTATTTATATCTATCTATATCTACCTCTATATCTATCTATCTATCTATATCTATCTCTATATCTAAGATAGAGACAGATAGATATAGAGATAGAGATATAGATATACAGATAGAAATAGATAGATATAGAGATATATAGATATAGAGACAGATAGATATAGAGATAGATATAGATAGATATAGAGATATATAAAAAACAAACCACAATACTCACCTCTCCTCCTGCTCCCACGCTGATGACGGCTTCAGTGTCAGCAGCTGACCCGTCTGCCAGACACACAGTGGGTGCGCGATGAAGTGACGTCATCGCGCATCGGCTGTGAGTCAGGAGCAGAGGGGACTGATGGGAGAGAGATGCTCTCTCTTCCACTGCAATTGAGCGCGGCGCCGGCTGCCTAGGTTGGGGAGCGGGGCCCCGGGGTGAGTGAAGGCCGAGAGTGAATGAATATTCATTTCTCTTTAGTAGTGGGGACAGTGGCTCCTGCCTCCTGACACCCGCTGCTGCTCCGCTGGCAGGGCCCCCATAGCAGCTGTGTGGCACTGGCTGGGGGCCCCTGGAGCAGTGGGGGCCCTAGGCAACTGCTGTCCCTGTATACCAGTAGAGGTGCCAGGGCCCACCAGATGCCAGGGCCCACCGGAGAATCAGTCCGACGCTACCTGTCTGTATATATAATGTCAGTGTACAAGTAATAGAATGATCACTGGAGACATACACAGGAGTTCTGTATATAGTGTATAGTGTACAGGTAATACAGTGACTCACCAGTAACATTATACACAGGAGCTCTGCATATAGTCAGCGTACAGGTAATACAAGGATCACCAGTGACATTATACACAGGAGCTCTGTATATACTATATAATGTAAGTGTCCAGGTAAATCACTGACTTACCAGTGACCTCTGTATTTGTAGCGATTCATCTTCGCTTTTCTTCCTCTTCCAGCCAGGACACGTTTGCTGCAGAAAATAACACACTATACTTGATCACTTCTAGACCACATTCCCCACTTTCCCCCCCGACTTCTACACTTTATGTGTAAAGGTCAGCCAGGGCAGTAGTCGTGGCTGAGTATTTCGGGTTCGGGCATTGTATACCCTGACCTCCCTCTACAGGAAAACGGTACCTCTTCTCTTGCATGGTACGGTGAATACTCACCGTGCCGTCAGCGTCCCCTTTGCTACGCCGACTTGATGCTGATCCTTGATCCCAATGAATAGAGACACAGTCCAGGGCAACTCTTAACTGAGCAAATTTATTTTCTTCAGGACACAGCACATCCACATAGTTTCCAGCATTTTCATCACAGTAAAGACAGCACATTACTTCATCTTTCCCTTCACTGTTCCTTGCAGTGTTTCCGTTTGACGAAGCGTCTCAGATGGCTCCTCAGTGTCCTCCCTGTATAGCGTCACCACGGTGAAGCGCTCTCCAGCATGTTTCGCCCCGGACATCAGAGATTCAGCCCACGTAGCTTTCCACCACATTCTGGAGTGACCTGCCCGTACCCTTTTACGGTAACCTTCAATCTTCCTCTGTTTACTTACACTCTTTTCCACTTTATTGCTGATTCTGCAGTACCGTGTTCTTCTCTAGATGGCTGGGCATCAGCTTTAACATCACGGGGTAGTTAGGCAGCTCAGGCATATAGCCCACCCGAGCACAAAGGGGTCAGGCCTCTGACTGCCTGAAACTGGAAGACCATCCTGGCTTATTCTCCAGCTATCCCCTCCTACAGTTAACTCCTATATGTCCTACAGCTACATCTACTGTGCAATGAGCTCAGTGCCCCATCTAGTGACCATAGCCCAGACTGCACTGTCCCTACCAAGTACAAGGTGCAGAAACATAGCTTATGCTATATAAATAATACAGCAACATGAAATATACGATAATGCGCAACAATGGTATAACATATATATAAATATATATACAAGTACAACAGCAACATGGGGGTTTAAAGGGGTAAGACTCTCAACCCCTTACACATGTCTACATATTGATATTAGTCATGTATTATACTACAGCACAGGCACCATTTTGATGAATGCAAACCTTTTTTTTGTAACCCCACAAACACCCGGAGCACCAGAATCTCAATAACTGAAATTTACAAATACAGATTACACAACAACCACAAGATGCATTTCATCACCCAGGTCACCTCATTTTAATCAGTATAACAGCGTAGACCTGACACTGTCTGTACTTTACTGTTCACAATCCTGCTGACAGGATCCCTTTAAATCTAAATTTTAATAAGTTTGTTCTTTTCTGCGCTAAACGTCCCCCAAACCCTGAGGACGGCGAGTATACCTTGGTTGTGTTTTGCTGTATGTGTATACAAAAGTAAAAGAAGAGCACCTATCAGGGGCTCAGAAAAGCTGGGTGGCATGTGTGCTAGTGTGTGACCCAGCGCAGGTGTCTCACTGGCCTATCAAAACAGTGACCGATAGCAGCAAACAGTGTGATGTGGATGTGAGAACTGTCTGCGGGGTGCGCTTAGGTGAGTGGACAAAAGAATATGGGAGGTTCACCTTTATAGCAACATCCCAGGGCAGGTGTGTCGTGAGCAAGTGGTGTTCAAGAAATATTGGTGGCAGTGGTTGTGACTTATCCTGACACACAATGTACAGGGAAATGGGAAAATTGTGAAAAAAAACGCAATTCTGACCTTAATTATGTTTACGGCGTACATTATGTGGTAAAAATGACCATGTAATATGATTCTCCTCATCAGTATGATTACAGAGATACTAAACGTGCCCAGATTTTTAAATTATTTTAGTGGTAGAAAAAAAATCAAGACTTTGAAATAAAAAATATGTTGGAGTTTGTGTTGCCATTTTCCGAGACCCGTAGTTTTACTTTTTCGTTCAATAGAGCTATGAGAGGGATTATTTTTTCATAAGGCGAGACGTTATTATGGATATTACTTTGGGATACATATGACATTTTAGTTGCTTGTTACGTATTTTAAGTGGTATTGCAGCGACCAAAAAATACCGCAATGTTGGCGTTTTTAAATTTTTTGTGTTTACCAATTGGGTTAATTATTTTTATATTTTGATAGCTCGGACTTTGCTGGATGTGGCGATATCACTTGACATTTTTTTTTATGTTCATTTTCAATGGAGGAAAATTGAACTTTTATGAGTTTTTTTTCAGATTTGTTTAAATCTTTTTTTGTTGTTTTACTTTTCTTTTCACTTCATTTATCACTCCCTAAGGCCCCTTTCACACTTCAGTTTTTTGCAATCAGTCACAATCCGTCAGGTTTTGACAAAAACGGATCCTCAATTTTTTTTGGAGGATCCGTTTTTTCCCCATTGACTTGCATTAATGGCGGATTGTGACGGATGGCTGTCCGTTTCATCCGTTTTTTTTTTGAGGATCCGCCAAAAGTTGCTGTCCGTCACCATCCTCAAAGATTTCAAAACGGAGCTTGCAACAAAACTCTCTCTCTCTCTCCTTCCCGACCAGCATTTCCTTTAAATTTCCTCATTTTCAGGATCCTGTGCCATCCGTTCACATCAGTTCAGAACGGATCCGCTTGTCTGCCTTTTTGGCGGATTTGAACTGATGCAAAAAACTGAAGTGTGAAAGAGGCCTAAGCTGTACTACATACAGGGGCTAATGGTGCAGCAGAAGTGTGAACTTTTTGATGCTTTTGTTTAATATTTTCCACTATATTATATGGAGAGCATAAAAAACGCATGCAAAATTCCAATGAAGTCTCCAATTGTGGAACTGAAGCATTCCTCTACTAAAAAAAATGCATTCGAAAAAACTGCCACAAAAAAATACAATAAAAAGTTTTGATTGCTTTAGTGCGAATACCTATGGAAACAATGCAGCACTTCTGCACGTGTGAACATGGCCCAGGAGAGACTCTGGACAATTTGTACGTTCTACACCAGGTTCACACTTGGGGTTATTTATTTTTTTATCACTACTTAGAATTACAGACAAATTAAAAAAAGTGATCTGAGCCAATTATATGGAAAAAATACAATATTATTTAACATTTATTCTGAAGCTATATGAAATAATTCCGACTACAGCAATGGTCTGTGCCCATCACGGGTGATCCGTGTTACCGGGAAGAGAGGAGGAGACATTCCTACAAGGAGCTGACAATAGATACATCACATTATCTCACATATGAGGATACAGAATTATACAGGTTTGAAAATATCAAATAGAAAGATTTGCCTGTAAACAGGTAAAAAAGCAAAAACAGTAAATAAAGCAATGACTTGCGCTATTGTACCAGTAAGTTTTTATACATCTCATCCCAATCCAGCTAACCCCTATCCGTACAGTGGCAGCTGGTATTGGATGGTCTGCCATGGGTAACATAACTAGTTCTCCTATATTAGACCCATTGCCATGTTCGTCTTTATGACATCACAGAAGCGTTGTCCACGAGTCATGGAATGTTCCGCAAGAACGGTCAGTGCGAGGCAAGCAGAGATAGAGAGGAGAGCTGAACACTAACCCAGAGCGACTTGTAAATCACTTTTTACTTGTTTTGTTTATTTTTTTTACTTTTATTTCTTTTTTTTGGGAGTGTTTTCTACCATCCGCACACACTTTTGTGTGTGTGGAGGGGAAGGCAGCCTAATGGCTGCACCCGTAGCTGGAGGAAAGTTCCAACCACGGAGACGTCTCCCACATGCCAGGACATCCCTATACAGTCAGAGGCCTGAACACCACCAAAGGCCAACTGGCTTCACGGGGTATGTGATGGCAGTGCTTTATTATATCGTGTCAATTATTAAATGCCTGTTCAAAACACCAGAAAAGGCAAAGGACCGATATTCCAGACTGAAAAGTCCACCACCATATCCTACAATGCCCGAAATAGGCCGATTCGTACAACCTGCAGCAAACATCAGCGCAGAGCCAGAGGGTATGAAGGAACGCCTGATACTCACCAGAACAGTAGATGAGGAAGAGACAACAGCCACATTGCCCAGGAGCCCATCCCCATGCACCTGGATGGAGCTAACTCCCTCTCAAGCACGTATACTCCTCAGTATGCCTTACGACCATCAACCGCGTATTAAGGTGACTGCTAAACAAGGCTACAATCCTACACCACACCTGCCAGTCAGCTATACCACTGGAAAGATCATGCAAGTAATGCTGATGAGCCCACAGGATGTACAACGTGCCTACAAGAGAGATTTGGGTTTCCTTCCAAGTCCTAGGAAGATCATTCTCCCGAGAAGAGAATTCCGCGGCACTTTGATTTAGCCGGCGGAAAATGTAGTGGCGAGTTGCTTGCAGCAAGCACATACCATCTTCTGCACAGCTGCTTCTTAGACAGATTTTCCGGTTTTGACTATGGCTTGATCAATGGATCATGTTTCTATACTGCCGCCTGCCCTGACCTCTGCTTGTTTAAAGTTATGCATCTACACTGCCGCCTGCCCTGACCTTTGCTTGCTCAATGGATTATGTTTTTGAACTGCCGCCTGCCTGACCTCTGCTTGCTCAATGGATTGTTTCTGCACTGCCGCCTGCCTTCACCTCTGCTTGCTCAATGGATTATGTTTTTGAACTGCCGCCTACCCTGACCTCTGCTTGCTCAATGGATTATGTTTCTGCACTGCCGCCTGCCTTGACCTCTGCTTGCTCAGTGGATTATGTTTTTGAACTGCCGCCTGCCCTGACCTCTGCTTGCTCAATGGATTATGTTTTTGAACTGACGCCTGCCCTGACCTCTGCTTGCTCAATGGATTATGTTTCTGCACTGCCGCCTGCCTGACCTCTGCTTGCTCAATGGATTATGTTTTTGAACTGCCGCCTGCCCTGACCTCAGCTTGCTCAATGGATTATGTTTCTGCACTGCCGCCTGCCCTGACCTCAGCTTGCTCAATGGATTATGCTTCTGCACTGCCGCCTGCCCTGACCTCTGCTTGTTTCCGGTTATTAATCTGTGATACTAATAAAAATGTATATTATTCTGCACTATATGGACTGTGGGTCGTTTTTTTTCTTTGGTTTTATGGTTGTTTCCGGTTATGTTTTTGCACTGCTGCCTGCCCTGACCTCTGCTTGTTTCCGGTTATGTTTCTGCACTGCTGCCTGCCCTGACCTTTGCTTGTTTCTGACTACTCATTTGCCTGCTGATTTTGTACTTCTTCCTCAATGCCTGCACTTTTAAGACCCCAGTAGAGCTAATTTATATAAATCCTGCATCCTAACAATGAAGCCGGGTTATAGGGCTTCTGATCACAATGGTAGGATGATGCCTCAATGTGAAGAAGGGTAGCACCAGTTCTTCACCTAACAGTATGGAATGCTTATCTAAAAAAATGAAAAAGGAACAGTACAGTATAGACAAAGGTCCCATAAACTCAACAAGAACAAACCATTAAGAACTTTAAGCATAAACATGTGAGACAACAAACCAAGTGGCTCAGAATACCACATCCGACCCAACCAGCAGTTTTGTTGAAGGTATTTTCGTCTGATCTTTCGTTAAGAGGGTACAACATCTCAAATACATTAGACTGGTGTGGGTCTCCAACCATTTAGGAACCCTCAAATCAATAGTACAGGGGTCTTGAATCAGCCACAAAATTGCTTCAGGAAGAATTGGGTGGAGCACTGGTTTCATATGTACCCTGCCGCTCATGTCAAGGTCTATGAAAATAACCAAACACAAGGCTGAGTACTCAGATCTTATAGGAACCTCCCCAATAGTGAATGGCCATCTGTACATTCATAGTTCCCCAGGTCTGTAGACAGATGCGGGTTTCACGTCCGGGACCTCTGCCTATCAGACATTTATAGAATATTTTATGGATAACACATAAATGTATGGGAAAACTCCTCTTGTAAATAGTGCGCCTCAAGTTTCTTCTGCTGTTTGCAGTGGAATGTAGTCATCATAGCTAATATGAGGGAAGGATTCCTGAGAGGGGGTATACATCTACTATATCCATATTCTGTGGATATCTACCCTAATAAAGCTTATGGACGGTGAGTGCAGTGATGAGACCGACCCTTTATCAACATGTTCTGTCCCACAAACTAATGTAGTACACTGCACTGACCGCCGATAGACTTTATTCTCCAAAGACAATTTAAGTTTGTTATATGTATTAAAATACTTTTTTTCCCAGAATTATCTAAGAATTATCGACAAGGAAAATGGACTCAAGATAAAGCTTAGAAACATATATTTCTTTACAGCTCCTGATATAGGTATTGCGGTCTTTAAAAACAGTAGTCCCCAACTTCTGCCTCCTCAGCAAGTTATCCCCTAGCCATTGGTAGATCATAACTTGCTGATTACGGGTGTTTCACTGCCAGGACCCCCACCAATCCTAAGAACAGGGTGTCTGGAACAAGCGGCTGTTAAGAATGCGCAACAACACTTCTTTCATTATGGGACAATGATGGGGCTGATATGCTGATGATGGACTATGATGGGGCTGATGTGCTGATGATGGACTATGATGGGGCTGATGTGCTGATGATGGACTATGATGGGGTTGATGTGCTGATGATGGACTATGATGGGGCTGATGTGCTGATGATGAACTATGATTGGGATGATGAAGTCTGCAATAACAGAGCATAGCAGTACAACCCCTTAGCCTGGAGTGCCCTAACAAATAGCTGGGGAGGGTCCGAGCTCACAGTCAGACCTTAGAA
This sequence comes from Dendrobates tinctorius, assembly GCF_039654945.1. NCBI lineage: Eukaryota > Metazoa > Chordata > Amphibia > Anura > Dendrobatidae > Dendrobates > Dendrobates tinctorius. Next base: position 173,645 of record NW_027362165.1, on the reverse strand, counting down.
GAAGAGTTAATAGTTTTGTTTCTTCTGTCTTAATGGACAAAAAAGGCTTACAGTATATACTCGCGTATAAGTCGAGATTTTCAGCCCATTTTTTGGGGCTGAAAGTCCCCCTCTCGGCTTATACGCGAGTCATATACCGGGGGTCGGCCAGGGAGGGGGAGCGGGGGGGGGTGTCGGAGATCATACTCACCTCTCCTGGCATGTTTCTGCAGCCCCCCGTGCTTATTCCATCTTCTCGGCGCTGTTCTTCCTGCTTTCAGCGGTCACGTGGTACGCTCATTACCCTCATTAATATGCACATATGTAATGAGCGGCACCACGTGACCGCAGAAAGCAGGAAGAACAGCACTGAGAAGATGGAACAAGCACGGGGGGCTGCAGAGACATGCCAGGAGAGGTGAGTATAACGGGGGGAGCCATATTCACCTGTGCCCCATTCCACCGCTGCGCATCGCTCTGCTGTCTTGCTTCCTCTGGCAGTGACGTTAAGGTCAGAGGGTGCCATGACGTAGTTAGCAGGCGCCCTCTGCCTGAACAGTCACTGCAGAGCCAGCAACGCTGAGGAGCAGCAGCTGCAGCAGTGACAAGGTGAGTATATAGTTTTTTTTTTCATTTTTTTAATTGAGGCTGCGGCAGCAGCATTGTAAGGGGCCACTAATCACTGTGCAGCAATACAAGGGGCCACTCATCACTGTGCAGCATTATAAGGGGCCACTCATCACTGTGCAGCATTATAAGGGGCCACTCATCACTGTGCAGCATTATAAGGGGCCACTCATCACTGTGCAGCATTATAAGGGGCCACTCATCACCTTGCAGCATTATAAGGGGCCACTCATCACCGTGCAGCATAATAAGGGGCCACTAATCACCGTGCAGCATAATAAGGAGCCACTAATCACTGCAGCATTTCAAGGGGCCACTAATCACTGTGCAGCATTATAAGGGGCCACTCATCACTGTGCAGCATTACAAGGGGCCACTCATCACTGTGCAGCATTACAAGGGGCCACTAATAACTGTGCAGCATTACAAGGGGCCACTAATCACTGTGCAGCATTACAAGGGGCCACTAATCACTGTGCAGCATTACAAGGGGCCACTAATCACTGTGCAGCATTATATGGGGCCAGTAATCACTGTGCAGCATTATATAGGGCCAGTAATCACTGTGCAGCATTATATGGGGCCACTCATCACTGTGCTGCATTATAAGAGGCCACTCATCACTGTGCAGCATTATAAGGGGGCCTCTCATCACTGTGCAGCATTATACGGGGCCACTAATCACTGTGCAGCATTACAAAGGGCCACTAATCACCGTGCAGCATAAGGGGCCACTAATCACTGCATTTCAAGGGGCCACTAATCACTGTGCAGCATTATAAGTGGCCACTAATCACCGTGCAGCATTGTAAGGGGCCACTAATCAATGTGCAGCATTATAAGGGGCCACTAATCACTGTGCAGCATTATAAGGGGCCACTAATCACTGTGCAGCATTATAAGGGGCCACTAATCACTGTGCAGCATTATAAGGGGCCACTAATCATTGTGCAGCATTATAAGGGTCCACTCTCCATGCAGCATTATAAGGGGCCACCAATCACTGTGCAGCATTATATGGGGCATATGTTATTATGGACCATGTTATAGGGCTACCATTATTCACTGTGCAGCATTATTAGGCATATTTTTGTATGGAGCATCTTATGGAACCCATCATGAACTTTATGGAGCATTATATGGGGCCATCATGAACTTTATGGAGCATCTTATGGGGCCCATTTTATTTTTGAAATTTACCAGTAGCTTCGGCATTTTCCACCCTAGGTTTATAGGCGAGTCAATAAGTTTTCCCAGTTTTTTGTGACAAAATTAGGGTGGTCGGCTTATACATGGGTCGGCTTATACACGAGTATATACGGACTTCTAAAGAAAATTGCCCCCAAGTTATTTTGAGCGACCCCGCCTGCTGTACCATCCTTGTGATTTACGAGAACGTTTCTCACTTCCTGCTAGGACAGCGGAAACCCAAGGAGTAAAGAGAGAAGGTCCTTATGGCTGCATGGAGTAATGCTGGAAATCTCTAAGTCTGCGGGGACAACAGAGACTTTAGAAGAAGGCAAACCAAGGTTTAGTGCTAGCACTAGTGTGAGAGAAGGTTTATACTACAGGACAGAAGTGCTGTAACAGGAAAGAACCTAACAAATAAAAAAGATTGTAGACAAACCAGATTTTGCTATCTATTCATGTCATTGCCTTCCATATTACAGAGAAATTTCCCTAAATCCGGTATCTGATAATCCACAATGATGTATATTCAGGGTCGAACTGGGGTGTCTGGGGCCCACCAGGGGAATGGACTCTAGGGCCCCATCCTACAGCTATATGCTAATATCTGTCAGTCGTTATCCCCATTATAGTGGAGCATCGGCTGTAAAACACAGGCGGCTCCTGTACATCTACTGTGCATCCCCATAACTGGGATGTATAATTACGGTAGTTTACATTAATGTGGTTCTTTGGTTAAAACAATTTATCACCGATCCATGGGCTCTATAGGATAGCTGATCGCATACGTCCGACCATTAGAAACTGCACCGACCGGAAGAATGAGAAAGTTTTATCGTTGATAGGACACTTATCCCCATTTTAAAATGGAGCAGCAGGTTAGATATCTGACCGAAGCTTCATTCATTCTCTTTGGAGCTTCTATAAAAATACAAGTGCAGCCACTGAGGGAATGAATGGATCAGTGGTCAAGTCGGACATGCCACTCCAGTCTAATGGGGATAAAAAGTTCCACATTTTGCTGAATGGGTCCAAGTAGTTAGACCCCCCCAATCAATACGTTATCACTTGTCCTGTGAATAGGAGATTACGTTTTTCCACAGGAAACCCCTGTAAGTGCATCTCTGCCGCTGTTTACAAAGTATTTAATCTCTAATGGAAATAAAGAATATTCTCCTAATTAATATCAGAGAAGACTAATGACCGTCAAACACAACACAATCCACTGTACCAAGACCAATAATACCACATACAGGGGAGAAATACCACCACACCATGACCAGACCACATAGTACCCGCATCATATCACATAAAAGGCACAAATACAACCACACCATGACCAGACCACATATTACCACCACATAGTGACCGAATAATATGACATATTACCAGCATATAGGGACCAAATAATAATTCATACACGGAGAAATACTTCCACACTGTGAACAGTCCACAAATTACCACCACTTATTGATGGAATACTACAGTACTGATTATGAATACAAACCACAATAATAACAACACTGTTATTACCACCAGTGACATTATACACAGTACCTCTGTATATAGTGTCAGTGTACAGGTAATATAGTGATTACCAGTGACATTATACACAGGAGCTCAGTGATCACTGGCAACATTATTGTCAAGGTTTGCTCAGCTTGTGGGATTAGGTAGTTCAGAGGTTAATGGGGATGGCCTCACTCTGAGATTCTGGGAGGCTTTTTAAAGCCTCATTGTGGGCTCATTCCTCATCGTTTATACTCAGACCCTTGGCCGAGTGTGTGTGACCCTGGTGTGCTTTGTGACTGTAATACTTTATGCTTGTTTGGTTTTGATCTGGTTCTGTCCCTGTTACGAGTTCTGCCTGTCCCTCTTGTACTGTGTTGCTATCTCTGTGTATGACTCATTGCCTATGACCTGACTATTCTCTGATTGCCCCTCTTGTACTGTGCAGCTATCTCCATGTATGACTCATTGCTTACGTTCTGACTACTCTCTGCTCGCCCCTCTGGTATCGCGCCGCCCTCTCCATGTATGACCGCCCGTTTGTCTGACCTGAGTTCCCCTCGCCTCTACTCCAGGATTCCTGTAGTAGAGTCCTACAATCATCTTCAGAAGTGGGACACTAAGCCCCGCCCCCTGTGGTCACATGATCGTAGGTCCTTGTACTTCTTACTACCTTCAGCATCGCAGGTCCCGTCTGCCTCAACTTTCCCTGCAGTATCGGACCCCGGGCCCTCCCGCAGTAGGGGTGAGTCACGCTGCTCAGCCATGGCAGTTCGCCGACGCTGACAGGATCCTGATATTTATACACAGAAGATCTGCATACAGTGTCAGTGTAATACAGTGACCACCAGTGAAATTATACACAGGAGCTTTTGGAAGTGCATTGAGCAGCAGGGTGGTTTGCTGGTGAAGGGAAAAAAAATCTCTTTAAATCTTCTGCATGAGCGAGTGTAAGCGAGCTGAGTGTGACCTGAGCGTCAGTGCGAACGGTGGTAAGTGTGTGACTTGTGATTCAGTGACTTTGGATTCAGGGAGTTTGCAAAGGAGGTATTACTGAATTGCTGTTATATTTTATTAATACTTTTTATTTATTTTTACTTAGCTTTTCTGTCTGGTGCAATCCCCATTAGGAATGTGCTCCACTATTGCCAATGCCATCCAGTGTACGTCTTGACGCATGTACGCAATCCTTGACCAGCCAGTCGAGGGTGCATACTGCTGTGCGAGATGTGAGCACATTGTGCATTTGGAAGCCCAGATACTGGATTTAAATGTGCAGCTGGCAACACTGAGATCAATAGACAATATGGAAAGGAGACTTCTACTCACTGAGCAGACGCTCAATGAGATAGATGAGGGGGGGATGCTAGGTTGGAGCTGCAGGACAGTGAAGCAGTAAGATGGGTGACAGTTAGAAGGTGGGGTAGACAGAAGAGTGCCAGGGAGGCTAGTCCTGATCTGGCACAACCCAATAAGTTTGCCAAGTTGGCAGATGAGGGGAGTGTCAGTGCAGGGGTAGCACTGCTGCAGCAAGGCATGTCCTCTGAAAGCCAGAGGAGTATATGCTCCAGTAAGGGGAGAAATAGGAGAGCAGGGCAGGCCAGACAGGTGCTGGTAGTGGGGGACTCAATTATTAGGGGAACAGATAGGGCAATCTGTCACAAAGAAAGGGATCGTCGAACGGTGTGCTGCCTATCTGGCGCGCAAGTCTGACACATCGCTGACCGGGTTGACAGATTACTGGGAGGGGCTGGTGAGGATCCAGCGGTCATGGTGCACATTGGTACAAATGACACAGAGGTAGGTGGAAGGTCCTTAAAGATGATTTCAGGGAATTAGGCTGCAATCTTAAGGCAAGGACTTCCAAGGTGGTATTTTTGGAAATATTTCCTGTACCACGTGCCACGCCAGAGAGGAGATTAGGGAAGTTAATAAGTGGTTCAAGAATTAGTGTAGGAAGGAGGGGTTTGGGTTCCTGGAGAACTGGGCCGACTTCTCAGTTGGCTACAGGTTCTACGCTAGGGACGGGCTGCACCTCAATGGGGAGGGTGCAGCTGTGCTGGGGAAAAAAATGGCTAGAAGGGTGGAGGAGTGTTTAAACTTGGAACTAGGGGAGGGTATTCATTTTATAAGAGGGGAAGACTGTGTAGATAGAGACCTGGGCACAAATAATGAAATTGGAGGTGGTAGTGGCATGGGGGGTGAGGTTAGAACAGTTAATAATTTAAGAAATAGAGGTACAGACATACATAAAGTGCATGTATACAAATGCCAGAAGCCTCGCCAACAAAATGGAGGACTTAGAATTAATTTTGTTGGAAGATAAGGTATATTGCACCCCCTCATAGGGTATAAGGCTGCCCCCTCATAGGGTATAATGCTTCTCCCCCCTCATAGGGTATAATGCACCCCCTCATAGGGTATAATGCTGCCCCCTCATAGGGTATAACACTAGATAGATAGATAGATAGATATGTGATAATTAGATGTATAGATAGATAATAGATAGATAGATCTATGGATAGACAGATAGAAATAAAGATATAAAGATAATAGATAGTGAAAGATATAGGTAGCTATAGAGATAGATAGATAGACCTAGATAGATATAGATAGATAAATAGATAGATAGGGGATAAATAGATATATGGATAGATAGATAGATAGATATAAAGATAATAGATAGTGATAGCTATAGATAGGTATATAGATAGATAGATAGGGGATAAATAGATAGATCTATGGATACATGATATATAGATGGATAGATATAAAGATAATAGATAGAGATAGATATAGATAGGTATAGAGATAGATGGATATAGACTATTTATATCTATCTATATCTACCTCTATATCTACAGTATCTATCTATCTATCTATCTATCTATCTATCTATCTATATCTATCTCTATATCTAAGATAGAGACAGATAGATATAGAGATAGAGATATAGATATACAGATAGAAATAGATAGATATAGAGATATATAGATATAGAGACAGATAGATATAGAGATAGATATAGATAGATATAGAGATATATAAAAAACAAACCACAATACTCACCTCTCCTCCTGCTCCCACGCTGATGACGGCTTCAGTGTCAGCAGCTGACCCGTCTGCCAGACACACAGCGGGTGCGCGATGAAGTGACGTCATCGCGCATCGGCTGTGAGTCAGGAGCAGAGGGGACTGATGGGAGAGAGATGCTCTCTATTCCACTGAAATTGAGCGCAGCGCCGGCTGCCTAGGTTGGGGAGCGGGGCCCCGGGGTGAGTGGAGGCCGAGAGTGAATGAATATTCATTTCTCTTTAGTAGTGGGGACAGTGGCTCCTTCCTCCTGACACCCGCTGCTGCTCCGCTGGCAGGGCCCCCATAGCAGCTGTGTGGCACTGGCTGGGGGCCCCTGGAGCAGTGGGGGCCCTAGGCAACTGCTGTCCCTGTATACCAGTAGAGGTGCCAGGGCCCACCAGATGCCAGGGCCCACCGGAGAATCAGTCCGACGCTACCTGTCTGTATATATAATGTCAGTGTACAAGTAATAGAATGATCACTGGAGACATACACAGGAGTTCTGTATATAGTGTATAGTGTACAGGTAATACAGTGACTCACCAGTAACATTATACACAGGAGCTCTGCATATAGTCAGCGTACAGGTAATACAAGGATCACCAGTGACATTATACACAGGAGCTCTGTATATACTATATAATGTAAGTGTCCAGGTAAATCACTGACTTACCAGTGACCTCTGTATTTGTAGCGATTCATCTTCGCTTTTCTTCCTCTTCCAGCCAGGACACGTTTGCTGCAGAAAATAACACACTATACTTGATCACTTCTAGACCACATTCCCCACTTTCCCCCCCGACTTCTACACTTTATGTGTAAAGGTCAGCCAGGGCAGTAGTCGTGGCTGAGTATTTCGGGTTTGGGCATTGTATACCCTGACCTCCCTCTACAGGAAAACGGTACCTCTTCTCTTGCATGGTACGGTGAATACTCACCGTGCCGTCAGCGTCCCCTTTGCTACGCCGACTTGATGCTGATCCTTGATCCCAATGAATAGAGACACAGTCCAGGGCAACTCTTAACTGAGCAAATTTATTTTCTTCAGGACACAGCACATCCACATAGTTTCCAGCATTTTCATCACAGTAAAGACAGCACATTACTTCATCTTTCCCTTCACTGTTCCTTGCAGTGTTTCCGTTTGACGAAGCGTCTCAGATGGCTCCTCAGTGTCCTCCCTGTATAGCGTCACCATGGTGAAGCGCTCTCCAGCATGTTTCGCCCCGGACATCAGAGATTCAGCCCACGTAGCTTTCCACCACATTCTGGAGTGACCTGCCCGTACCCTTTTACGGTAACCTTCAATCTTCCTCTGTTTACTTACACTCTTTTCCACTTTATTGCTGATTCTGCAGTACCGTGTTCTTCTCTAGATGGCTGGGCATCAGCTTTAACATCACGGGGTAGTTAGGCAGCTCAGGCATATAGCCCACCCGAGCACAAAGGGGTCAGGCCTCTGACTGCCTGAAACTGGAAGACCATCCTGGCTTATTCTCCAGCTATCCCCTCCTACAGTTAACTCCTATATGTCCTACAGCTACATCTACTGTGCAATGAGCTCAGTGCCCCATCTAGTGACCATAGCCCAGACTGCACTGTCCCTACCAAGTACAAGGTGCAGAAACATAGCTTATGCTATATAAATAATACAGCAACATGAAATATACGATAATGCGCAACAATGGTATAACATATATATAAATATATATACAAGTACAACAGCAACATGGGGGTTTAAAGGGGTAAGACTCTCAACCCCTTACACATGTCTACATATTGATATTAGTCATGTATTATACTACAGCACAGGCACCATTTTGATGAATGCAAACCTTTTTTTTGTAACCCCACAAACACCCGGAGCACCAGAATCTCAATAACTGAAATTTACAAATACAGATTACACAACAACCACAAGATGCATTTCATCACCCAGGTCACCTCATTTTAATCAGTATAACAGCGTAGACCTGACACTGTCTGTACTTTACTGTTCACAATCCTGCTGACAGGATCCCTTTAAATCTAAATTTTAATAAGTTTGTTCTTTTCTGCGCTAAACGTCCCCCAAACCCTGAGGACGGCGAGTATACCTTGGTTGTGTTTTGCTGTATGTGTATACAAAAGTAAAAGAAGAGCACCTATCAGGGGCTCAGAAAAGCTGGGTGGCATGTGTGCTAGTGTGTGACCCAGCGCAGGTGTCTCACTGGCCTATCAAAACAGTGACCGATAGCAGCAAACAGTGTGATGTGGATGTGAGAACTGTCTGCGGGGTGCGCTTAGGTGAGTGGACAAAAGAATATGGGAGGTTCACCTTTATAGTAACATCCCAGGGCAGGTGTGTCGTGAGCAAGTGGTGTTCAAGAAATATTGGTGGCAGTGGTTGTGACTTATCCTGACACACAATGTACAGGGAAATGGGAAAATTGTGAAAAAAAACGCAATTCTGACCTTAATTATGTTTACGGCGTACATTATGTGGTAAAAATGACCATGTAATATGATTCTCCTCATCAGTATGATTACAGAGATACTAAACGTGCCCAGATTTTTAAATTATTTTAGTGGTAGAAAAAAAATCAAGACTTTGAAATAAAAAATATGTTGGAGTTTGTGTTGCCATTTTCCGAGACCCGTAGTTTTACTTTTTCGTTCAATAGAGCTATGAGAGGGATTATTTTTTTATAAGGCGAGACGTTATTATGGATATTACTTTGGGATAGATATGACATTTTAGTTGCTTGTTACGTATTTTAAGTGGTATTGCAGCGACCAAAAAATACCGCAATGTTGGCGTTTTTAAATTTTTTGTGTTTACCAATTGGGTTAATTATTTTTATATTTTGATAGCTCGGACTTTGCTGGATGTGGCGATATCACTTGACATTTTTTTTTATGTTCATTTTCAATGGAGGAAAATTGAACTTTTATGAGTTTTTTTTTCAGATTTGTTTAAATCTTTTTTTGTTGTTTTACTTTTCTTTTCACTTCATTTATCGCTCCCTAAGGCCCCTTTCACACTTCAGTTTTTTGCAATCAGTCACAATCCGTCAGGTTTTGACAAAAACGGATCCTCAGTTTTTTTTTGAGGATCCGTTTTTTCCCCATTGACTTGCATTAATGGCGGATTGTGACGGATGGCTGTCCGTTTCATCAGTTTTTTTTTTGAGGATCCGCCAAAAGTTGCTGTCCGTCACCATCCTCAAAGATTTCAAAACGGAGCTTGCAACAAAACTCTCTCTCTCTCTCTCTCCTTCCCGACCAGCGTTTCCTTTAAATTTCCTCATTTTCAGGATCCTGTGCCATCCGTTCACATCAGTTCAGAACGGATCCGCTTGTCTGCCTTTTTGGCGGATTTGAACTGATGCAAAAAACTGAAGTGTGAAAGAGGCCTAAGCTGTACTACATACAGGGGCTAATGGTGCAGCAGAAGTGTGAACTTTTTGATGCTTTTGTTTAATATTTTCCACTATAGTATATGGAGAGCATAAAAAACGCATGCAAAATTCCAATGAAGTCTCCAATTGTGGAACTGAAGCATTCCTCTACTAAAAAAAATGCATTCGAAAAAACTGCCACAAAAAAATACAATAAAAAGTTTTGATTGCTTTAGTGCGAATACCTATGGAAACAATGCAGCACTTCTGCATGTGTGAACATGGCCCAGGAGAGACTCTGGACAATTTGTACGTTCTACACCAGGTTCACACTTGGGGTTATTTATTTTTTTATCACTACTTAGAATTACAGACAAATTAAAAAAAGTGATCTGAGCCAATTATATGGAAAAAATACAATATTATTTAACATTTATTCTGAAGCTATATGAAATAATTCTGACTACAGCAATGGTCTGTGCCCATCACGGGTGATCCGTGTTACCGGGAAGAGAGGAGGAGACATTCCTGGAAGAAGCTGACAATAGATACATCACATTATCTCACGTATGAGGATACAGAATTATACAGGTTTGAAAATATCAAATAGAAAGATTTGCCTGTAAACAGGTAAAAAAGCAAAAACAGTAAATAAAGCAATGACTTGCGCTATTGTACCGGTAAGTTTTTATACATCTCATCCCAATCCAGCTAACCCCTATCCGTACAGTGGCAGCTGGTATTGGATGGTCTGCCATGGGTAACATAACTAGTTCTCCTATATTAGACCCATTGCCATGTTCGTCTTTATGACATCACAGAAGCGTTGTCCACGAGTCATGGAATGTTCCGCAAGAACGGTCAGTGCGAGGCAAGCAGAGATAGAGAGGAGAGCTGAACACTAACCCAGAGCGACTTGTAAATCACTTTTTACTTGTTTTGTTTATTTTTTTTACTTTTATTTCTTTTTTTTGGGAGTGTTTTCTACCATCCGCACACACTTTTGTGTGTGTGGAGGGGAAGGCAGCCTAATGGCTGCACCCGTAGCTGGAGGAAAGTTCCAACCACGGAGACGTCTCCCACATGCCAGGACATCCCTATACAGTCAGAGGCCTGAACACCACCAAAGGCCAACTGGCTTCACGGGGTATGTGATGGCAGTGCTTTATTATATCGTGTCAATTATTAAATGCCTGTTCAAAACACCAGAAAAGGCAAAGGACCGATATTCCAGACTGAAAAGTCCACCACCATATCCTACAATGCCCGAAATAGGCCGATTCGTACAACCTGCAGCAAACATCAGCGCAGAGCCAGAGGGTATGAAGGAACGCCTGATACTCACCAGAACAGTAGATGAGGAAGAGACAACAGCCACATTGCCCAGGAGCCCATCCCCATGCACCTGGATGGAGCTAACTCCCTCTCAAGCACGTATACTCCTCAGTATGCCTTACGACCATCAACCGCGTATTAAGGTGACTGCTAAACAAGGCTACAATCCTACACCACACCTGCCAGTCAGCTATACCACTGGAAAGATCATGCAAGTAATGCTGATGAGCCCACAGGATGTACAACGTGCCTACAAGAGAGATTTGGGTTTCCTTCCAAGTCCTAGGAAGATCATTCTCCCGAGAAGAGAATTCCGCGGCACTTTGATTTAGCCGGCGGAAAATGTAGTGGCGAGTTGCTTGCAGCAAGCACATACCATCTTCTGCACAGCTGCTTCTTAGACAGATTTTCCGGTTTTGACTATGGCTTGATCAATGGATCATGTTTCTATACTGCCGCCTGCCCTGACCTCTGCTTGTTTAAAGTTATGCATCTACACTGCCGCCTGCCCTGACCTTTGCTTGCTCAATGGATTATGTTTTTGAACTGCCGCCTGCCTGACCTCTGCTTGCTCAATGGATTGTTTCTGCACTGCCGCCTGCCTTGACCTCTGCTTGCTCAATGGATTATGTTTTTGAACTGCCGCCTACCCTGACCTCTGCTTGCTCAATGGATTATGTTTCTGCACTGCCGCCTGCCTTGACCTCTGCTTGCTCAGTGGATTATGTTTTTGAACTGCCGCCTGCCCTGACCTCTGCTTGCTCAATGGATTATGTTTTTGAACTGACGCCTGCCCTGACCTCTGCTTGCTCAATGGATTATGTTTCTGCACTGCCGCCTGCCTGACCTCTGCTTGCTCAATGGATTATGTTTTTGAACTGCCGCCTGCCCTGACCTCAGCTTGCTCAATGGATTATGTTTCTGCACTGCCGCCTGCCCTGACCTCAGCTTGCTCAATGGATTATGCTTCTGCACTGCCGCCTGCCCTGACCTCTGCTTGTTTCCGGTTATTAATCTGTGATACTAATAAAAATGTATATTATTCTGCACTATATGGACTGTGGGTCGTTTTTTTTCTTTGGTTTTATGGTTGTTTCCGGTTATGTTTTTGCACTGCTGCCTGCCCTGACCTCTGCTTGTTTCCGGTTATGTTTCTGCACTGCTGCCTGCCCTGACCTTTGCTTGTTTCTGACTACTCATTTGCCTGCTGATTTTGTACTTCTTCCTCAATGCCTGCACTTTTAAGACCCCAGTAGAGCTAATTTATATAAATCCTGCATCCTAACAATGAAGCCGGGTTATAGGGCTTCTGATCACAATGGTAGGATGATGCCTCAATGTGAAGAAGGGTAGCACCAGTTCTTCACCTAACAGTATGGAATGCTTATCTAAAAAAATGAAAAAGGAACAGTACAGTATAGACAAAGGTCCCATAAACTCAACAAGAACAAACCATTAAGAACTTTAAGCATAAACATATGAGACAACAAACCAAGTGGCTCAGAATACCACATCCGACCCAACCAGCAGTTTTGTTGAAGGTATTTTCCTCTGATCTTTCGTTAAGAGGGTACAACATCTCAAATACATTAGACTGGTGTGGGTCTCCAACCATTTAGGAACCCTCAAATCAATAATACAGGGGTCTTGAATCAGCCACAAAATTGCTTCAGGAAGAATTGGGTGGAGCACTGGTTTCATATGTACCCTGCCGCTCATGTCAAGGTCTATGAAAATAACCAAACACAAGGCTGAGTACTCAGATCTTATAGGAACCTCCCCAATAGTGAATGGCCATCTGTATATTCATAGTTCCCCAGGTCTGTAGACAGATGCGGGTTTCACGTCCGGGACCTCTGCCTATCAGACATTTATAGAATATTTTATGGATAACACATAAATGTATGGGAAAACTCCTCTTGTAAATAGTGCGCCTCAAGTTTCTTCTGCTGTTTGCAGTGGAATGTAGTCATCATAGCTAATATGAGGGAAGGATTCCTGAGAGGGGGTATACATCTACTATATCCATATTCTGTGGATATCTACCCTAATAAAGCTTATGGACGGTGAGTGCAGTGATGAGACCGACCCTTTATCAACATGTTCTGTCCCACAAACTAATGTAGTACACTGCACTGACCGCCGATAGACTTTATTCTCCAAAGACAATTTAAGTTTGTTATATGTATTAAAATACTTTTTTTCCCAGAATTATCTAAGAATTATCGACAAGGAAAATGGACTCAAGATAAAGCTTAGAAACATATATTTCTTTACAGCTCCTGATATAGGTATTGCGGTCTTTAAAAACAGTAGTCCCCAACTTCTGCCTCCTCAGCAAGTTATCCCCTAGCCATTGGTAGATCATAACTTGCTGATTACGGGTGTTTCACTGCCAGGACCCCCACCAATCCTAAGAACAGGGTGTCTGGAACAAGCGGCTGTTAAGAATGCGCAACAACACTTCTTTCATTATGGGACAATGATGGGGCTGATATGCTGATGATGGACTATGATGGGGCTGATGTGCTGATGATGGACTATGATGGGGCTGATGTGCTGATGATGGACTATGATGGGGTTGATGTGCTGATGATGGACTATGATGGGGCTGATGTGCTGATGATGAACTATGATTGGGATGATGAAGTCTGCAATAACAGAGCATAGCAGTACAACCCCTTAGCCTGGAGTGCCCTAACAAATAGCTGGGGAGGGTCCGAGCTCACAGTCAGACCTTAGAAGAAGAGTTAATAGTTTTGTTTCTTCTGTCTTAAAGGACAAAAAAGGCTTACAGTATATACTCGCGTATAAGTCGAGATTTTCAGCCCATTTTTTGGGGCTGAAAGTCCCCCTCTCGGCTTATACGCGAGTCATATACCGGGGGTCGGCCAGGGAGGGGGAGCGGGGGGTGTCGGAGATCATACTCACCTCTCCTGGCATGTTTCTGCAGCCCCCCGTGCTTATTCCATCTTCTCGGCGCTGTTCTTCCTGCTTTCAGCGGTCACGTGGTACGCTCATTACCCTCATTAATATGCACATATGTAATGAGCGGCACCACGTGACCGCAGAAAGCAGGAAGAACAGCACTGAGAAGATGGAACAAGCACGGGGGGCTGCAGAGACATGCCAGGAGAGGTGAGTATAACGGGGGGAGCCATATTCACCTGTGCCCCATTCCACCGCTGCGCATCGCTCTGCTGTCTTGCTTCCTCTGGCAGTGACGTTAAGGTCAGAGGGTGCCATGACGTAGTTAGCAGGCGCCCTCTGCCTGAACAGTCACTGCAGAGCCAGCAACGCTGAGGAGCAGCAGCTGCAGCAGTGACAAGGTGAGTATATAGTTTTTTTTTTCATTTTTTTAATTGAGGCTGCGGCAGCAGCATTGTAAGGGGCCACTAATCACTGTGCAGCAATACAAGGGGCCACTCATCACTGTGCAGCATTATAAGGGGCCACTCATCACTGTGCAGCATTATAAGGGGCCACTCATCACTGTGCAGCATTATAAGGGGCCACTCATCACTGTGCAGCATTATAAGGGGCCACTCATCACCTTGCAGCATTATAAGGGGCCACTCATCACCGTGCAGCATAATAAGGGGCCACTAATCACCGTGCAGCATAATAAGGAGCCACTAATCACTGCAGCATTTCAAGGGGCCACTAATCACTGTGCAGCATTATAAGGGGCCACTCATCACTGTGCAGCATTACAAGGGGCCACTCATCACTGTGCAGCATTACAAGGGGCCACTAATAACTGTGCAGCATTACAAGGGGTCACTAATCACTGTGCAGCATTACAAGGGGCCACTAATCACTGTGCAGCATTATATGGGGCCAGTAATCACTGTGCAGCATTATATGGGGCCAGTAATCACTGTGGAGCATTATATGGGGCCACTCATCACTGTGCTGCATTATAAGAGGCCACTCATTACTGTGCAGCATTATAAGGGGGCCTCTCATTACTGTGCAGCATTATACGGGGCCACTAATCACTGTGCAGCATTACAAAGGGCCACTAATCACCGTGCAGCATAAGGGGCCACTAATCACTGCAGCATTTCAAGGGGCCACTAATCACTGTGCAGCATTATAAGTGGCCACTAATCACCGTGCAGCATTGTAAGGGGCCACTAATCAATGTGCAGCATTATAAGGGGCCACTAATCACTGTGCAGCATTATAAGGGGCCACTAATCACTGTGCAGCATTATAAGGGGCCACTAATCACTGTGCAGCATTATAAGGGGCCACTAATCATTGTGCAGCATTATAAGGGGCCACTCTCCATGCAGCATTATAAGGGGCCACCAATCACTGTGAAGCATTATATGGGGCATATGTTATTATGGACCATGTAATAGGGCTACCATTATTCACTGTGCAGCATTATTAGGCATATTTTTGTATGGAGCATCTTATGGAACCCATCATGAACTTTATGGAGCATTATATGGGGCCATCATGAACTTTATGGAGCATCTTATGGGGCCCATTTTATTTTTGAAATTTACCAGTAGCTTCGGCATTTTCCACCCTAGGTTTATAGGCGAGTCAATAAGTTTTCCCAGTTTTTTGTGACAAAATTAGGGTGGTCGGCTTATACATGGGTCGGCTTATACGCGAGTATATACGGACTTCTAAAGAAAATTGCCCCCAAGTTATTTTGAGCGACCCCGCCTGCTGTACCATCCTTGTGATTTACGAGAACGTTTCTCACTTCCTGCTAGGACAGCGGAAACCCAAGGAGTAAAGAGAGAAGGTCCTTATGGCTGCATGGAGTAATGCTGGAAATCTCTAAGTCTGCGGGGACAACAGAGACTTTAGAAGAAGGCAAACCAAGGTTTAGTGCTAGCACTAGTGTGAGAGAAGGTTTATACTACAGGAGAGAAGTGCTGTAACAGGAAAGAACCTAACAAATAAAAAAGATTGTAGACAAACCAGATTTTGCTATCTATTCATGTCATTGCCTTCCATATTACAGAGAAATTTCCCTAAATCCGGTATCTGATAATCCACAATGATGTATATTCAGGGTCGAACTGGGGTGTCTGGGGCCCAGCAGGGGAATGGACTCTAGGGCCCCATCCTACAGCTATATGCTAATATCTGTCAGTCGTTATCCCCATTATAGTGGAGCATCGGCTGTAAAACACAGGCGGCTCCTGCACATCTACTGTGCACCCCCATAACTGGGATGTATAATTACGGTAGTTTACATTAATGTGGTTCTTTGGTTAAAACAATTTATCACCGATCCATGGGCTCTATAGGATAGCTGATCGCATACGTCCGACCATTAGAAACTGCACCGACCGGAAGAATGAGAAAGTTTTATCGTTGATAGGACACTTATCCCCATTTTAAAATGGAGCAGCAGGTTAGATATCTGACCGAAGCTTCATTCATTCTCTTTGGAGCTTCTATAAAAATACAAGTGCAGCCACTGAGGGAATGAATGGATCAGTTGTCAAGTCGGACATGCCACTCCAGTCTAATGGGGATAAAAAGTTCCACATTTTGCTGAATGGGTCCAAGTAGTTAGACCCCCCCAATCAATACGTTATCACTTGTCCTGTGAATAGGAGATTACGTTTTTCCACAGGAAACCCCTGTAAGTGCATCTCTGCCGCTGTTTACAAAGTATTTAATCTCTAATGGAAATAAAGAATATTCTCCTAATTAATATCAGAGAAGACTAATGACCGTCAAACACAACACAATCCACTGTACCAAGACCAATAATACCACATACAGGGGAGAAATACCACCACACCATGACCAGACCACATAGTACCCGCATCATATCACATAAAAGGCACAAATACAACCACACCATGACCAGACCACATATTACCACCACATAGTGACCGAATAATATGACATATTACCAGCATATAGGGACCAAATAATAATTCATACACGGAGAAATACTTCCACACTGTGAACAGTCCACAAATTACCACCACTTATTGATGGAATACTACAGTACTGATTATGAATACAAACCACAATAATAACAACACTGTTATTACCACCAGTGACATTATACACAGTACCTCTGTATATAGTGTCAGTGTACAGGTAATACAGTGATTACCAGTGACATTATACACAGGAGCTCAGTGATCACTGGCAACATTATTGTCAAGGTTTGCTCAGCTTGTGGGATTAGGTAGTTCAGAGGTTAATGTGGATGGCCTCACTCTGAGATTCTGGGAGGCTTTTTAAAGCCTCATTGTGGGCTCATTCCTCATCGTTTATACTCAGACCCTTGGCCGAGTGTGTGTGACCCTGGTGTGCTTTGTGACTGTAATACTTTATGCTTGTTTGGTTTTGATCTGGTTCTGTCCCTGTTACGAGTTCTGCCTGTCCCTCTTGTACTGCGTTGCTATCTCTGTGTATGACTCATTGCCTATGACCTGACTATTCTCTGATTGCCCCTCTTGTACTGTGCAGCTATCTCCATGTATGACTCATTGCTTACGTTCTGACTACTCTCTGCTCGCCCCTCTGGTATCGCGCCGCCCTCTCCATGTATGACCGCCCGTTTGTCTGACCTGAGTTCCCCTCGCCTCTACTCCAGGATTCCTGTAGTAGAGTCCTACAATCATCTTCAGAAGTGGGACACTAAGCCCCGCCCCCTGTGGTCACATGATCGTAGGTCCTTGTACTTCTTACTACCTTCAGCATCGCAGGTCCCGTCTGCCTCAACTTTCCCTGCAGTATCGGACCCCGGGCCCTCCCGCAGTAGGGGTGAGTCACGCTGCTCAGCCGTGGCAGTTCGCCGACGCTGACAGGATCCTGATATTTATACACAGAAGATCTGCATACAGTGTCAGTGTAATACAGTGACCACCAGTGAAATTATACACAGGAGCTTTTGGAAGTGCATTGAGCAGCAGGGTGGTTTGCTGGTGAAGGGAAAAAAAATCTCTTTAAATCTTCTGCCTGAGCGAGTGTAAACGAGCTGAGTGTGACCTGAGCGTAAGTGCGAACGGTGGTAAGTGTGTGACTTGTGATTCAGTGACTTTGGATTCAGGGAGTTTGCAAAGGAGGTATTACTGAATTGCTGTTATATTTTATTAATACTTTTTATTTATTTTTACTTATCTTTTCTGTCTGGTGCAATCCCCATTAGGAATGTGCTCCACTATTGCCAATGCCATCCAGTGTACGTCTTGCCGCATGTACGCAATCCTTGACCAGCCAGTCGAGGGTGCATACTGCTGTGCGAGATGTGAGCACATTGTGCATTTGGAAGCCCAGATACTGGATTTAAATGTGCAGCTGGCAACACTGAGATCAATAGACAATATGGAAAGGAGACTTCTACTCACTGAGCAGACGCTCAATGAGATAGATGAGGGGGGGATGCTAGGTTGGAGCTGCAGGACAGTGAAGCAGTAAGATGGGTGACAGTTAGAAGGTGGGGTAGACAGAAGAGTGCCAGGGAGGCTAGTCCTGATCTGGCACAACCCAATAAGTTTGCCAAGTTGGCAGATGAGGGGAGTGTCAGTGCAGGGGTAGCACTGCTGCAGCAAGGCATGTCCTCTGAAAGCCAGAGGAGTATATGCTCCAGTAAGGGGAGAAATAGGAGAGCAGGGCAGGCCAGACAGGTGCTGGTAGTGGGGGACTCAATTATTAGGGGAACAGATAGGGCAATCTGTCACAAAGAAAGGGATCGTCGAACGGTGTGCTGCCTATCTGGCGCGCAAGTCTGACACATCGCTGACCGGGTTGACAGATTACTGGGAGGGGCTGGTGAGGATCCAGCGGTCATGGTGCACATTGGTACAAATGACACAGAGGTAGGTGGAAGGTCCTTAAAGATGATTTCAGGGAATTAGGCTGCAATCTTAAGGCAAGGACCTCCAAGGTGGTATTTTTGGAAATATTTCCTGTACCACGTGCCACGCCAGAGAGGAGATTAGGGAAGTTAATAAGTGGTTCAAGAATTAGTGTAGGAAGGAGGGGTTTGGGTTCCTGGAGAACTGGGCCGACTTCTCAGTTGGCTACAGGTTCTACGCTAGGGACGGGCTGCACCTCAATGGGGAGGGTGCAGCTGTGCTGGGGAAAAAAATGGCTAGAAGGGTGGAGGAGTGTTTAAATTTGGAACTAGGGGAGGGTATTCATTTTATAAGAGGGGAAGACTGTGTAGATAGAGACCTGGGCACAAATAATGAAATTGGGGGTGGTAGTGGCATGGGGGGTGAGGTTAGAACAGTTAATAATTTAAGAAATAGAGGTACAGACATACATAAAGTGCATGTATACAAATGCCAGAAGCCTCGCCAACAAAATGGAGGACTTAGAATTAATTTTGTTGGAAGATAAGGTATATTGCACCCCCTCATAGGGTATAAGGCTGCCCCCTCATAGGGTATAATGCTTCTCCCCCCTCATAGGGTATAATGCACCCCCTCATAGGGTATAATGCTGCCCCCTCATAGGGTATAACACTAGATAGATAGATAGATATGTGATAATTAGATGTATAGATAGATAATAGATAGATAGATCTATGGATAGACAGATAGAAATAAAGATATAAAGATAATAGATAGTGAAAGATATAGGTAGCTATAGAGATAGATAGATAGACCTAGATAGATATAGATAGATAAATAGATAGATAGGGGATAAATAGATATATGGATAGATAGATAGATAGATATAAAGATAATAGATAGTGATAGCTATAGATAGGTATATAGATAGATAGATAGGGGATAAATAGATAGATCTATGGATACATGATATATAGATGGATAGATATAAAGATAATAGATAGAGATAGATATAGATAGGTATAGAGATAGATGGATATAGACTATTTATATCTATCTATATCTACCTCTATATCTATCTATCTATCTATCTATATCTATCTCTATATCTAAGATAGAGACAGATAGATATAGAGATAGAGATATAGATATACAGATAGAAATAGATAGATATAGAGATATATAGATATAGAGACAGATAGATATAGAGATAGATATAGATAGATATAGAGATATATAAAAAACAAACCACAATACTCACCTCTCCTCCTGCTCCCACGCTGATGACGGCTTCAGTGTCAGCAGCTGACCCGTCTGCCAGACACACA
Organism: Dendrobates tinctorius; assembly: GCF_039654945.1. Lineage (NCBI taxonomy): Eukaryota > Metazoa > Chordata > Amphibia > Anura > Dendrobatidae > Dendrobates > Dendrobates tinctorius. Next base: position 153,428 of record NW_027362165.1, on the reverse strand, counting down.
GCGGGTGCGCGATGAAGTGACGTCATCGCGCATCGGCTGTGAGTCAGGAGCAGAGGGGACTGATGGGAGAGAGATGCTCTCTATTCCACTGAAATTGAGCGCAGCGCCGGCTGCCTAGGTTGGGGAGCGGGGCCCCGGGGTGAGTGGAGGCCGAGAGTGAATGAATATTCATTTCTCTTTAGTAGTGGGGACAGTGGCTCCTGCCTCCTGACACCCGCTGCTGCTCCGCTGGCAGGGCCCCCATAGCAGCTGTGTGGCACTGGCTGGGGGCCCCTGGAGCAGTGGGGGCCCTAGGCAACTGCTGTCCCTGTATACCAGTAGAGGTGCCAGGGCCCACCAGATGCCAGGGCCCACCGGAGAATCAGTCCGACGCTACCTGTCTGTATATATAATGTCAGTGTACAAGTAATAGAATGATCACTGGAGACATACACAGGAGTTCTGTATATAGTGTATAGTGTACAGGTAATACAGTGACTCACCAGTAACATTATACACAGGAGCTCTGCATATAGTCAGCGTACAGGTAATACAAGGATCACCAGTGACATTATACACAGGAGCTCTGTATATACTATATAATGTAAGTGTCCAGGTAAATCACTGACTTACCAGTGACCTCTGTATTTGTAGCGATTCATCTTCGCTTTTCTTCCTCTTCCAGCCAGGACACGTTTGCTGCAGAAAATAACACACTATACTTGATCACTTCTAGACCACATTCCCCACTTTCCCCCCCGACTTCTACACTTTATGTGTAAAGGTCAGCCAGGGCAGTAGTCGTGGCTGAGTATTTCGGGTTCGGGCATTGTATACCCTGACCTCCCTCTACAGGAAAACGGTACCTCTTCTCTTGCATGGTACGGTGAATACTCACCGTGCCGTCAGCGTCCCCTTTGCTACGCCGACTTGATGCTGATCCTTGATCCCAATGAATAGAGACACAGTCCAGGGCAACTCTTAACTGAGCAAATTTATTTTCTTCAGGACACAGCACATCCACATAGTTTCCAGCATTTTCATCACAGTAAAGACAGCACATTACTTCATCTTTCCCTTCACTGTTCCTTGCAGTGTTTCCGTTTGACGAAGCGTCTCAGATGGCTCCTCAGTGTCCTCCCTGTATAGCGTCACCATGGTGAAGCGCTCTCCAGCATGTTTCGCCCCGGACATCAGAGATTCAGCCCACGTAGCTTTCCACCACATTCTGGAGTGACCTGCCCGTACCCTTTTACGGTAACCTTCAATCTTCCTCTGTTTACTTACACTCTTTTCCACTTTATTGCTGATTCTGCAGTACCGTGTTCTTCTCTAGATGGCTGGGCATCAGCTTTAACATCACGGGGTAGTTAGGCAGCTCAGGCATATAGCCCACCCGAGCACAAAGGGGTCAGGCCTCTGACTGCCTGAAACTGGAAGACCATCCTGGCTTATTCTCCAGCTATCCCCTCCTACAGTTAACTCCTATATGTCCTACAGCTACATCTACTGTGCAATGAGCTCAGTGCCCCATCTAGTGACCATAGCCCAGACTGCACTGTCCCTACCAAGTACAAGGTGCAGAAACATAGCTTATGCTATATAAATAATACAGCAACATGAAATATACGATAATGCGCAACAATGGTATAACATATATATAAATATATATACAAGTACAACAGCAACATGGGGGTTTAAAGGGGTAAGACTCTCAACCCCTTACACATGTCTACATATTGATATTAGTCATGTATTATACTACAGCACAGGCACCATTTTGATGAATGCAAACCTTTTTTTTGTAACCCCACAAACACCCGGAGCACCAGAATCTCAATAACTGAAATTTACAAATACAGATTACACAACAACCACAAGATGCATTTCATCACCCAGGTCACCTCATTTTAATCAGTATAACAGCGTAGACCTGACACTGTCTGTACTTTACTGTTCACAATCCTGCTGACAGGATCCCTTTAAATCTAAATTTTAATAAGTTTGTTCTTTTCTGCGCTAAACGTCCCCCAAACCCTGAGGACGGCGAGTATACCTTGGTTGTGTTTTGCTGTATGTGTATACAAAAGTAAAAGAAGAGCACCTATCAGGGGCTCAGAAAAGCTGGGTGGCATGTGTGCTAGTGTGTGACCCAGCGCAGGTGTCTCACTGGCCTATCAAAACAGTGACCGATAGCAGCAAACAGTGTGATGTGGATGTGAGAACTGTCTGCGGGGTGCGCTTAGGTGAGTGGACAAAAGAATATGGGAGGTTCACCTTTATAGTAACATCCCAGGGCAGGTGTGTCGTGAGCAAGTGGTGTTCAAGAAATATTGGTGGCAGTGGTTGTGACTTATCCTGACACACAATGTACAGGGAAATGGGAAAATTGTGAAAAAAAACGCAATTCTGACCTTAATTATGTTTACGGCGTACATTATGTGGTAAAAATGACCATGTAATATGATTCTCCTCATCAGTATGATTACAGAGATACTAAACGTGCCCAGATTTTTAAATTATTTTAGTGGTAGAAAAAAAATCAAGACTTTGAAATAAAAAATATGTTGGAGTTTGTGTTGCCATTTTCCGAGACCCGTAGTTTTACTTTTTCGTTCAATAGAGCTATGAGAGGGATTATTTTTTTATAAGGCGAGACGTTATTATGGATATTACTTTGGGATAGATATGACATTTTAGTTGCTTGTTACGTATTTTAAGTGGTATTGCAGCGACCAAAAAATACCGCAATGTTGGCGTTTTTAAATTTTTTGTGTTTACCAATTGGGTTAATTATTTTTATATTTTGATAGCTCGGACTTTGCTGGATGTGGCGATATCACTTGACATTTTTTTTTATGTTCATTTTCAATGGAGGAAAATTGAACTTTTATGAGTTTTTTTTTCAGATTTGTTTAAATCTTTTTTTGTTGTTTTACTTTTCTTTTCACTTCATTTATCGCTCCCTAAGGCCCCTTTCACACTTCAGTTTTTTGCAATCAGTCACAATCCGTCAGGTTTTGACAAAAACGGATCCTCAGTTTTTTTTTGAGGATCCGTTTTTTCCCCATTGACTTGCATTAATGGCGGATTGTGACGGATGGCTGTCCGTTTCATCAGTTTTTTTTTTGAGGATCCGCCAAAAGTTGCTGTCCGTCACCATCCTCAAAGATTTCAAAACGGAGCTTGCAACAAAACTCTCTCTCTCTCTCTCCTTCCCGACCAGCGTTTCCTTTAAATTTCCTCATTTTCAGGATCCTGTGCCATCCGTTCACATCAGTTCAGAACGGATCCGCTTGTCTGCCTTTTTGGCGGATTTGAACTGATGCAAAAAACTGAAGTGTGAAAGAGGCCTAAGCTGTACTACATACAGGGGCTAATGGTGCAGCAGAAGTGTGAACTTTTTGATGCTTTTGTTTAATATTTTCCACTATAGTATATGGAGAGCATAAAAAACGCATGCAAAATTCCAATGAAGTCTCCAATTGTGGAACTGAAGCATTCCTCTACTAAAAAAAATGCATTCGAAAAAACTGCCACAAAAAAATACAATAAAAAGTATTGATTGCTTTAGTGCGAATACCTATGGAAACAATGCAGCACTTCTGCACGTGTGAACATGGCCCAGGAGAGACTCTGGACAATTTGTACGTTCTACACCAGGTTCACACTTGGGGTTATTTATTTTTTTATCACTACTTAGAATTACAGACAAATTAAAAAAAGTGATCTGAGCCAATTATATGGAAAAAATACAATATTATTTAACATTTATTCTGAAGCTATATGAAATAATTCCGACTACAGCAATGGTCTGTGCCCATCACGGGTGATCCGTGTTACCGGGAAGAGAGGAGGAGACATTCCTACAAGGAGCTGACAATAGATACATCACATTATCTCACGTATGAGGATACAGAATTATACAGGTTTGAAAATATCAAATAGAAAGATTTGCCTGTAAACAGGTAAAAAAGCAAAAACAGTAAATAAAGCAATGACTTGCGCTATTGTACCGGTAAGTTTTTATACATCTCATCCCAATCCAGCTAACCCCTATCCGTACAGTGGCAGCTGGTATTGGATGGTCTGCCATGGGTAACATAACTAGTTCTCCTATATTAGACCCATTGCCATGTTCGTCTTTATGACATCACAGAAGCGTTGTCCACGAGTCATGGAATGTTCCGCAAGAACGGTCAGTGCGAGGCAAGCAGAGATAGAGAGGAGAGCTGAACACTAACCCAGAGCGACTTGTAAATCACTTTTTACTTGTTTTGTTTATTTTTTTTACTTTTATTTCTTTTTTTTGGGAGTGTTTTCTACCATCCGCACACACTTTTGTGTGTGTGGAGGGGAAGGCAGCCTAATGGCTGCACCCGTAGCTGGAGGAAAGTTCCAACCACGGAGACGTCTCCCACATGCCAGGACATCCCTATACAGTCAGAGGCCTGAACACCACCAAAGGCCAACTGGCTTCACGGGGTATGTGATGGCAGTGCTTTATTATATCGTGTCAATTATTAAATGCCTGTTCAAAACACCAGAAAAGGCAAAGGACCGATATTCCAGACTGAAAAGTCCACCACCATATCCTACAATGCCCGAAATAGGCCGATTCGTACAACCTGCAGCAAACATCAGCGCAGAGCCAGAGGGTATGAAGGAACGCCTGATACTCACCAGAACAGTAGATGAGGAAGAGACAACAGCCACATTGCCCAGGAGCCCATCCCCATGCACCTGGATGGAGCTAACTCCCTCTCAAGCACGTATACTCCTCAGTATGCCTTACGACCATCAACCGCGTATTAAGGTGACTGCTAAACAAGGCTACAATCCTACACCACACCTGCCAGTCAGCTATACCACTGGAAAGATCATGCAAGTAATGCTGATGAGCCCACAGGATGTACAACGTGCCTACAAGAGAGATTTGGGTTTCCTTCCAAGTCCTAGGAAGATCATTCTCCCGAGAAGAGAATTCCGCGGCACTTTGATTTAGCCGGCGGAAAATGTAGTGGCGAGTTGCTTGCAGCAAGCACATACCATCTTCTGCACAGCTGCTTCTTAGACAGATTTTCCGGTTTTGACTATGGCTTGATCAATGGATCATGTTTCTATACTGCCGCCTGCCCTGACCTCTGCTTGTTTAAAGTTATGCATCTACACTGCCGCCTGCCCTGACCTTTGCTTGCTCAATGGATTATGTTTTTGAACTGCCGCCTGCCTGACCTCTGCTTGCTCAATGGATTGTTTCTGCACTGCCGCCTGCCTTGACCTCTGCTTGCTCAGTGGATTATGTTTTTGAACTGCCGCCTGCCCTGACCTCTGCTTGCTCAATGGATTATGTTTTTGAACTGACGCCTGCCCTGACCTCTGCTTGCTCAATGGATTATGTTTCTGCACTGCCGCCTGCCTGACCTCTGCTTGCTCAATGGATTATGTTTTTGAACTGCCGCCTGCCCTGACCTCAGCTTGCTCAATGGATTATGTTTCTGCACTGCCGCCTGCCCTGACCTCAGCTTGCTCAATGGATTATGCTTCTGCACTGCCGCCTGCCCTGACCTCTGCTTGTTTCCGGTTATTAATCTGTGATACTAATAAAAATGTATATTATTCTGCACTATATGGACTGTGGGTCGTTTTTTTTCTTTGGTTTTATGGTTGTTTCCGGTTATGTTTTTGCACTGCTGCCTGCCCTGACCTCTGCTTGTTTCCGGTTATGTTTCTGCACTGCTGCCTGCCCTGACCTTTGCTTGTTTCTGACTACTCATTTGCCTGCTGATTTTGTACTTCTTCCTCAATGCCTGCACTTTTAAGACCCCAGTAGAGCTAATTTATATAAATCCTGCATCCTAACAATGAAGCCGGGTTATAGGGCTTCTGATCACAATGGTAGGATGATGCCTCAATGTGAAGAAGGGTAGCACCAGTTCTTCACCTAACAGTATGGAATGCTTATCTAAAAAAATGAAAAAGGAACAGTACAGTATAGACAAAGGTCCCATAAACTCAACAAGAACAAACCATTAAGAACTTTAAGCATAAACATATGAGACAACAAACCAAGTGGCTCAGAATACCACATCCGACCCAACCAGCAGTTTTGTTGAAGGTATTTTCCTCTGATCTTTCGTTAATAGGGTACAACATCTCAAATACATTAGACTGGTGTGGGTCTCCAACCATTTAGGAACCCTCAAATCAATAGTACAGGGGTCTTGAATCAGCCACAAAATTGCTTCAGGAAGAATTGGGTGGAGCACTGGTTTCATATGTACCCTGCCGCTCATGTCAAGGTCTATGAAAATAACCAAACACAAGGCTGAGTACTCAGATCTTATAGGAACCTCCCCAATAGTGAATGGCCATCTGTATATTCATAGTTCCCCAGGTCTGTAGACAGATGCGGGTTTCACGTCCGGGACCTCTGCCTATCAGACATTTATAGAATATTTTATGGATAACACATAAATGTATGGGAAAACTCCTCTTGTAAATAGTGCGCCTCAAGTTTCTTCTGCTGTTTGCAGTGGAATGTAGTCATCATAGCTAATATGAGGGAAGGATTCCTGAGAGGGGGTATACATCTACTATATCCATATTCTGTGGATATCTACCCTAATAAAGCTTATGGACGGTGAGTGCAGTGATGAGACCGACCCTTTATCAACATGTTCTGTCCCACAAACTAATGTAGTACACTGCACTGACCGCCGATAGACTTTATTCTCCAAAGACAATTTAAGTTTGTTATATGTATTAAAATACTTTTTTTCCCAGAATTATCTAAGAATTATCGACAAGGAAAATGGACTCAAGATAAAGCTTAGAAACATATATTTCTTTACAGCTCCTGATATAGGTATTGCGGTCTTTAAAAACAGTAGTCCCCAACTTCTGCCTCCTCAGCAAGTTATCCCCTAGCCATTGGTAGATCATAACTTGCTGATTACGGGTGTTTCACTGCCAGGACCCCCACCAATCCTAAGAACAGGGTGTCTGGAACAAGCGGCTGTTAAGAATGCGCAACAACACTTCTTTCATTATGGGACAATGATGGGGCTGATATGCTGATGATGGACTATGATGGGGCTGATGTGCTGATGATGGACTATGATGGGGCTGATGTGCTGATGATGGACTATGATGGGGTTGATGTGCTGATGATGGACTATGATGGGGCTGATGTGCTGATGATGAACTATGATTGGGATGATGAAGTCTGCAATAACAGAGCATAGCAGTACAACCCCTTAGCCTGGAGTGCCCTAACAAATAGCTGGGGAGGGTCCGAGCTCACAGTCAGACCTTAGAAGAAGAGTTAATAGTTTTGTTTCTTCTGTCTTAAAGGACAAAAAAGGCTTACAGTATATACTCGCGTATAAGTCGAGATTTTCAGCCCATTTTTTGGGGCTGAAAGTCCCCCTCTCGGCTTATACGCGAGTCATATACCGGGGGTCGGCCAGGGAGGGGGAGCGGGGGGTGTCGGAGATCATACTCACCTCTCCTGGCATGTTTCTGCAGCCCCCCGTGCTTATTCCATCTTCTCGGCGCTGTTCTTCCTGCTTTCAGCGGTCACGTGGTACGCTCATTACCCTCATTAATATGCACATATGTAATGAGCGGCACCACGTGACCGCAGAAAGCAGGAAGAACAGCACTGAGAAGATGGAACAAGCACGGGGGGCTGCAGAGACATGCCAGGAGAGGTGAGTATAACGGGGGGAGCCATATTCACCTGTGCCCCATTCCACCGCTGCGCATCGCTCTGCTGTCTTGCTTCCTCTGGCAGTGACGTTAAGGTCAGAGGGTGCCATGACGTAGTTAGCAGGCGCCCTCTGCCTGAACAGTCACTGCAGAGCCAGCAACGCTGAGGAGCAGCAGCTGCAGCAGTGACAAGGTGAGTATATAGTTTTTTTTTTCATTTTTTTAATTGAGGCTGCGGCAGCAGCATTGTAAGGGGCCACTAATCACTGTGCAGCAATACAAGGGGCCACTCATCACTGTGCAGCATTATAAGGGGCCACTCATCACTGTGCAGCATTATAAGGGGCCACTCATCACTGTGCAGCATTATAAGGGGCCACTCATCACTGTGCAGCATTATAAGGGGCCACTCATCACCTTGCAGCATTATAAGGGGCCACTCATCACCGTGCAGCATAATAAGGGGCCACTAATCACCGTGCAGCATAATAAGGAGCCACTAATCACTGCAGCATTTCAAGGGGCCACTAATCACTGTGCAGCATTATAAGGGGCCACTCATCACTGTGCAGCATTACAAGGGGCCACTCATCACTGTGCAGCATTACAAGGGGCCACTAATAACTGTGCAGCATTACAAGGGGCCACTAATCACTGTGCAGCATTACAAGGGGCCACTAATCACTGTGCAGCATTACAAGGGGCCACTAATCACTGTGCAGCATTATATGGGGCCAGTAATCACTGTGCAGCATTATATGGGGCCAGTAATCACTGTGCAGCATTATATGGGGCCACTCATCACTGTGCTGCATTATAAGAGGCCACTCATTACTGTGCAGCATTATAAGGGGGCCTCTCATTACTGTGCAGCATTATACGGGGCCACTAATCACTGTGCAGCATTACAAAGGGCCACTAATCACCGTGCAGCATAAGGGGCCACTAATCACTGCAGCATTTCAAGGGGCCACTAATCACTGTGCAGCATTATAAGTGGCCACTAATCACCGTGCAGCATTGTAAGGGGCCACTAATCAATGTGCAGCATTATAAGGGGCCACTAATCACTGTGCAGCATTATAAGGGGCCACTAATCACTGTGCAGCATTATAAGGGGCCACTAATCACTGTGCAGCATTATAAGGGGCCACTAATCATTGTGCAGCATTATAAGGGGCCACTCTCCATGCAGCATTATAAGGGGCCACCAATCACTGTGAAGCATTATATGGGGCATATGTTATTATGGACCATGTAATAGGGCTACCATTATTCACTGTGCAGCATTATTAGGCATATTTTTGTATGGAGCATCTTATGGAACCCATCATGAACTTTATGGAGCATTATATGGGGCCATCATGAACTTTATGGAGCATCTTATGGGGCCCATTTTATTTTTGAAATTTACCAGTAGCTTCGGCATTTTCCACCCTAGGTTTATAGGCGAGTCAATAAGTTTTCCCAGTTTTTTGTGACAAAATTAGGGTGGTCGGCTTATACATGGGTCGGCTTATACGCGAGTATATACGGACTTCTAAAGAAAATTGCCCCCAAGTTATTTTGAGCGACCCCGCCTGCTGTACCATCCTTGTGATTTACGAGAACGTTTCTCACTTCCTGCTAGGACAGCGGAAACCCAAGGAGTAAAGAGAGAAGGTCCTTATGGCTGCATGGAGTAATGCTGGAAATCTCTAAGTCTGCGGGGACAACAGAGACTTTAGAAGAAGGCAAACCAAGGTTTAGTGCTAGCACTAGTGTGAGAGAAGGTTTATACTACAGGAGAGAAGTGCTGTAACAGGAAAGAACCTAACAAATAAAAAAGATTGTAGACAAACCAGATTTTGCTATCTATTCATGTCATTGCCTTCCATATTACAGAGAAATTTCCCTAAATCCGGTATCTGATAATCCACAATGATGTATATTCAGGGTCGAACTGGGGTGTCTGGGGCCCACCAGGGGAATGGACTCTAGGGCCCCATCCTACAGCTATATGCTAATATCTGTCAGTCGTTATCCCCATTATAGTGGAGCATCGGCTGTAAAACACAGGCGGCTCCTGCACATCTACTGTGCACCCCCATAACTGGGATGTATAATTACGGTAGTTTACATTAATGTGGTTCTTTGGTTAAAACAATTTATCACCGATCCATGGGCTCTATAGGATAGCTGATCGCATACGTCCGACCATTAGAAACTGCACCGACCGGAAGAATGAGAAAGTTTTATCGTTGATAGGACACTTATCCCCATTTTAAAATGGAGCAGCAGGTTAGATATCTGACCGAAGCTTCATTCATTCTCTTTGGAGCTTCTATAAAAATACAAGTGCAGCCACTGAGGGAATGAATGGATCAGTTGTCAAGTCGGACATGCCACTCCAGTCTAATGGGGATAAAAAGTTCCACATTTTGCTGAATGGGTCCAAGTAGTTAGACCCCCCCAATCAATACGTTATCACTTGTCCTGTGAATAGGAGATTACGTTTTTCCACAGGAAACCCCTGTAAGTGCATCTCTGCCGCTGTTTACAAAGTATTTAATCTCTAATGGAAATAAAGAATATTCTCCTAATTAATATCAGAGAAGACTAATGACCGTCAAACACAACACAATCCACTGTACCAAGACCAATAATACCACATACAGGGGAGAAATACCACCACACCATGACCAGACCACATAGTACCCGCATCATATCACATAAAAGGCACAAATACAACCACACCATGACCAGACCACATATTACCACCACATAGTGACCGAATAATATGACATATTACCAGCATATAGGGACCAAATAATAATTCATACACGGAGAAATACTTCCACACTGTGAACAGTCCACAAATTACCACCACTTATTGATGGAATACTACAGTACTGATTATGAATACAAACCACAATAATAACAACACTGTTATTACCACCAGTGACATTATACACAGTACCTCTGTATATAGTGTCAGTGTACAGGTAATACAGTGATTACCAGTGACATTATACACAGGAGCTCAGTGATCACTGGCAACATTATTGTCAAGGTTTGCTCAGCTTGTGGGATTAGGTAGTTCAGAGGTTAATGTGGATGGCCTCACTCTGAGATTCTGGGAGGCTTTTTAAAGCCTCATTGTGGGCTCATTCCTCATCGTTTATACTCAGACCCTTGGCCGAGTGTGTGTGACCCTGGTGTGCTTTGTGACTGTAATACTTTATGCTTGTTTGGTTTTGATCTGGTTCTGTCCCTGTTACGAGTTCTGCCTGTCCCTCTTGTACTGCGTTGCTATCTCTGTGTATGACTCATTGCCTATGACCTGACTATTCTCTGATTGCCCCTCTTGTACTGTGCAGCTATCTCCATGTATGACTCATTGCTTACGTTCTGACTACTCTCTGCTCGCCCCTCTGGTATCGCGCCGCCCTCTCCATGTATGACCGCCCGTTTGTCTGACCTGAGTTCCCCTCGCCTCTACTCCAGGATTCCTGTAGTAGAGTCCTACAATCATCTTCAGAAGTGGGACACTAAGCCCCGCCCCCTGTGGTCACATGATCGTAGGTCCTTGTACTTCTTACTACCTTCAGCATCGCAGGTCCCGTCTGCCTCAACTTTCCCTGCAGTATCGGACCCCGGGCCCTCCCGCAGTAGGGGTGAGTCACGCTGCTCAGCCGTGGCAGTTCGCCGACGCTGACAGGATCCTGATATTTATACACAGAAGATCTGCATACAGTGTCAGTGTAATACAGTGACCACCAGTGAAATTATACACAGGAGCTTTTGGAAGTGCATTGAGCAGCAGGGTGGTTTGCTGGTGAAGGGAAAAAAAATCTCTTTAAATCTTCTGCCTGAGCGAGTGTAAACGAGCTGAGTGTGACCTGAGCGTAAGTGCGAACGGTGGTAAGTGTGTGACTTGTGATTCAGTGACTTTGGATTCAGGGAGTTTGCAAAGGAGGTATTACTGAATTGCTGTTATATTTTATTAATACTTTTTATTTATTTTTACTTATCTTTTCTGTCTGGTGCAATCCCCATTAGGAATGTGCTCCACTATTGCCAATGCCATCCAGTGTACGTCTTGCCGCATGTACGCAATCCTTGACCAGCCAGTCGAGGGTGCATACTGCTGTGCGAGATGTGAGCACATTGTGCATTTGGAAGCCCAGATACTGGATTTAAATGTGCAGCTGGCAACACTGAGATCAATAGACAATATGGAAAGGAGACTTCTACTCACTGAGCAGACGCTCAATGAGATAGATGAGGGGGGGATGCTAGGTTGGAGCTGCAGGACAGTGAAGCAGTAAGATGGGTGACAGTTAGAAGGTGGGGTAGACAGAAGAGTGCCAGGGAGGCTAGTCCTGATCTGGCACAACCCAATAAGTTTGCCAAGTTGGCAGATGAGGGGAGTGTCAGTGCAGGGGTAGCACTGCTGCAGCAAGGCATGTCCTCTGAAAGCCAGAGGAGTATATGCTCCAGTAAGGGGAGAAATAGGAGAGCAGGGCAGGCCAGACAGGTGCTGGTAGTGGGGGACTCAATTATTAGGGGAACAGATAGGGCAATCTGTCACAAAGAAAGGGATCGTCGAACGGTGTGCTGCCTATCTGGCGCGCAAGTCTGACACATCGCTGACCGGGTTGACAGATTACTGGGAGGGGCTGGTGAGGATCCAGCGGTCATGGTGCACATTGGTACAAATGACACAGAGGTAGGTGGAAGGTCCTTAAAGATGATTTCAGGGAATTAGGCTGCAATCTTAAGGCAAGGACCTCCAAGGTGGTATTTTTGGAAATATTTCCTGTACCACGTGCCACGCCAGAGAGGAGATTAGGGAAGTTAATAAGTGGTTCAAGAATTAGTGTAGGAAGGAGGGGTTTGGGTTCCTGGAGAACTGGGCCGACTTCTCAGTTGGCTACAGGTTCTACGCTAGGGACGGGCTGCACCTCAATGGGGAGGGTGCAGCTGTGCTGGGGAAAAAAATGGCTAGAAGGGTGGAGGAGTGTTTAAATTTGGAACTAGGGGAGGGTATTCATTTTATAAGAGGGGAAGACTGTGTAGATAGAGACCTGGGCACAAATAATGAAATTGGGGGTGGTAGTGGCATGGGGGGTGAGGTTAGAACAGTTAATAATTTAAGAAATAGAGGTACAGACATACATAAAGTGCATGTATACAAATGCCAGAAGCCTCGCCAACAAAATGGAGGACTTAGAATTAATTTTGTTGGAAGATAAGGTATATTGCACCCCCTCATAGGGTATAAGGCTGCCCCCTCATAGGGTATAATGCTTCTCCCCCCTCATAGGGTATAATGCACCCCCTCATAGGGTATAATGCTGCCCCCTCATAGGGTATAACACTAGATAGATAGATATGTGATAATTAGATGTATAGATAGATATTAGATAGATAGATCTATGGATAGACAGATAGATATAAAGATATAAAGATAATAGATAGTGAAAGATATAGGTAGCTATAGAGATAGATAGACCTAGATAGATATAGATAGATAAATAGATAGATAGGGGATAAATAGATATATGGATAGATAGATAGAAAGATAGATAGATAGATATAAAGATAATAGATAGTGATAGCTATAGATAGGTATATAGATAGATAGATAGGGGATAAATAGATAGATCTATGGATAGATGATATATAGATGGATAGATATAAAGATAATAGATAGAGATAGATATAGATAGGTATAGAGATAGATGGATATAGACTATTTATATCTATCTATATCTACCTCTATATCTATCTATCTATCTATATCTATCTCTATATCTAAGATAGAGACAGATAGATATAGAGATAGAGATATAGATATACAGATAGAAATAGATAGATATAGAGATATATAGATATAGAGACAGATAGATATAGAGATAGATATAGATAGATATAGAGATATATAAAAAACAAACCACAATACTCACCTCTCCTCCTGCTCCCACGCTGATGACGGCTTCAGTGTCAGCAGCTGACCCGTCTGCCAGACACACAGCGGGTGCGCGATGAAGTGACGTCATCGCGCATCGGCTGTGAGTCAGGAGCAGAGGGGACTGATGGGAGAGAGATGCTCTCTCTTCCACTGCAATTGAGCGCGGCGCCGGCTGCCTAGGTTGGGGAGCGGGGCCCCGGGGTGAGTGAAGGCCGAGAGTGAATGAATATTCATTTCTCTTTAGTAGTGGGGTCAGTGGCTCCTGCCTCCTGACACCCGCTGCTGCTCCGCTGGCAGGGCCCCCATAGCAGCTGTGTGGCACTGGCTGGGGGCCCCTGGAGCAGTGGGGGCCCTAGGCAACTGCTGTTCCTGTATACCAGTAGAGGTGCCAGGGCCCACCAGATGCCAGGGCCCACCGGAGAATCAGTCCGACGCTACCTGTCTGTATATATAATGTCAGTGTACAAGTAATAGAATGATCACTGGAGACATACACAGGAGTTCTGTATATAGTGTATAGTGTACAGGTAATACAGTGACTCACCAGTAACATTATACACAGGAGCTCTGCATATAGTCAGCGTACAGGTAATACAAGGATCACCAGTGACATTATACACAGGAGCTCTGTATATACTATATAATGTAAGTGTCCAGGTAAATCACTGACTTACCAGTGACCTCTGTATTTGTAGCGATTCATCTTCGCTTTTCTTCCTCTTCCAGCCAGGACACGTTTGCTGCAGAAAATAACACACTATACTTGATCACTTCTAGACCACATTCCCCACTTTCCCCCCCGACTTCTACACTTTATGTGTAAAGGTCAGCCAGGGCAGTAGTCGTGGCTGAGTATTTCGGGTTCGGGCATTGTATACCCTGACCTCCCTCTACAGGAAAACGGTACCTCTTCTCTTGCATGGTACGGTGAATACTCACCGTGCCGTCAGCGTCCCCTTTGCTACGCCGACTTGATGCTGATCCTTGATCCCAATGAATAGAGACACAGTCCAGGGCAACTCTTAACTGAGCAAATTTATTTTCTTCAGGACACAGCACATCCACATAGTTTCCAGCATTTTCATCACAGTAAAGACAGCACATTACTTCATCTTTCCCTTCACTGTTCCTTGCAGTGTTTCCGTTTGACGAAGCGTCTCAGATGGCTCCTCAGTGTCCTCCCTGTATAGCGTCACCACGGTGAAGCGCTCTCCAGCATGTTTCGCCCCGGACATCAGAGATTCAGCCCACGTAGCTTTCCACCACATTCTGGAGTGACCTGCCCGTACCCTTTTACGGTAACCTTCAATCTTCCTCTGTTTACTTACACTCTTTTCCACTTTATTGCTGATTCTGCAGTACCGTGTTCTTCTCTAGATGGCTGGGCATCAGCTTTAACATCACGGGGTAGTTAGGCAGCTCAGGCATATAGCCCACCCGAGCACAAAGGGGTCAGGCCTCTGACTGCCTGAAACTGGAAGACCATCCTGGCTTATTCTCCAGCTATCCCCTCCTACAGTTAACTCCTATATGTCCTACAGCTACATCTACTGTGCAATGAGCTCAGTGCCCCATCTAGTGACCATAGCCCAGACTGCACTGTCCCTACCAAGTACAAGGTGCAGAAACATAGCTTATGCTATATAAATAATACAGCAACATGAAATATACGATAATGCGCAACAATGGTATAACATATATATAAATATATATACAAGTACAACAGCAACATGGGGGTTTAAAGGGGTAAGACTCTCAACCCCTTACACATGTCTACATATTGATATTAGTCATGTATTATACTACAGCACAGGCACCATTTTGATGAATGCAAACCTTTTTTTTGTAACCCCACAAACACCCGGAGCACCAGAATCTCAATAACTGAAATTTACAAATACAGATTACACAACAACCACAAGATGCATTTCATCACCCAGGTCACCTCATTTTAATCAGTATAACAGCGTAGACCTGACACTGTCTGTACTTTACTGTTCACAATCCTGCTGACAGGATCCCTTTAAATCTAAATTTTAATAAGTTTGTTCTTTTCTGCGCTAAACGTCCCCCAAACCCTGAGGACGGCGAGTATACCTTGGTTGTGTTTTGCTGTATGTGTATACAAAAGTAAAAGAAGAGCACCTATCAGGGGCTCAGAAAAGTTGGGTGGCATGTGTGCTAGTGTGTGACCCAGCGCAGGTGTCTCACTGGCCTATCAAAACAGTGACCGATAGCAGCAAACAGTGTGATGTGGATGTGAGAACTGTCTGCGGGGTGCGCTTAGGTGAGTGGACAAAAGAATATGGGAGGTTCACCTTTATAGTAACATCCCAGGGCAGGTGTGTCGTGAGCAAGTGGTGTTCAAGAAATATTGGTGGCAGTGGTTGTGACTTATCCTGACACACAATGTACAGGGAAATGGGAAAATTGTGAAAAAAAACGCAATTCTGACCTTAATTATGTTTACGGCGTACATTATGTGGTAAAAATGACCATGTAATATGATTCTCCTCATCAGTATGATTACAGAGATACTAAACGTGCCCAGATTTTTAAATTATTTTAGTGGTAGAAAAAAAATCAAGACTTTGAAATAAAAAATATGTTGGAGTTTGTGTTGCCATTTTCCGAGACCCGTAGTTTTACTTTTTCGTTCAATAGAGCTATGAGAGGGATTATTTTTTCATAAGGCGAGACGTTATTATGGATATTACTTTGGGATACATATGACATTTTAGTTGCTTGTTACGTATTTTAAGTGGTATTGCAGCGACCAAAAAATACCGCAATGTTGGCGTTTTTAAATTTTTTGTGTTTACCAATTGGGTTAATTATTTTTATATTTTGATAGCTCGGACTTTGCTGGATGTGGCGATATCACTTGACATTTTTTTTTATGTTCATTTTCAATGGAGGAAAATTGAACTTTTATGAGTTTTTTTTCAGATTTGTTTAAATTTTTTTTTGTTGTTTTACTTTTCTTTTCACTTCATTTATCGCTCCCTAAGGCCCCTTTCACACTTCAGTTTTTTGCAATCAGTCACAATCCGTCAGGTTTTGACAAAAACGGATCCTCAATTTTTTTTGGAGGATCCGTTTTTTCCCCATTGACTTGCATTAATGGCGGATTGTGACGGATGGCTGTCCGTTTCATCCGTTTTTTTTTTGAGGATCCGCCAAAAGTTGCTGTCCGTCACCATCCTCAAAGATTTCAAAACGGAGCTTGCAACAAAACTCTCTCTCTCTCTCCTTCCCGACCAGCATTTCCTTTAAATTTCCTCATTTTCAGGATCCTGTGCCATCCGTTCACATCAGTTCAGAACGGATCCGCTTGTCTGCCTTTTTGGCGGATTTGAACTGATGCAAAAAACTGAAGTGTGAAAGAGGCCTAAGCTGTACTACATACAGGGGCTAATGGTGCAGCAGAAGTGTGAACTTTTTGATGCTTTTGTTTAATATTTTCCACTATATTATATGGAGAGCATAAAAAACGCATGCAAAATTCCAATGAAGTCTCCAATTGTGGAACTGAAGCATTCCTCTACTAAAAAAAATGCATTCGAAAAAACTGCCACAAAAAAATACAATAAAAAGTTTTGATTGCTTTAGTGCGAATACCTATGGAAACAATGCAGCACTTCTGCACGTGTGAACATGGCCCAGGAGAGACTCTGGACAATTTGTATGTTCTACACCAGGTTCACACTTGGGGTTATTTATTTTTTTATCACTACTTAGAATTACAGACAAATTAAAAAAAGTGATCTGAGCCAATTATATGGAAAAAATACAATATTATTTAACATTTATTCTGAAGCTATATGAAATAATTCCGACTACAGCAATGGTCTGTGCCCATCACGGGTGATCCGTGTTACCGGGAAGAGAGGAGGAGACATTCCTACAAGGAGCTGACAATAGATACATCACATTATCTCACATATGAGGATACAGAATTATACAGGTTTGAAAATATCAAATAGAAAGATTTGCCTGTAAACAGGTAAAAAAGCAAAAACAGTAAATAAAGCAATGACTTGCGCTATTGTACCGGTAAGTTTTTATACATCTCATCCCAATCCAGCTAACCCCTATCCGTACAGTGGCAGCTGGTATTGGATGGTCTGCCATGGGTAACATAACTAGTTCTCCTATATTAGACCCATTGCCATGTTCGTCTTTATGACATCACAGAAGCGTTGTCCACGAGTCATGGAATGTTCCGCAAGAACGGTCAGTGCGAGGCAAGCAGAGATAGAGAGGAGAGCTGAACACTAACCCAGAGCGACTTGTAAATCACTTTTTACTTGTTTTGTTTATTTTTTTTACTTTTATTTCTTTTTTTTGGGAGTGTTTTCTACCATCCGCACACACTTTTGTGTGTGTGGAGGGGAAGGCAGCCTAATGGCTGCACCCGTAGCTGGAGGAAAGTTCCAACCACGGAGACGTCTCCCACATGCCAGGACATCCCTATACAGTCAGAGGCCTGAACACCACCAAAGGCCAACTGGCTTCACGGGGTATGTGATGGCAGTGCTTTATTATATCGTGTCAATTATTAAATGCCTGTTCAAAACACCAGAAAAGGCAAAGGACCGATATTCCAGACTGAAAAGTCCACCACCATATCCTACAATGCCCGAAATAGGCCGATTCGTACAACCTGCAGCAAACATCAGCGCAGAGCCAGAGGGTATGAAGGAACGCCTGATACTCACCAGAACAGTAGATGAGGAAGAGACAACAGCCACATTGCCCAGGAGCCCATCCCCATGCACCTGGATGGAGCTAACTCCCTCTCAAGCACGTATACTCCTCAGTATGCCTTACGACCATCAACCGCGTATTAAGGTGACTGCTAAACAAGGCTACAATCCTACACCACACCTGCCAGTCAGCTATACCACTGGAAAGATCATGCAAGTAATGCTGATGAGCCCACAGGATGTACAACGTGCCTACAAGAGAGATTTGGGTTTCCTTCCAAGTCCTAGGAAGATCATTCTCCCGAGAAGAGAATTCCGCGGCACTTTGATTTAGCCGGCGGAAAATGTAGTGGCGAGTTGCTTGCAGCAAGCACATACCATCTTCTGCACAGCTGCTTCTTAGACAGATTTTCCGGTTTTGACTATGGCTTGATCAATGGATCATGTTTCTATACTGCCGCCTGCCCTGACCTCTGCTTGTTTAAAGTTATGCATCTACACTGCCGCCTGCCCTGACCTTTGCTTGCTCAATGGATTATGTTTTTGAACTGCCGCCTGCCTGACCTCTGCTTGCTCAATGGATTGTTTCTGCACTGCCGCCTGCCTTCACCTCTGCTTGCTCAATGGATTATGTTTTTGAACTGCCGCCTACCCTGACCTCTGCTTGCTCAATGGATTATGTTTCTGCACTGCCGCCTGCCTTGACCTCTGCTTGCTCAGTGGATTATGTTTTTGAACTGCCGCCTGCCCTGACCTCTGCTTGCTCAATGGATTATGTTTTTGAACTGACGCCTGCCCTGACCTCTGCTTGCTCAATGGATTATGTTTCTGCACTGCCGCCTGCCTGACCTCTGCTTGCTCAATGGATTATGTTTTTGAACTGCCGCCTGCCCTGACCTCAGCTTGCTCAATGGATTATGTTTCTGCACTGCCGCCTGCCCTGACCTCAGCTTGCTCAATGGATTATGCTTCTGCACTGCCGCCTGCCCTGACCTCTGCTTGTTTCCGGTTATTAATCTGTGATACTAATAAAAATGTATATTATTCTGCACTATATGGACTGTGGGTCGTTTTTTTTCTTTGGTTTTATGGTTGTTTCCGGTTATGTTTTTGCACTGCTGCCTGCCCTGACCTCTGCTTGTTTCCGGTTATGTTTCTGCACTGCTGCCTGCCCTGACCTTTGCTTGTTTCTGACTACTCATTTGCCTGCTGATTTTGTACTTCTTCCTCAATGCCTGCACTTTTAAGACCCCAGTAGAGCTAATTTATATAAATCCTGCATCCTAACAATGAAGCCGGGTTATAGGGCTTCTGATCACAATGGTAGGATGATGCCTCAATGTGAAGAAGGGTAGCACCAGTTCTTCACCTAACAGTATGGAATGCTTATCTAAAAAAATGAAAAAGGAACAGTACAGTATAGACAAAGGTCCCATAAACTCAACAAGAACAAACCATTAAGAACTTTAAGCATAAACATGTGAGACAACAAACCAAGTGGCTCAGAATACCACATCCGACCCAACCAGCAGTTTTGTTGAAGGTATTTTCCTCTGATCTTTCGTTAAGAGGGTACAACATCTCAAATACATTAGACTGGTGTGGGTCTCCAACCATTTAGGAACCCTCAAATCAATAGTACAGGGGTCTTGAATCAGCCACAAAATTGCTTCAGGAAGAATTGGGTGGAGCACTGGTTTCATATGTACCCTGCCGCTCATGTCAAGGTCTATGAAAATAACCAAACACAAGGCTGAGTACTCAGATCTTATAGGAACCTCCCCAATAGTGAATGGCCATCTGTACATTCATAGTTCCCCAGGTCTGTAGACAGATGCGGGTTTCACGTCCGGGACCTCTGCCTATCAGACATTTATAGAATATTTTATGGATAACACATAAATGTATGGGAAAACTCCTCTTGTAAATAGTGCGCCTCAAGTTTCTTCTGCTGTTTGCAGTGGAATGTAGTCATCATAGCTAATATGAGGGAAGGATTCCTGAGAGGGGGTATACATCTACTATATCCATATTCTGTGGATATCTACCCTAATAAAGCTTATGGACGGTGAGTGCAGTGATGAGACCGACCCTTTATCAACATGTTCTGTCCCACAAACTAATGTAGTACACTGCACTGACCGCCGATAGACTTTATTCTCCAAAGACAATTTAAGTTTGTTATATGTATTAAAATACTTTTTTTCCCAGAATTATCTAAGAATTATCGACAAGGAAAATGGACTCAAGATAAAGCTTAGAAACATATATTTCTTTACAGCTCCTGATATAGGTATTGCGGTCTTTAAAAACAGTAGTCCCCAACTTCTGCCTCCTCAGCAAGTTATCCCCTAGCCATTGGTAGATCATAACTTGCTGATTACGGGTGTTTCACTGCCAGGACCCCCACCAATCCTAAGAACAGGGTGTCTGGAACAAGCGGCTGTTAAGAATGCGCAACAACACTTCTTTCATTATGGGACAATGATGGGGCTGATATGCTGATGATGGACTATGATGGGGCTGATGTGCTGATGATGGACTATGATGGGGCTGATGTGCT
This sequence comes from Dendrobates tinctorius, assembly GCF_039654945.1. Lineage (NCBI taxonomy): Eukaryota > Metazoa > Chordata > Amphibia > Anura > Dendrobatidae > Dendrobates > Dendrobates tinctorius. The sequence goes on along the minus strand of NW_027362165.1, from coordinate 132,508 downwards.
GATGATGGACTATGATGGGGTTGATGTGCTGATGATGGACTATGATGGGGCTGATGTGCTGATGATGAACTATGATTGGGATGATGAAGTCTGCAATAACAGAGCATAGCAGTACAACCCCTTAGCCTGGAGTGCCCTAACAAATAGCTGGGGAGGGTCCGAGCTCACAGTCAGACCTTAGAAGAAGAGTTAATAGTTTTGTTTCTTCTGTCTTAAAGGACAAAAAAGGCTTACAGTATATACTCGCGTATAAGTCGAGATTTTCAGCCCATTTTTTGGGGCTGAAAGTCCCCCTCTCGGCTTATACGCGAGTCATATACCGGGGGTCGGCCAGGGAGGGGGAGCGGGGGGGGGTGTCGGAGATCATACTCACCTCTCCTGGCATGTTTCTGCAGCCCCCCGTGCTTATTCCATCTTCTCGGCGCTGTTCTTCCTGCTTTCAGCGGTCACGTGGTACGCTCATTACCCTCATTAATATGCACATATGTAATGAGCGGCACCACGTGACCGCAGAAAGCAGGAAGAACAGCACTGAGAAGATGGAACAAGCACGGGGGGCTGCAGAGACATGCCAGGAGAGGTGAGTATAACGGGGGGAGCCATATTCACCTGTGCCCCATTCCACCGCTGCGCATCGCTCTGCTGTCTTGCTTCCTCTGGCAGTGACGTTAAGGTCAGAGGGTGCCATGACGTAGTTAGCAGGCGCCCTCTGCCTGAACAGTCACTGCAGAGCCAGCAACGCTGAGGAGCAGCAGCTGCAGCAGTGACAAGGTGAGTATATAGTTTTTTTTTTTCATTTTTTTAATTGAGGCTGCGGCAGCAGCATTGTAAGGGGCCACTAATCACTGTGCAGCAATACAAGGGGCCACTCATCACTGTGCAGCATTATAAGGGGCCACTCATCACTGTGCAGCATTATAAGGGGCCACTCATCACTGTGCAGCATTATAAGGGGCCACTCATCACTGTGCAGCATTATAAGGGGCCACTCATCACCTTGCAGCATTATAAGGGGCCACTCATCACCGTGCAGCATAATAAGGGGCCACTAATCACCGTGCAGCATAATAAGGAGCCACTAATCACTGCAGCATTTCAAGGGGCCACTAATCACTGTGCAGCATTATAAGGGGCCACTCATCACTGTGCAGCATTACAAGGGGCCACTCATCACTGTGCAGCATTACAAGGGGCCACTAATAACTGTGCAGCATTACAAGGGGCCACTAATCACTGTGCAGCATTACAAGGGGCCACTAATCACTGTGCAGCATTACAAGGGGCCACTAATCACTGTGCAGCATTATATGGGGCCAGTAATCACTGTGCAGCATTATATAGGGCCAGTAATCACTGTGCAGCATTATATGGGGCCACTCATCACTGTGCTGCATTATAAGAGGCCACTCATCACTGTGCAGCATTATAAGGGGGCCTCTCATCACTGTGCAGCATTATACGGGGCCACTAATCACTGTGCAGCATTACAAAGGGCCACTAATCACCGTGCAGCATAAGGGGCCACTAATCACTGCATTTCAAGGGGCCACTAATCACTGTGCAGCATTATAAGTGGCCACTAATCACCGTGCAGCATTGTAAGGGGCCACTAATCAATGTGCAGCATTATAAGGGGCCACTAATCACTGTGCAGCATTATAAGGGGCCACTAATCACTGTGCAGCATTATAAGGGGCCACTAATCATTGTGCAGCATTATAAGGGTCCACTCTCCATGCAGCATTATAAGGGGCCACCAATCACTGTGCAGCATTATATGGGGCATATGTTATTATGGACCATGTTATAGGGCTACCATTATTCACTGTGCAGCATTATTAGGCATATTTTTGTATGGAGCATCTTATGGAACCCATCATGAACTTTATGGAGCATTATATGGGGCCATCATGAACTTTATGGAGCATCTTATGGGGCCCATTTTATTTTTGAAATTTACCAGTAGCTTCGGCATTTTCCACCCTAGGTTTATAGGCGAGTCAATAAGTTTTCCCAGTTTTTTGTGACAAAATTAGGGTGGTCGGCTTATACATGGGTCGGCTTATACACGAGTATATACGGACTTCTAAAGAAAATTGCCCCCAAGTTATTTTGAGCGACCCCGCCTGCTGTACCATCCTTGTGATTTACGAGAACGTTTCTCACTTCCTGCTAGGACAGCGGAAACCCAAGGAGTAAAGAGAGAAGGTCCTTATGGCTGCATGGAGTAATGCTGGAAATCTCTAAGTCTGCGGGGACAACAGAGACTTTAGAAGAAGGCAAACCAAGGTTTAGTGCTAGCACTAGTGTGAGAGAAGGTTTATACTACAGGACAGAAGTGCTGTAACAGGAAAGAACCTAACAAATAAAAAAGATTGTAGACAAACCAGATTTTGCTATCTATTCATGTCATTGCCTTCCATATTACAGAGAAATTTCCCTAAATCCGGTATCTGATAATCCACAATGATGTATATTCAGGGTCGAACTGGGGTGTCTGGGGCCCACCAGGGGAATGGACTCTAGGGCCCCATCCTACAGCTATATGCTAATATCTGTCAGTCGTTATCCCCATTATAGTGGAGCATCGGCTGTAAAACACAGGCGGCTCCTGTACATCTACTGTGCATCCCCATAACTGGGATGTATAATTACGGTAGTTTACATTAATGTGGTTCTTTGGTTAAAACAATTTATCACCGATCCATGGGCTCTATAGGATAGCTGATCGCATACGTCCGACCATTAGAAACTGCACCGACCGGAAGAATGAGAAAGTTTTATCGTTGATAGGACACTTATCCCCATTTTAAAATGGAGCAGCAGGTTAGATATCTGACCGAAGCTTCATTCATTCTCTTTGGAGCTTCTATAAAAATACAAGTGCAGCCACTGAGGGAATGAATGGATCAGTGGTCAAGTCGGACATGCCACTCCAGTCTAATGGGGATAAAAAGTTCCACATTTTGCTGAATGGGTCCAAGTAGTTAGACCCCCCCAATCAATACGTTATCACTTGTCCTGTGAATAGGAGATTACGTTTTTCCACAGGAAACCCCTGTAAGTGCATCTCTGCCGCTGTTTACAAAGTATTTAATCTCTAATGGAAATAAAGAATATTCTCCTAATTAATATCAGAGAAGACTAATGACCGTCAAACACAACACAATCCACTGTACCAAGACCAATAATACCACATACAGGGGAGAAATACCACACCATGACCAGACCACATAGTACCCGCATCATATCACATAAAAGGCACAAATACAACCACACCATGACCAGACCACATATTACCACCACATAGTGACCGAATAATATGACATATTACCAGCATATAGGGACCAAATAATAATTCATACACGGAGAAATACTTCCACACTGTGAACAGTCCACAAATTACCACCACTTATTGATGGAATACTACAGTACTGATTATGAATACAAACCACAATAATAACAACACTGTTATTACCACCAGTGACATTATACACAGTACCTCTGTATATAGTGTCAGTGTACAGGTAATATAGTGATTACCAGTGACATTATACACAGGAGCTCAGTGATCACTGGCAACATTATTGTCAAGGTTTGCTCAGCTTGTGGGATTAGGTAGTTCAGAGGTTAATGTGGATGGCCTCACTCTGAGATTCTGGGAGGCTTTTTAAAGCCTCATTGTGGGCTCATTCCTCATCGTTTATACTCAGACCCTTGGCCGAGTGTGTGTGACCCTGGTGTGCTTTGTGACTGTAATACTGTATGCTTGTTTGGTTTTGATCTGGTTCTGTCCCTGTTACGAGTTCTGCCTGTCCCTCTTGTACTGCGTTGCTATCTCTGTGTATGACTCATTGCCTATGACCTGACTATTCTGATTGCCCCTCTTGTACTGTGCAGCTATCTCCATGTATGACTCATTGCTTACGTTCTGACTACTCTCTGCTCGCCCCTCTGGTATCGCGCCGCCCTCTCCATGTATGACCGCCCGTTTGTCTGACCTGAGTTCCCCTCGCCTCTACTCCAGGATTCCTGTAGTAGAGTCCTACAATCATCTTCAGAAGTGGGACACTAAGCCCCGCCCCCTGTGGTCACATGATCGTAGGTCCTTGTACTTCTTACTACCTTCAGCATCGCAGGTCCCGTCTGCCTCAACTTTCCCTGCAGTATCGGACCCCGGGCCCTCCCGCAGTAGGGGTGAGTCACGCTGCTCAGCCATGGCAGTTCGCCGACGCTGACAGGATCCTGATATTTATACACAGAAGATCTGCATACAGTGTCAGTGTAATACAGTGACCACCAGTGAAATTATACACAGGAGCTTTTGGAAGTGCATTGAGCAGCAGGGTGGTTTGCTGGTGAAGGGAAAAAAAATCTCTTTAAATCTTCTGCCTGAGCGAGTGTAAGCGAGCTGAGTGTGACCTGAGCGTCAGTGCGAACGGTGGTAAGTGTGTGACTTGTGATTCAGTGACTTTGGATTCAGGGAGTTTGCAAAGGAGGTATTACTGAATTGCTGTTATATTTTATTAATACTTTTTATTTATTTTTACTTAGCTTTTCTGTCTGGTGCAATCCCCATTAGGAATGTGCTCCACTATTGCCAATGCCATCCAGTGTACGTCTTGACGCATGTACGCAATCCTTGACCAGCCAGTCGAGGGTGCATACTGCTGTGCGAGATGTGAGCACATTGTGCATTTGGAAGCCCAGATACTGGATTTAAATGTGCAGCTGGCAACACTGAGATCAATAGACAATATGGAAAGGAGACTTCTACTCACTGAGCAGACGCTCAATGAGATAGATGAGGGGGGGATGCTAGGTTGGAGCTGCAGGACAGTGAAGCAGTAAGATGGGTGACAGTTAGAAGGTGGGGTAGACAGAAGAGTGCCAGGGAGGCTAGTCCTGATCTGGCACAACCCAATAAGTTTGCCAAGTTGGCAGATGAGGGGAGTGTCAGTGCAGGGGTAGCACTGCTGCAGCAAGGCATGTCCTCTGAAAGCCAGAGGAGTATATGCTCCAGTAAGGGGAGAAATAGGAGAGCAGGGCAGGCCAGACAGGTGCTGGTAGTGGGGGACTCAATTATTAGGGGAACAGATAGGGCAATCTGTCACAAAGAAAGGGATCGTCGAACGGTGTGCTGCCTATCTGGCGCGCAAGTCTGACACATCGCTGACCGGGTTGACAGATTACTGGGAGGGGCTGGTGAGGATCCAGCGGTCATGGTGCACATTGGTACAAATGACACAGAGGTAGGTGGAAGGTCCTTAAAGATGATTTCAGGGAATTAGGCTGCAATCTTAAGGCAAGGACTTCCAAGGTGGTATTTTTGGAAATATTTCCTGTACCACGTGCCACGCCAGAGAGGAGATTAGGGAAGTTAATAAGTGGTTCAAGAATTAGTGTAGGAAGGAGGGGTTTGGGTTCCTGGAGAACTGGGCTGACTTCTCAGTTGGCTACAGGTTCTACGCTAGGGACGGGCTGCACCTCAATGGGGAGGGTGCAGCTGTGCTGGGGAAAAAAATGGCTAGAAGGGTGGAGGAGTGTTTAAACTTGGAACTAGGGGAGGGTATTCATTTTATAAGAGGGGAAGACTGTGTAGATAGAGACCTGGGCACAAATAATGAAATTGGAGGTGGTAGTGGCATGGGGGGTGAGGTTAGAACAGTTAATAATTTAAGAAATAGAGGTACAGACATACATAAAGTGCATGTATACAAATGCCAGAAGCCTCGCCAACAAAATGGAGGACTTAGAATTAATTTTGTTGGAAGATAAGGTATATTGCACCCCCTCATAGGGTATAAGGCTGCCCCCTCATAGGGTATAAAGCTTCTCCCCCCTCATAGGGTATAATGCACCCCCTCATAGGGTATAATGCTGCCCCCTCATAGGGTATAACAATAGATAGATAGATAGATATGTGATAATTAGATGTATAGATAGATAATAGATAGATAGATCTATGGATAGACAGATAGAAATAAAGATATAAAGATAATAGATAGTGAAAGATATAGGTAGCTATAGAGATAGATAGATAGACCTAGATAGATATAGATAGATAAATAGATAGATAGGGGATAAATAGATATATGGATAGATAGATAGATAGATATAAAGATAATAGATAGTGATAGCTATAGATAGGTATATAGATAGATAGATAGGGGATAAATAGATAGATCTATGGATAGATGATATATAGATGGATAGATATAAAGATAATAGATAGAGATAGATATAGATAGGTATAGAGATAGATGGATATAGACTATTTATATCTATCTATATCTACCTCTATATCTATCTATCTATCTATCTATATCTATCTCTATATCTAAGATAGAGACAGATAGATATAGAGATAGAGATATAGATATACAGATAGAAATAGATAGATATAGAGATATATATATAGATATAGAGACAGATAGATATAGAGATAGATATAGATAGATATAGAGATATATAAAAAACAAACCACAATACTCACCTCTCCTCCTGCTCCCACGCTGATGACGGCTTCAGTGTCAGCAGCTGACCCGTCTGCCAGACACACAGCGGGTGCGCGATGAAGTGACGTCATCGCGCATCGGCTGTGAGTCAGGAGCAGAGGGGACTGATGGGAGAGAGATGCTCTCTATTCCACTGAAATTGAGCGCAGCGCCGGCTGCCTAGGTTGGGGAGCGGGGCCCCGGGGTGAGTGGAGGCCGAGAGTGAATGAATATTCATTTCTCTTTAGTAGTGGGGACAGTGGCTCCTGCCTCCTGACACCCGCTGCTGCTCCGCTGGCAGGGCCCCCATAGCAGCTGTGTGGCACTGGCTGGGGGCCCCTGGAGCAGTGGGGGCCCTAGGCAACTGCTGTCCCTGTATACCAGTAGAGGTGCCAGGGCCCACCAGATGCCAGGGCCCACCGGAGAATCAGTCCGACGCTACCTGTCTGTATATATAATGTCAGTGTACAAGTAATAGAATGATCACTGGAGACATACACAGGAGTTCTGTATATAGTGTATAGTGTACAGGTAATACAGTGACTCACCAGTAACATTATACACAGGAGCTCTGCATATAGTCAGCGTACAGGTAATACAAGGATCACCAGTGACATTATACACAGGAGCTCTGTATATACTATATAATGTAAGTGTCCAGGTAAATCACTGACTTACCAGTGACCTCTGTATTTGTAGCGATTCATCTTCGCTTTTCTTCCTCTTCCAGCCAGGACACGTTTGCTGCAGAAAATAACACACTATACTTGATCACTTCTAGACCACATTCCCCACTTTCCCCCCCGACTTCTACACTTTATGTGTAAAGGTCAGCCAGGGCAGTAGTCGTGGCTGAGTATTTCGGGTTCGGGCATTGTATACCCTGACCTCCCTCTACAGGAAAACGGTACCTCTTCTCTTGCATGGTACGGTGAATACTCACCGTGCCGTCAGCGTCCCCTTTGCTACGCCGACTTGATGCTGATCCTTGATCCCAATGAATAGAGACACAGTCCAGGGCAACTCTTAACTGAGCAAATTTATTTTCTTCAGGACACAGCACATCCACATAGTTTCCAGCATTTTCATCACAGTAAAGACAGCACATTACTTCATCTTTCCCTTCACTGTTCCTTGCAGTGTTTCCGTTTGACGAAGCGTCTCAGATGGCTCCTCAGTGTCCTCCCTGTATAGCGTCACCATGGTGAAGCGCTCTCCAGCATGTTTCGCCCCGGACATCAGAGATTCAGCCCACGTAGCTTTCCACCACATTCTGGAGTGACCTGCCCGTACCCTTTTACGGTAACCTTCAATCTTCCTCTGTTTACTTACACTCTTTTCCACTTTATTGCTGATTCTGCAGTACCGTGTTCTTCTCTAGATGGCTGGGCATCAGCTTTAACATCACGGGGTAGTTAGGCAGCTCAGGCATATAGCCCACCCGAGCACAAAGGGGTCAGGCCTCTGACTGCCTGAAACTGGAAGACCATCCTGGCTTATTCTCCAGCTATCCCCTCCTACAGTTAACTCCTATATGTCCTACAGCTACATCTACTGTGCAATGAGCTCAGTGCCCCATCTAGTGACCATAGCCCAGACTGCACTGTCCCTACCAAGTACAAGGTGCAGAAACATAGCTTATGCTATATAAATAATACAGCAACATGAAATATACGATAATGCGCAACAATGGTATAACATATATATAAATATATATACAAGTACAACAGCAACATGGGGGTTTAAAGGGGTAAGACTCTCAACCCCTTACACATGTCTACATATTGATATTAGTCATGTATTATACTACAGCACAGGCACCATTTTGATGAATGCAAACCTTTTTTTTGTAACCCCACAAACACCCGGAGCACCAGAATCTCAATAACTGAAATTTACAAATACAGATTACACAACAACCACAAGATGCATTTCATCACCCAGGTCACCTCATTTTAATCAGTATAACAGCGTAGACCTGACACTGTCTGTACTTTACTGTTCACAATCCTGCTGACAGGATCCCTTTAAATCTAAATTTTAATAAGTTTGTTCTTTTCTGCGCTAAACGTCCCCCAAACCCTGAGGACGGCGAGTATACCTTGGTTGTGTTTTGCTGTATGTGTATACAAAAGTAAAAGAAGAGCACCTATCAGGGGCTCAGAAAAGCTGGGTGGCATGTGTGCTAGTGTGTGACCCAGCGCAGGTGTCTCACTGGCCTATCAAAACAGTGACCGATAGCAGCAAACAGTGTGATGTGGATGTGAGAACTGTCTGCGGGGTGCGCTTAGGTGAGTGGACAAAAGAATATGGGAGGTTCACCTTTATAGTAACATCCCAGGGCAGGTGTGTCGTGAGCAAGTGGTGTTCAAGAAATATTGGTGGCAGTGGTTGTGACTTATCCTGACACACAATGTACAGGGAAATGGGAAAATTGTGAAAAAAAACGCAATTCTGACCTTAATTATGTTTACGGCGTACATTATGTGGTAAAAATGACCATGTAATATGATTCTCCTCATCAGTATGATTACAGAGATACTAAACGTGCCCAGATTTTTAAATTATTTTAGTGGTAGAAAAAAAATCAAGACTTTGAAATAAAAAATATGTTGGAGTTTGTGTTGCCATTTTCCGAGACCCGTAGTTTTACTTTTTCGTTCAATAGAGCTATGAGAGGGATTATTTTTTTATAAGGCGAGACATTATTATGGATATTACTTTGGGATAGATATGACATTTTAGTTGCTTGTTACGTATTTTAAGTGGTATTGCAGCGACCAAAAAATACCGCAATGTTGGCGTTTTTAAATTTTTTGTGTTTACCAATTGGGTTAATTATTTTTATATTTTGATAGCTCGGACTTTGCTGGATGTGGCGATATCACTTGACATTTTTTTTTATGTTCATTTTCAATGGAGGAAAATTGAACTTTTATGAGTTTTTTTTTCAGATTTGTTTAAATCTTTTTTTGTTGTTTTACTTTTCTTTTCACTTCATTTATCGCTCCCTAAGGCCCCTTTCACACTTCAGTTTTTTGCAATCAGTCACAATCCGTCAGGTTTTGACAAAAACGGATCCTCAGTTTTTTTTTGAGGATCCGTTTTTTCCCCATTGACTTGCATTAATGGCGGATTGTGACGGATGGCTGTCCGTTTCATCAGTTTTTTTTTTGAGGATCCGCCAAAAGTTGCTGTCCGTCACCATCCTCAAAGATTTCAAAACGGAGCTTGCAACAAAACTCTCTCTCTCTCTCTCTCCTTCCCGACCAGCGTTTCCTTTAAATTTCCTCATTTTCAGGATCCTGTGCCATCCGTTCACATCAGTTCAGAACGGATCCGCTTGTCTGCCTTTTTGGCGGATTTGAACTGATGCAAAAAACTGAAGTGTGAAAGAGGCCTAAGCTGTACTACATACAGGGGCTAATGGTGCAGCAGAAGTGTGAACTTTTTGATGCTTTTGTTTAATATTTTCCACTATAGTATATGGAGAGCATAAAAAACGCATGCAAAATTCCAATGAAGTCTCCAATTGTGGAACTGAAGCATTCCTCTACTAAAAAAAATGCATTCGAAAAAACTGCCACAAAAAAATACAATAAAAAGTTTTGATTGCTTTAGTGCGAATACCTATGGAAACAATGCAGCACTTCTGCATGTGTGAACATGGCCCAGGAGAGACTCTGGACAATTTGTACGTTCTACACCAGGTTCACACTTGGGGTTATTTATTTTTTTATCACTACTTAGAATTACAGACAAATTAAAAAAAGTGATCTGAGCCAATTATATGGAAAAAATACAATATTATTTAACATTTATTCTGAAGCTATATGAAATAATTCTGACTACAGCAATGGTCTGTGCCCATCACGGGTGATCCGTGTTACCGGGAAGAGAGGAGGAGACATTCCTGAAAGAAGCTGACAATAGATACATCACATTATCTCACATATGAGGATACAGAATTATACAGGTTTGAAAATATCAAATAGAAAGATTTGCCTGTAAACAGGTAAAAAAGCAAAAACAGTAAATAAAGCAATGACTTGCGCTATTGTACCGGTAAGTTTTTATACATCTCATCCCAATCCAGCTAACCCCTATCCGTACAGTGGCAGCTGGTATTGGATGGTCTGCCATGGGTAACATAACTAGTTCTCCTATATTAGACCCATTGCCATGTTCGTCTTTATGACATCACAGAAGCGTTGTCCACGAGTCATGGAATGTTCCGCAAGAACGGTCAGTGCGAGGCAAGCAGAGATAGAGAGGAGAGCTGAACACTAACCCAGAGCGACTTGTAAATCACTTTTTACTTGTTTTGTTTATTTTTTTTACTTTTATTTCTTTTTTTTGGGAGTGTTTTCTACCATCCGCACACACTTTTGTGTGTGTGGAGGGGAAGGCAGCCTAATGGCTGCACCCGTAGCTGGAGGAAAGTTCCAACCACGGAGACGTCTCCCACATGCCAGGACATCCCTATACAGTCAGAGGCCTGAACACCACCAAAGGCCAACTGGCTTCACGGGGTATGTGATGGCAGTGCTTTATTATATCGTGTCAATTATTAAATGCCTGTTCAAAACACCAGAAAAGGCAAAGGACCGATATTCCAGACTGAAAAGTCCACCACCATATCCTACAATGCCCGAAATAGGCCGATTCGTACAACCTGCAGCAAACATCAGCGCAGAGCCAGAGGGTATGAAGGAACGCCTGATACTCACCAGAACAGTAGATGAGGAAGAGACAACAGCCACATTGCCCAGGAGCCCATCCCCATGCACCTGGATGGAGCTAACTCCCTCTCAAGCACGTATACTCCTCAGTATGCCTTACGACCATCAACCGCGTATTAAGGTGACTGCTAAACAAGGCTACAATCCTACACCACACCTGCCAGTCAGCTATACCACTGGAAAGATCATGCAAGTAATGCTGATGAGCCCACAGGATGTACAACGTGCCTACAAGAGAGATTTGGGTTTCCTTCCAAGTCCTAGGAAGATCATTCTCCCGAGAAGAGAATTCCGCGGCACTTTGATTTAGCCGGCGGAAAATGTAGTGGCGAGTTGCTTGCAGCAAGCACATACCATCTTCTGCACAGCTGCTTCTTAGACAGATTTTCCGGTTTTGACTATGGCTTGATCAATGGATCATGTTTCTATACTGCCGCCTGCCCTGACCTCTGCTTGTTTAAAGTTATGCATCTACACTGCCGCCTGCCCTGACCTTTGCTTGCTCAATGGATTATGTTTTTGAACTGCCGCCTGCCTGACCTCTGCTTGCTCAATGGATTGTTTCTGCACTGCCGCCTGCCTTGACCTCTGCTTGCTCAATGGATTATGTTTTTGAACTGCCGCCTACCCTGACCTCTGCTTGCTCAATGGATTATGTTTCTGCACTGCCGCCTGCCTTGACCTCTGCTTGCTCAGTGGATTATGTTTTTGAACTGCCGCCTGCCCTGACCTCTGCTTGCTCAATGGATTATGTTTTTGAACTGACGCCTGCCCTGACCTCTGCTTGCTCAATGGATTATGTTTCTGCACTGCCGCCTGCCTGACCTCTGCTTGCTCAATGGATTATGTTTTTGAACTGCCGCCTGCCCTGACCTCAGCTTGCTCAATGGATTATGTTTCTGCACTGCCGCCTGCCCTGACCTCAGCTTGCTCAATGGATTATGCTTCTGCACTGCCGCCTGCCCTGACCTCTGCTTGTTTCCGGTTATTAATCTGTGATACTAATAAAAATGTATATTATTCTGCACTATATGGACTGTGGGTCGTTTTTTTTCTTTGGTTTTATGGTTGTTTCCGGTTATGTTTTTGCACTGCTGCCTGCCCTGACCTCTGCTTGTTTCCGGTTATGTTTCTGCACTGCTGCCTGCCCTGACCTTTGCTTGTTTCTGACTACTCATTTGCCTGCTGATTTTGTACTTCTTCCTCAATGCCTGCACTTTTAAGACCCCAGTAGAGCTAATTTATATAAATCCTGCATCCTAACAATGAAGCCGGGTTATAGGGCTTCTGATCACAATGGTAGGATGATGCCTCAATGTGAAGAAGGGTAGCACCAGTTCTTCACCTAACAGTATGGAATGCTTATCTAAAAAAATGAAAAAGGAACAGTACAGTATAGACAAAGGTCCCATAAACTCAACAAGAACAAACCATTAAGAACTTTAAGCATAAACATATGAGACAACAAACCAAGTGGCTCAGAATACCACATCCGACCCAACCAGCAGTTTTGTTGAAGGTATTTTCCTCTGATCTTTCGTTAAGAGGGTACAACATCTCAAATACATTAGACTGGTGTGGGTCTCCAACCATTTAGGAACCCTCAAATCAATAGTACAGGGGTCTTGAATCAGCCACAAAATTGCTTCAGGAAGAATTGGGTGGAGCACTGGTTTCATATGTACCCTGCCGCTCATGTCAAGGTCTATGAAAATAACCAAACACAAGGCTGAGTACTCAGATCTTATAGGAACCTCCCCAATAGTGAATGGCCATCTGTATATTCATAGTTCCCCAGGTCTGTAGACAGATGCGGGTTTCACGTCCGGGACCTCTGCCTATCAGACATTTATAGAATATTTTATGGATAACACATAAATGTATGGGAAAACTCCTCTTGTAAATAGTGCGCCTCAAGTTTCTTCTGCTGTTTGCAGTGGAATGTAGTCATCATAGCTAATATGAGGGAAGGATTCCTGAGAGGGGGTATACATCTACTATATCCATATTCTGTGGATATCTACCCTAATAAAGCTTATGGACGGTGAGTGCAGTGATGAGACCGACCCTTTATCAACATGTTCTGTCCCACAAACTAATGTAGTACACTGCACTGACCGCCGATAGACTTTATTCTCCAAAGACAATTTAAGTTTGTTATATGTATTAAAATACTTTTTTTCCCAGAATTATCTAAGAATTATCGACAAGGAAAATGGACTCAAGATAAAGCTTAGAAACATATATTTCTTTACAGCTCCTGATATAGGTATTGCGGTCTTTAAAAACAGTAGTCCCCAACTTCTGCCTCCTCAGCAAGTTATCCCCTAGCCATTGGTAGATCATAACTTGCTGATTACGGGTGTTTCACTGCCAGGACCCCTACCAATCCTAAGAACAGGGTGTCTGGAACAAGCGGCTGTTAAGAATGCGCAACAACACTTCTTTCATTATGGGACAATGATGGGGCTGATATGCTGATGATGGACTATGATGGGGCTGATGTGCTGATGATGGACTATGATGGGGCTGATGTGCTGATGATGGACTATGATGGGGTTGATGTGCTGATGATGGACTATGATGGGGCTGATGTGCTGATGATGAACTATGATTGGGATGATGAAGTCTGCAATAACAGAGCATAGCAGTACAACCCCTTAGCCTGGAGTGCCCTAACAAATAGCTGGGGAGGGTCCGAGCTCACAGTCAGACCTTAGAAGAAGAGTTAATAGTTTTGTTTCTTCTGTCTTAAAGGACAAAAAAGGCTTACAGTATATACTCGCGTATAAGTCGAGATTTTCAGCCCATTTTTTGGGGCTGAAAGTCCCCCTCTCGGCTTATACGCGAGTCATATACCGGGGGTCGGCCAGGGAGGGGGAGCGGGGGGTGTCGGAGATCATACTCACCTCTCCTGGCATGTTTCTGCAGCCCCCCGTGCTTATTCCATCTTCTCGGCGCTGTTCTTCCTGCTTTCAGCGGTCACGTGGTACGCTCATTACCCTCATTAATATGCACATATGTAATGAGCGGCACCACGTGACCGCAGAAAGCAGGAAGAACAGCACTGAGAAGATGGAACAAGCACGGGGGGCTGCAGAGACATGCCAGGAGAGGTGAGTATAACGGGGGGAGCCATATTCACCTGTGCCCCATTCCACCGCTGCGCATCGCTCTGCTGTCTTGCTTCCTCTGGCAGTGACGTTAAGGTCAGAGGGTGCCATGACGTAGTTAGCAGGCGCCCTCTGCCTGAACAGTCACTGCAGAGCCAGCAACGCTGAGGAGCAGCAGCTGCAGCAGTGACAAGGTGAGTATATAGTTTTTTTTTTCATTTTTTTAATTGAGGCTGCGGCAGCAGCATTGTAAGGGGCCACTAATCACTGTGCAGCAATACAAGGGGCCACTCATCACTGTGCAGCATTATAAGGGGCCACTCATCACTGTGCAGCATTATAAGGGGCCACTCATCACTGTGCAGCATTATAAGGGGCCACTCATCACTGTGCAGCATTATAAGGGGCCACTCATCACCTTGCAGCATTATAAGGGGCCACTCATCACCGTGCAGCATAATAAGGGGCCACTAATCACCGTGCAGCATAATAAGGAGCCACTAATCACTGCAGCATTTCAAGGGGCCACTAATCACTGTGCAGCATTATAAGGGGCCACTCATCACTGTGCAGCATTACAAGGGGCCACTCATCACTGTGCAGCATTACAAGGGGCCACTAATAACTGTGCAGCATTACAAGGGGCCACTAATCACTGTGCAGCATTACAAGGGGCCACTAATCACTGTGCAGCATTACAAGGGGCCACTAATCACTGTGCAGCATTATATGGGGCCAGTAATCACTGTGCAGCATTATATGGGGCCAGTAATCACTGTGCAGCATTATATGGGGCCACTCATCACTGTGCTGCATTATAAGAGGCCACTCATTACTGTGCAGCATTATAAGGGGGCCTCTCATTACTGTGCAGCATTATACGGGGCCACTAATCACTGTGCAGCATTACAAAGGGCCACTAATCACCGTGCAGCATAAGGGGCCACTAATCACTGCAGCATTTCAAGGGGCCACTAATCACTGTGCAGCATTATAAGTGGCCACTAATCACCGTGCAGCATTGTAAGGGGCCACTAATCAATGTGCAGCATTATAAGGGGCCACTAATCACTGTGCAGCATTATAAGGGGCCACTAATCACTGTGCAGCATTATAAGGGGCCACTAATCATTGTGCAGCATTATAAGGGGCCACTCTCCATGCAGCATTATAAGGGGCCACCAATCACTGTGAAGCATTATATGGGGCATATGTTATTATGGACCATGTAATAGGGCTACCATTATTCACTGTGCAGCATTATTAGGCATATTTTTGTATGGAGCATCTTATGGAACCCATCATGAACTTTATGGAGCATTATATGGGGCCATCATGAACTTTATGGAGCATCTTATGGGGCCCATTTTATTTTTGAAATTTACCAGTAGCTTCGGCATTTTCCACCCTAGGTTTATAGGCGAGTCAATAAGTTTTCCCAGTTTTTTGTGACAAAATTAGGGTGGTCGGCTTATACATGGGTCGGCTTATACGCGAGTATATACGGACTTCTAAAGAAAATTGCCCCCAAGTTATTTTGAGCGACCCCGCCTGCTGTACCATCCTTGTGATTTACGAGAACGTTTCTCACTTCCTGCTAGGACAGCGGAAACCCAAGGAGTAAAGAGAGAAGGTCCTTATGGCTGCATGGAGTAATGCTGGAAATCTCTAAGTCTGCGGGGACAACAGAGACTTTAGAAGAAGGCAAACCAAGGTTTAGTGCTAGCACTAGTGTGAGAGAAGGTTTATACTACAGGAGAGAAGTGCTGTAACAGGAAAGAACCTAACAAATAAAAAAGATTGTAGACAAACCAGATTTTGCTATCTATTCATGTCATTGCCTTCCATATTACAGAGAAATTTCCCTAAATCCGGTATCTGATAATCCACAATGATGTATATTCAGGGTCGAACTGGGGTGTCTGGGGCCCACCAGGGGAATGGACTCTAGGGCCCCATCCTACAGCTATATGCTAATATCTGTCAGTCGTTATCCCCATTATAGTGGAGCATCGGCTGTAAAACACAGGCGGCTCCTGCACATCTACTGTGCACCCCCATAACTGGGATGTATAATTACGGTAGTTTACATTAATGTGGTTCTTTGGTTAAAACAATTTATCACCGATCCATGGGCTCTATAGGATAGCTGATCGCATACGTCCGACCATTAGAAACTGCACCGACCGGAAGAATGAGAAAGTTTTATCGTTGATAGGACACTTATCCCCATTTTAAAATGGAGCAGCAGGTTAGATATCTGACCGAAGCTTCATTCATTCTCTTTGGAGCTTCTATAAAAATACAAGTGCAGCCACTGAGGGAATGAATGGATCAGTTGTCAAGTCGGACATGCCACTCCAGTCTAATGGGGATAAAAAGTTCCACATTTTGCTGAATGGGTCCAAGTAGTTAGACCCCCCCAATCAATACGTTATCACTTGTCCTGTGAATAGGAGATTACGTTTTTCCACAGGAAACCCCTGTAAGTGCATCTCTGCCGCTGTTTACAAAGTATTTAATCTCTAATGGAAATAAAGAATATTCTCCTAATTAATATCAGAGAAGACTAATGACCGTCAAACACAACACAATCCACTGTACCGAGACCAATAATACCACATACAGGGGAGAAATACCACCACACCATGACCAGACCACATAGTACCCGCATCATATCACATAAAAGGCACAAATACAACCACACCATGACCAGACCACATATTACCACCACATAGTGACCGAATAATATGACATATTACCAGCATATAGGGACCAAATAATAATTCATACACGGAGAAATACTTCCACACTGTGAACAGTCCACAAATTACCACCACTTATTGATGGAATACTACAGTACTGATTATGAATACAAACCACAATAATAACAACACTGTTATTACCACCAGTGACATTATACACAGTACCTCTGTATATAGTGTCAGTGTACAGGTAATACAGTGATTACCAGTGACATTATACACAGGAGCTCAGTGATCACTGGCAACATTATTGTCAAGGTTTGCTCAGCTTGTGGGATTAGGTAGTTCAGAGGTTAATGTGGATGGCCTCACTCTGAGATTCTGGGAGGCTTTTTAAAGCCTCATTGTGGGCTCATTCCTCATCGTTTATACTCAGACCCTTGGCCGAGTGTGTGTGACCCTGGTGTGCTTTGTGACTGTAATACTTTATGCTTGTTTGGTTTTGATCTGGTTCTGTCCCTGTTACGAGTTCTGCCTGTCCCTCTTGTACTGCGTTGCTATCTCTGTGTATGACTCATTGCCTATGACCTGACTATTCTCTGATTGCCCCTCTTGTACTGTGCAGCTATCTCCATGTATGACTCATTGCTTACGTTCTGACTACTCTCTGCTCGCCCCTCTGGTATCGCGCCGCCCTCTCCATGTATGACCGCCCGTTTGTCTGACCTGAGTTCCCCTCGCCTCTACTCCAGGATTCCTGTAGTAGAGTCCTACAATCATCTTCAGAAGTGGGACACTAAGCCCCGCCCCCTGTGGTCACATGATCGTAGGTCCTTGTACTTCTTACTACCTTCAGCATCGCAGGTCCCGTCTGCCTCAACTTTCCCTGCAGTATCGGACCCCGGGCCCTCCCGCAGTAGGGGTGAGTCACGCTGCTCAGCCGTGGCAGTTCGCCGACGCTGACAGGATCCTGATATTTATACACAGAAGATCTGCATACAGTGTCAGTGTAATACAGTGACCACCAGTGAAATTATACACAGGAGCTTTTGGAAGTGCATTGAGCAGCAGGGTGGTTTGCTGGTGAAGGGAAAAAAAATCTCTTTAAATCTTCTGCCTGAGCGAGTGTAAACGAGCTGAGTGTGACCTGAGCGTAAGTGCGAACGGTGGTAAGTGTGTGACTTGTGATTCAGTGACTTTGGATTCAGGGAGTTTGCAAAGGAGGTATTACTGAATTGCTGTTATATTTTATTAATACTTTTTATTTATTTTTACTTATCTTTTCTGTCTGGTGCAATCCCCATTAGGAATGTGCTCCACTATTGCCAATGCCATCCAGTGTACGTCTTGCCGCATGTACGCAATCCTTGACCAGCCAGTCGAGGGTGCATACTGCTGTGCGAGATGTGAGCACATTGTGCATTTGGAAGCCCAGATACTGGATTTAAATGTGCAGCTGGCAACACTGAGATCAATAGACAATATGGAAAGGAGACTTCTACTCACTGAGCAGACGCTCAATGAGATAGATGAGGGGGGGATGCTAGGTTGGAGCTGCAGGACAGTGAAGCAGTAAGATGGGTGACAGTTAGAAGGTGGGGTAGACAGAAGAGTGCCAGGGAGGCTAGTCCTGATCTGGCACAACCCAATAAGTTTGCCAAGTTGGCAGATGAGGGGAGTGTCAGTGCAGGGGTAGCACTGCTGCAGCAAGGCATGTCCTCTGAAAGCCAGAGGAGTATATGCTCCAGTAAGGGGAGAAATAGGAGAGCAGGGCAGGCCAGACAGGTGCTGGTAGTGGGGGACTCAATTATTAGGGGAACAGATAGGGCAATCTGTCACAAAGAAAGGGATCGTCGAACGGTGTGCTGCCTATCTGGCGCGCAAGTCTGACACATCGCTGACCGGGTTGACAGATTACTGGGAGGGGCTGGTGAGGATCCAGCGGTCATGGTGCACATTGGTACAAATGACACAGAGGTAGGTGGAAGGTCCTTAAAGATGATTTCAGGGAATTAGGCTGCAATCTTAAGGCAAGGACCTCCAAGGTGGTATTTTTGGAAATATTTCCTGTACCACGTGCCACGCCAGAGAGGAGATTAGGGAAGTTAATAAGTGGTTCAAGAATTAGTGTAGGAAGGAGGGGTTTGGGTTCCTGGAGAACTGGGCCGACTTCTCAGTTGGCTACAGGTTCTACGCTAGGGACGGGCTGCACCTCAATGGGGAGGGTGCAGCTGTGCTGGGGAAAAAAATGGCTAGAAGGGTGGAGGAGTGTTTAAATTTGGAACTAGGGGAGGGTATTCATTTTATAAGAGGGGAAGACTGTGTAGATAGAGACCTGGGCACAAATAATGAAATTGGGGGTGGTAGTGGCATGGGGGGTGAGGTTAGAACAGTTAATAATTTAAGAAATAGAGGTACAGACATACATAAAGTGCATGTATACAAATGCCAGAAGCCTCGCCAACAAAATGGAGGACTTAGAATTAATTTTGTTGGAAGATAAGGTATATTGCACCCCCTCATAGGGTATAAGGCTGCCCCCTCATAGGGTATAATGCTTCTCCCCCCTCATAGGGTATAATGCACCCCCTCATAGGGTATAATGCTGCCCCCTCATAGGGTATAACACTAGATAGATAGATAGATAGATAGATATGTGATAATTAGATGTATAGATAGATAATAGATAGATAGATCTATGGATAGACAGATAGATATAAAGATATAAAGATAATAGATAGTGAAAGATATAGGTAGCTATAGAGATAGATAGACCTAGATAGATATAGATAGATAAATAGATAGATAGGGGATAAATAGATATATGGATAGATAGATAGAAAGATAGATAGATAGATAGATAGATAGATATAAAGATAATAGATAGTGATAGCTATAGATAGGTATATAGATAGATAGATAGGGGATAAATAGATAGATCTATGGATAGATGATATATAGATGGATAGATATAAAGATAATAGATAGAGATAGATATAGATAGGTATAGAGATAGATGGATATAGACTATTTATATCTATCTATCTATATCTACCTCTATATCTATCTATCTATCTATATCTATCTCTATATCTAAGATAGAGACAGATAGATATAGAGATAGAGATATAGATATACAGATAGAAATAGATAGATATAGAGATATATAGATATAGAGACAGATAGATATAGAGATAGATATAGAGATATATAAAAAACAAACCACAATACTCACCTCTCCTCCTGCTCCCACGCTGATGACGGCTTCAGTGTCAGCAGCTGACCCGTCTGCCAGACACACAGCGGGTGCGCGATGAAGTGACGTCATCGCGCATCGGCTGTGAGTCAGGAGCAGAGGGGACTGATGGGAGAGAGATGCTCTCTCTTCCACTGCAATTGAGCGCGGCGCCGGCTGCCTAGGTTGGGGAGCGGGGCCCCGGGGTGAGTGAAGGCCGAGAGTGAATGAATATTCATTTCTCTTTAGTAGTGGGGACAGTGGCTCCTGCCTCCTGACACCCGCTGCTGCTCCGCTGGCAGGGCCCCCATAGCAGCTGTGTGGCACTGGCTGGGGGCCCCTGGAGCAGTGGGGGCCCTAGGCAACTGCTGTCCCTGTATACCAGTAGAGGTGCCAGGGCCCACCAGATGCCAGGGCCCACCGGAGAATCAGTCCGACGCTACCTGTCTGTATATATAATGTCAGTGTACAAGTAATAGAATGATCACTGGAGACATACACAGGAGTTCTGTATATAGTGTATAGTGTACAGGTAATACAGTGACTCACCAGTAACATTATACACAGGAGCTCTGCATATAGTCAGCGTACAGGTAATACAAGGATCACCAGTGACATTATACACAGGAGCTCTGTATATACTATATAATGTAAGTGTCCAGGTAAATCACTGACTTACCAGTGACCTCTGTATTTGTAGCGATTCATCTTCGCTTTTCTTCCTCTTCCAGCCAGGACACGTTTGCTGCAGAAAATAACACACTATACTTGATCACTTCTAGACCACATTCCCCACTTTCCCCCCCGACTTCTACACTTTATGTGTAAAGGTCAGCCAGGGCAGTAGTCGTGGCTGAGTATTTCGGGTTCGGGCATTGTATACCCTGACCTCCCTCTACAGGAAAACGGTACCTCTTCTCTTGCATGGTACGGTGAATACTCACCGTGCCGTCAGCGTCCCCTTTGCTACGCCGACTTGATGCTGATCCTTGATCCCAATGAATAGAGACACAGTCCAGGGCAACTCTTAACTGAGCAAATTTATTTTCTTCAGGACACAGCACATCCACATAGTTTCCAGCATTTTCATCACAGTAAAGACAGCACATTACTTCATCTTTCCCTTCACTGTTCCTTGCAGTGTTTCCGTTTGACGAAGCGTCTCAGATGGCTCCTCAGTGTCCTCCCTGTATAGCGTCACCACGGTGAAGCGCTCTCCAGCATGTTTCGCCCCGGACATCAGAGATTCAGCCCACGTAGCTTTCCACCACATTCTGGAGTGACCTGCCCGTACCCTTTTACGGTAACCTTCAATCTTCCTCTGTTTACTTACACTCTTTTCCACTTTATTGCTGATTCTGCAGTACCGTGTTCTTCTCTAGATGGCTGGGCATCAGCTTTAACATCACGGGGTAGTTAGGCAGCTCAGGCATATAGCCCACCCGAGCACAAAGGGGTCAGGCCTCTGACTGCCTGAAACTGGAAGACCATCCTGGCTTATTCTCCAGCTATCCCCTCCTACAGTTAACTCCTATATGTCCTACAGCTACATCTACTGTGCAATGAGCTCAGTGCCCCATCTAGTGACCATAGCCCAGACTGCACTGTCCCTACCAAGTACAAGGTGCAGAAACATAGCTTATGCTATATAAATAATACAGCAACATGAAATATACGATAATGCGCAACAATGGTATAACATATATATAAATATATATACAAGTACAACAGCAACATGGGGGTTTAAAGGGGTAAGACTCTCAACCCCTTACACATGTCTACATATTGATATTAGTCATGTATTATACTACAGCACAGGCACCATTTTGATGAATGCAAACCTTTTTTTTGTAACCCCACAAACACCCGGAGCACCAGAATCTCAATAACTGAAATTTACAAATACAGATTACACAACAACCACAAGATGCATTTCATCACCCAGGTCACCTCATTTTAATCAGTATAACAGCGTAGACCTGACACTGTCTGTACTTTACTGTTCACAATCCTGCTGACAGGATCCCTTTAAATCTAAATTTTAATAAGTTTGTTCTTTTCTGCGCTAAACGTCCCCCAAACCCTGAGGACGGCGAGTATACCTTGGTTGTGTTTTGCTGTATGTGTATACAAAAGTAAAAGAAGAGCACCTATCAGGGGCTCAGAAAAGCTGGGTGGCATGTGTGCTAGTGTGTGACCCAGCGCAGGTGTCTCACTGGCCTATCAAAACAGTGACCGATAGCAGCAAACAGTGTGATGTGGATGTGAGAACTGTCTGCGGGGTGCGCTTAGGTGAGTGGACAAAAGAATATGGGAGGTTCACCTTTATAGTAACATCCCAGGGCAGGTGTGTCGTGAGCAAGTGGTGTTCAAGAAATATTGGTGGCAGTGGTTGTGACTTATCCTGACACACAATGTACAGGGAAATGGGAAAATTGTGAAAAAAAACGCAATTCTGACCTTAATTATGTTTACGGCGTACATTATGTGGTAAAAATGACCATGTAATATGATTCTCCTCATCAGTATGATTACAGAGATACTAAACGTGCCCAGATTTTTAAATTATTTTAGTGGTAGAAAAAAAATCAAGACTTTGAAATAAAAAATATGTTGGAGTTTGTGTTGCCATTTTCCGAGACCCGTAGTTTTACTTTTTCGTTCAATAGAGCTATGAGAGGGATTATTTTTTCATAAGGCGAGACGTTATTATGGATATTACTTTGGGATACATATGACATTTTAGTTGCTTGTTACGTATTTTAAGTGGTATTGCAGCGACCAAAAAATACCGCAATGTTGGCGTTTTTAAATTTTTTGTGTTTACCAATTGGGTTAATTATTTTTATATTTTGATAGCTCGGACTTTGCTGGATGTGGCGATATCACTTGACATTTTTTTTTATGTTCATTTTCAATGGAGGAAAATTGAACTTTTATGAGTTTTTTTTCAGATTTGTTTAAATCTTTTTTTGTTGTTTTACTTTTCTTTTCACTTCATTTATCGCTCCCTAAGGCCCCTTTCACACTTCAGTTTTTTGCAATCAGTCACAATCCGTCAGGTTTTGACAAAAACGGATCCTCAATTTTTTTTGGAGGATCCGTTTTTTCCCCATTGACTTGCATTAATGGCGGATTGTGACGGATGGCTGTCCGTTTCATCAGTTTTTTTTTTGAGGATCCGCCAAAAGTTGCTGTCCGTCACCATCCTCAAAGATTTCAAAACGGAGCTTGCAACAAAACTCTCTCTCTCTCTCCTTCCCGACCAGCATTTCCTTTAAATTTCCTCATTTTCAGGATCCTGTGCCATCCGTTCACATCAGTTCAGAACGGATCCGCTTGTCTGCCTTTTTGGCGGATTTGAACTGATGCAAAAAACTGAAGTGTGAAAGAGGCCTAAGCTGTACTACATACAGGGGCTAATGGTGCAGCAGAAGTGTGAACTTTTTGATGCTTTTGTTTAATATTTTCCACTATATTATATGGAGAGCATAAAAAACGCATGCAAAATTCCAATGAAGTCTCCAATTGTGGAACTGAAGCATTCCTCTACTAAAAAAAATGCATTCGAAAAAACTGCCACAAAAAAATACAATAAAAAGTTTTGATTGCTTTAGTGCGAATACCTATGGAAACAATGCAGCACTTCTGCACGTGTGAACATGGCCCAGGAGAGACTCTGGACAATTTGTATGTTCTACACCAGGTTCACACTTGGGGTTATTTATTTTTTTATCACTACTTAGAATTACAGACAAATTAAAAAAAGTGATCTGAGCCAATTATATGGAAAAAATACAATATTATTTAACATTTATTCTGAAGCTATATGAAATAATTCCGACTACAGCAATGGTCTGTGCCCATCACGGGTGATCCGTGTTACCGGGAAGAGAGGAGGAGACATTCCTACAAGGAGCTGACAATAGATACATCACATTATCTCACATATGAGGATACAGAATTATACAGGTTTGAAAATATCAAATAGAAAGATTTGCCTGTAAACAGGTAAAAAAGCAAAAACAGTAAATAAAGCAATGACTTGCGCTATTGTACCGGTAAGTTTTTATACATCTCATCCCAATCCAGCTAACCCCTATCCGTACAGTGGCAGCTGGTATTGGATGGTCTGCCATGGGTAACATAACTAGTTCTCCTATATTAGACCCATTGCCATGTTCGTCTTTATGACATCACAGAAGCGTTGTCCACGAGTCATGGAATGTTCCGCAAGAACGGTCAGTGCGAGGCAAGCAGAGATAGAGAGGAGAGCTGAACACTAACCCAGAGCGACTTGTAAATCACTTTTTACTTGTTTTGTTTATTTTTTTTACTTTTATTTCTTTTTTTTGGGAGTGTTTTCTACCATCCGCACACACTTTTGTGTGTGTGGAGGGGAAGGCAGCCTAATGGCTGCACCCGTAGCTGGAGGAAAGTTCCAACCACGGAGACGTCTCCCACATGCCAGGACATCCCTATACAGTCAGAGGCCTGAACACCACCAAAGGCCAACTGGCTTCACGGGGTATGTGATGGCAGTGCTTTATTATATCGTGTCAATTATTAAATGCCTGTTCAAAACACCAGAAAAGGCAAAGGACCGATATTCCAGACTGAAAAGTCCACCACCATATCCTACAATGCCCGAAATAGGCCGATTCGTACAACCTGCAGCAAACATCAGCGCAGAGCCAGAGGGTATGAAGGAACGCCTGATACTCACCAGAACAGTAGATGAGGAAGAGACAACAGCCACATTGCCCAGGAGCCCATCCCCATGCACCTGGATGGAGCTAACTCCCTCTCAAGCACGTATACTCCTCAGTATGCCTTACGACCATCAACCGCGTATTAAGGTGACTGCTAAACAAGGCTACAATCCTACACCACACCTGCCAGTCAGCTATACCACTGGAAAGATCATGCAAGTAATGCTGATGAGCCCACAGGATGTACAACGTGCCTACAAGAGAGATTTGGGTTTCCTTCCAAGTCCTAGGAAGATCATTCTCCCGAGAAGAGAATTCCGCGGCACTTTGATTTAGCCGGCGGAAAATGTAGTGGCGAGTTGCTTGCAGCAAGCACATACCATCTTCTGCACAGCTGCTTCTTAGACAGATTTTCCGGTTTTGACTATGGCTTGATCAATGGATCATGTTTCTATACTGCCGCCTGCCCTGACCTCTGCTTGTTTAAAGTTATGCATCTACACTGCCGCCTGCCCTG
The DNA here is from genome assembly GCF_039654945.1 of Dendrobates tinctorius. Taxonomy (NCBI): domain Eukaryota; kingdom Metazoa; phylum Chordata; class Amphibia; order Anura; family Dendrobatidae; genus Dendrobates; species Dendrobates tinctorius. Next base: position 106,987 of record NW_027362165.1, on the reverse strand, counting down.
ACCTTTGCTTGCTCAATGGATTATGTTTTTGAACTGCCGCCTGCCTGACCTCTGCTTGCTCAATGGATTGTTTCTGCACTGCCGCCTGCCTTCACCTCTGCTTGCTCAATGGATTATGTTTTTGAACTGCCGCCTACCCTGACCTCTGCTTGCTCAATGGATTATGTTTCTGCACTGCCGCCTGCCTTGACCTCTGCTTGCTCAGTGGATTATGTTTTTGAACTGCCGCCTGCCCTGACCTCTGCTTGCTCAATGGATTATGTTTTTGAACTGACGCCTGCCCTGACCTCTGCTTGCTCAATGGATTATGTTTCTGCACTGCCGCCTGCCTGACCTCTGCTTGCTCAATGGATTATGTTTTTGAACTGCCGCCTGCCCTGACCTCAGCTTGCTCAATGGATTATGTTTCTGCACTGCCGCCTGCCCTGACCTCAGCTTGCTCAATGGATTATGCTTCTGCACTGCCGCCTGCCCTGACCTCTGCTTGTTTCCGGTTATTAATCTGTGATACTAATAAAAATGTATATTATTCTGCACTATATGGACTGTGGGTCGTTTTTTTTCTTTGGTTTTATGGTTGTTTCCGGTTATGTTTTTGCACTGCTGCCTGCCCTGACCTCTGCTTGTTTCCGGTTATGTTTCTGCACTGCTGCCTGCCCTGACCTTTGCTTGTTTCTGACAACTCATTTGCCTGCTGATTTTGTACTTCTTCCTCAATGCCTGCACTTTTAAGACCCCAGTAGAGCTAATTTATATAAATCCTGCATCCTAACAATGAAGCCGGGTTATAGGGCTTCTGATCACAATGGTAGGATGATGCCTCAATGTGAAGAAGGGTAGCACCAGTTCTTCACCTAACAGTATGGAATGCTTATCTAAAAAAATGAAAAAGGAACAGTACAGTATAGACAAAGGTCCCATAAACTCAACAAGAACAAACCATTAAGAACTTTAAGCATAAACATGTGAGACAACAAACCAAGTGGCTCAGAATACCACATCCGACCCAACCAGCCGTTTTGTTGAAGGTATTTTCCTCTGATCTTTCGTTAAGAGGGTACAACATCTCAAATACATTAGACTGGTGTGGGTCTCCAACCATTTAGGAACCCTCAAATCAATAGTACAGGGGTCTTGAATCAGCCACAAAATTGCTTCAGGAAGAATTGGGTGGAGCACTGGTTTCATATGTACCCTGCCGCTCATGTCAAGGTCTATGAAAATAACCAAACACAAGGCTGAGTACTCAGATCTTATAGGAACCTCCCCAATAGTGAATGGCCATCTGTACATTCATAGTTCCCCAGGTCTGTAGACAGATGCGGGTTTCACGTCCGGGACCTCTGCCTATCAGACATTTATAGAATATTTTATGGATAACACATAAATGTATGGGAAAACTCCTCTTGTAAATAGTGCGCCTCAAGTTTCTTCTGCTGTTTGCAGTGGAATGTAGTCATCATAGCTAATATGAGGGAAGGATTCCTGAGAGGGGGTATACATCTACTATATCCATATTCTGTGGATATCTACCCTAATAAAGCTTATGGACGGTGAGTGCAGTGATGAGACCGACCCTTTATCAACATGTTCTGTCCCACAAACTAATGTAGTACACTGCACTGACCGCCGATAGACTTTATTCTCCAAAGACAATTTAAGTTTGTTATATGTATTAAAATACTTTTTTTCCCAGAATTATCTAAGAATTATCGACAAGGAAAATGGACTCAAGATAAAGCTTAGAAACATATATTTCTTTACAGCTCCTGATATAGGTATTGCGGTCTTTAAAAACAGTAGTCCCCAACTTCTGCCTCCTCAGCAAGTTATCCCCTAGCCATTGGTAGATCATAACTTGCTGATTACGGGTGTTTCACTGCCAGGACCCCCACCAATCCTAAGAACAGGGTGTCTGGAACAAGCGGCTGTTAAGAATGCGCAACAACACTTCTTTCATTATGGGACAATGATGGGGCTGATATGCTGATGATGGACTATGATGGGGCTGATGTGCTGATGATGGACTATGATGGGGCTGATGTGCTGATGATGGACTATGATGGGGTTGATGTGCTGATGATGGACTATGATGGGGCTGATGTGCTGATGATGAACTATGATTGGGATGATGAAGTCTGCAATAACAGAGCATAGCAGTACAACCCCTTAGCCTGGAGTGCCCTAACAAATAGCTGGGGAGGGTCCGAGCTCACAGTCAGACCTTAGAAGAAGAGTTAATAGTTTTGTTTCTTCTGTCTTAAAGGACAAAAAAGGCTTACAGTATATACTCGCGTATAAGTCGAGATTTTCAGCCCATTTTTTGGGGCTGAAAGTCCCCCTCTCGGCTTATACGCGAGTCATATACCGGGGGTCGGCCAGGGAGGGGGAGCGGGGGGGGGTGTCGGAGATCATACTCACCTCTCCTGGCATGTTTCTGCAGCCCCCCGTGCTTATTCCATCTTCTCGGCGCTGTTCTTCCTGCTTTCAGCGGTCACGTGGTACGCTCATTACCCTCATTAATATGCACATATGTAATGAGCGGCACCACGTGACTGCAGAAAGCAGGAAGAACAGCACTGAGAAGATGGAACAAGCACGGGGGGCTGCAGAGACATGCCAGGAGAGGTGAGTATAACGGGGGGAGCCATATTCACCTGTGCCCCATTCCACCGCTGCGCATCGCTCTGCTGTCTTGCTTCCTCTGGCAGTGACGTTAAGGTCAGAGGGTGCCATGACGTAGTTAGCAGGCGCCCTCTGCCTGAACAGTCACTGCAGAGCCAGCAACGCTGAGGAGCAGCAGCTGCAGCAGTGACAAGGTGAGTATATAGTTTTTTTTTTCATTTTTTTAATTGAGGCTGCGGCAGCAGCATTGTAAGGGGCCACTAATCACTGTGCAGCAATACAAGGGGCCACTCATCACTGTGCAGCATTATAAGGGGCCACTCATCACTGTGCAGCATTATAAGGGGCCACTCATCACTGTGCAGCATTATAAGGGGCCACTCATCACCTTGCAGCATTATAAGGGGCCACTCATCACCGTGCAGCATAATAAGGGGCCACTAATCACCGTGCAGCATAATAAGGAGCCACTAATCACTGCAGCATTTCAAGGGGCCACTAATCACTGTGCAGCATTATAAGGGGCCACTCATCACTGTGCAGCATTACAAGGGGCCACTCATCACTGTGCAGCATTACAAGGGGCCACTAATAACTGTGCAGCATTACAAGGGGCCACTAATCACTGTGCAGCATTACAAGGGGCCACTAATCACTGTGCAGCATTACAAGGGGCCACTAATCACTGTGCAGCATTATATGGGGCCAGTAATCACTGTGCAGCATTATATAGGGCCAGTAATCACTGTGCAGCATTATATGGGGCCACTCATCACTGTGCTGCATTATAAGAGGCCACTCATCACTGTGCAGCATTATAAGGGGGCCTCTCATCACTGTGCAGCATTATACGGGGCCACTAATCACTGTGCAGCATTACAAAGGGCCACTAATCACCGTGCAGCATAAGGGGCCACTAATCACTGCATTTCAAGGGGCCACTAATCACTGTGCAGCATTATAAGTGGCCACTAATCACCGTGCAGCATTGTAAGGGGCCACTAATCAATGTGCAGCATTATAAGGGGCCACTAATCACTGTGCAGCATTATAAGGGGCCACTAATCACTGTGCAGCATTATAAGGGGCCAGTAATCATTGTGCAGCATTATAAGGGTCCACTCTCCATGCAGCATTATAAGGGGCCACCAATCACTGTGCAGCATTATATGGGGCATATGTTATTATGGACCATGTTATAGGGCTACCATTATTCACTGTGCAGCATTATTAGGCATATTTTTGTATGGAGCATCTTATGGAACCCATCATGAACTTTATGGAGCATTATATGGGGCCATCATGAACTTTATGGAGCATCTTATGGGGCCCATTTTATTTTTGAAATTTACCAGTAGCTTCGGCATTTTCCACCCTAGGTTTATAGGCGAGTCAATAAGTTTTCCCAGTTTTTTGTGACAAAATTAGGGTGGTCGGCTTATACATGGGTCGGCTTATACACGAGTATATACGGACTTCTAAAGAAAATTGCCCCCAAGTTATTTTGAGCGACCCCGCCTGCTGTACCATCCTTGTGATTTACGAGAACGTTTCTCACTTCCTGCTAGGACAGCGGAAACCCAAGGAGTAAAGAGAGAAGGTCCTTATGGCTGCATGGAGTAATGCTGGAAATCTCTAAGTCTGCGGGGACAACAGAGACTTTAGAAGAAGGCAAACCAAGGTTTAGTGCTAGCACTAGTGTGAGAGAAGGTTTATACTACAGGACAGAAGTGCTGTAACAGGAAAGAACCTAACAAATAAAAAAGATTGTAGACAAACCAGATTTTGCTATCTATTCATGTCATTGCCTTCCATATTACAGAGAAATTTCCCTAAATCCGGTATCTGATAATCCACAATGATGTATATTCAGGGTCGAACTGGGGTGTCTGGGGCCCACCAGGGGAATGGACTCTAGGGCCCCATCCTACAGCTATATGCTAATATCTGTCAGTCGTTATCCCCATTATAGTGGAGCATCGGCTGTAAAACACAGGCGGCTCCTGTACATCTACTGTGCATCCCCATAACTGGGATGTATAATTACGGTAGTTTACATTAATGTGGTTCTTTGGTTAAAACAATTTATCACCGATCCATGGGCTCTATAGGATAGCTGATCGCATACGTCCGACCATTAGAAACTGCACCGACCGGAAGAATGAGAAAGTTTTAAAGTTGATAGGACACTTATCCCCATTTTAAAATGGAGCAGCAGGTTAGATATCTGACCGAAGCTTCATTCATTCTCTTTGGAGCTTCTATAAAAATACAAGTGCAGCCACTGAGGGAATGAATGGATCAGTGGTCAAGTCGGACATGCCACTCCAGTCTAATGGGGATAAAAAGTTCCACATTTTGCTGAATGGGTCCAAGTAGTTAGACCCCCCCAATCAATACGTTATCACTTGTCCTGTGAATAGGAGATTACGTTTTTCCACAGGAAACCCCTGTAAGTGCATCTCTGCCGCTGTTTACAAAGTATTTAATCTCTAATGGAAATAAAGAATATTCTCCTAATTAATATCAGAGAAGACTAATGACCGTCAAACACAACACAATCCACTGTACCAAGACCAATAATACCACATACAGGGGAGAAATACCACCACACCATGACCAGACCACATAGTACCCGCATCATATCACATAAAAGGCACAAATACAACCACACCATGACCAGACCACATATTACCACCACATAGTGACCGAATAATATGACATATTACCAGCATATAGGGACCAAATAATAATTCATACACGGAGAAATACTTCCACACTGTGAACAGTCCACAAATTACCACCACTTATTGATGGAATACTACAGTACTGATTATGAATACAAACCACAATAATAACAACACTGTTATTACCACCAGTGACATTATACACAGTACCTCTGTATATAGTGTCAGTGTACAGGTAATATAGTGATTACCAGTGACATTATACACAGGAGCTCAGTGATCACTGGCAACATTATTGTCAAGGTTTGCTCAGCTTGTGGGATTAGGTAGTTCAGAGGTTAATGTGGATGGCCTCACTCTGAGATTCTGGGAGGCTTTTTAAAGCCTCATTGTGGGCTCATTCCTCATCGTTTATACTCAGACCCTTGGCCGAGTGTGTGTGACCCTGGTGTGCTTTGTGACTGTAATACTTTATGCTTGTTTGGTTTTGATCTGGTTCTGTCCCTGTTACGAGTTCTGCCTGTCCCTCTTGTACTGCGTTGCTATCTCTGTGTATGACTCATTGCCTATGACCTGACTATTCTCTGATTGCCCCTCTTGTACTGTGCAGCTATCTCCATGTATGACTCATTGCTTACGTTCTGACTACTCTCTGCTCGCCCCTCTGGTATCGCGCCGCCCTCTCCATGTATGACCGCCCGTTTGTCTGACCTGAGTTCCCCTCGCCTCTACTCCAGGATTCCTGTAGTAGAGTCCTACAATCATCTTCAGAAGTGGGACACTAAGCCCCGCCCCCTGTGGTCACATGATCGTAGGTCCTTGTACTTCTTACTACCTTCAGCATCGCAGGTCCCGTCTGCCTCAACTTTCCCTGCAGTATCGGACCCCGGGCCCTCCCGCAGTAGGGGTGAGTCACGCTGCTCAGCCATGGCAGTTCGCCGACGCTGACAGGATCCTGATATTTATACACAGAAGATCTGCATACAGTGTCAGTGTAATACAGTGACCACCAGTGAAATTATACACAGGAGCTTTTGGAAGTGCATTGAGCAGCAGGGTGGTTTGCTGGTGAAGGGAAAAAAAATCTCTTTAAATCTTCTGCCTGAGCGAGTGTAAGCGAGCTGAGTGTGACCTGAGCGTCAGTGCGAACGGTGGTAAGTGTGTGACTTGTGATTCAGTGACTTTGGATTCAGGGAGTTTGCAAAGGAGGTATTACTGAATTGCTGTTATATTTTATTAATACTTTTTATTTATTTTTACTTAGCTTTTCTGTCTGGTGCAATCCCCATTAGGAATGTGCTCCACTATTGCCAATGCCATCCAGTGTACGTCTTGACGCATGTACGCAATCCTTGACCAGCCAGTCGAGGGTGCATACTGCTGTGCGAGATGTGAGCACATTGTGCATTTGGAAGCCCAGATACTGGATTTAAATGTGCAGCTGGCAACACTGAGATCAATAGACAATATGGAAAGGAGACTTCTACTCACTGAGCAGACGCTCAATGAGATAGATGAGGGGGGGATGCTAGGTTGGAGCTGCAGGACAGTGAAGCAGTAAGATGGGTGACAGTTAGAAGGTGGGGTAGACAGAAGAGTGCCAGGGAGGCTAGTCCTGATCTGGCACAACCCAATAAGTTTGCCAAGTTGGCAGATGAGGGGAGTGTCAGTGCAGGGGTAGCACTGCTGCAGCAAGGCATGTCCTCTGAAAGCCAGAGGAGTATATGCTCCAGTAAGGGGAGAAATAGGAGAGCAGGGCAGGCCAGACAGGTGCTGGTAGTGGGGGACTCAATTATTAGGGGAACAGATAGGGCAATCTGTCACAAAGAAAGGGATCGTCGAACGGTGTGCTGCCTATCTGGCGCGCAAGTCTGACACATCGCTGACCGGGTTGACAGATTACTGGGAGGGGCTGGTGAGGATCCAGCGGTCATGGTGCACATTGGTACAAATGACACAGAGGTAGGTGGAAGGTCCTTAAAGATGATTTCAGGGAATTAGGCTGCAATCTTAAGGCAAGGACTTCCAAGGTGGTATTTTTGGAAATATTTCCTGTACCACGTGCCACGCCAGAGAGGAGATTAGGGAAGTTAATAAGTGGTTCAAGAATTAGTGTAGGAAGGAGGGGTTTGGGTTACTGGAGAACTGGGCCGACTTCTCAGTTGGCTACAGGTTCTACGCTAGGGACGGGCTGCACCTCAATGGGGAGGGTGCAGCTGTGCTGGGGAAAAAAATGGCTAGAAGGGTGGAGGAGTGTTTAAACTTGGAACTAGGGGAGGGTATTCATTTTATAAGAGGGGAAGACTGTGTAGATAGAGACCTGGGCACAAATAATGAAATTGGAGGTGGTAGTGGCATGGGGGGTGAGGTTAGAACAGTTAATAATTTAAGAAATAGAGGTACAGACATACATAAAGTGCATGTATACAAATGCCAGAAGCCTCGCCAACAAAATGGAGGACTTAGAATTAATTTTGTTGGAAGATAAGGTATATTGCACCCCCTCATAGGGTATAAGGCTGCCCCCTCATAGGGTATAATGCTTCTCCCCCCTCATAGGGTATAATGCACCCCCTCATAGGGTATAATGCTGCCCCATCATAGGGTATAACACTAGATAGATAGATAGATAGATATGTGATAATTAGATGTATAGATAGATAATAGATAGATAGATCTATGGATAGACAGATAGATATAAAGATATAAAGATAATAGATAGTGAAAGATATAGGTAGCTATAGAGATAGATAGACCTAGATAGATATAGATAGATAAATAGATAGATAGGGGATAAATAGATATATGGATAGATAGATAGAAAGATAGATAGATAGATATAAAGATAATAGATAGTGATAGCTATAGATAGGTATATAGATAGATAGATAGGGGATAAATAGATAGATCTATGGATAGATGATATATAGATGGATAGATATAAAGATAATAGATAGAGATAGATATAGATAGGTATAGAGATAGATGGATATAGACTATTTATATCTATCTATATCTACCTCTATATCTATCTATCTATCTATATCTATCTCTATATCTAAGATAGAGACAGATAGATATAGAGATAGAGATATAGATATACAGATAGAAATAGATAGATATAGAGATATATAGATATAGAGACAGATAGATATAGAGATAGATATAGATAGATATAGAGATATATAAAAAACAAACCACAATACTCACCTCTCCTCCTGCTCCCACGCTGATGACGGCTTCAGTGTCAGCAGCTGACCCGTCTGCCAGACACACAGCGGGTGCGCGATGAAGTGACGTCATCGCGCATCGGCTGTGAGTCAGGAGCAGAGGGGACTGATGGGAGAGAGATGCTCTCTCTTCCACTGCAATTGAGCGCGGCGCCGGCTGCCTAGGTTGGGGAGCGGGGCCCCGGGGTGAGTGGAGGCCGAGAGTGAATGAATATTCATTTCTCTTTAGTAGTGGGGACAGTGGCTCCTGCCTCCTGACACCCGCTGCTGCTCCGCTGGCAGGGCCCCCATAGCAGCTGTGTGGCACTGGCTGGGGGCCCCTGGAGCAGTGGGGGCCCTAGGCAACTGCTGTCCCTGTATACCAGTAGAGGTGCCAGGGCCCACCAGATGCCAGGGCCCACCGGAGAATCAGTCCGACGCTACCTGTCTGTATATATAATGTCAGTGTACAAGTAATAGAATGATCACTGGAGACATACACAGGAGTTCTGTATATAGTGTATAGTGTACAGGTAATACAGTGACTCACCAGTAACATTATACACAGGAGCTCTGCATATAGTCAGCGTACAGGTAATACAAGGATCACCAGTGACATTATACACAGGAGCTCTGTATATACTATATAATGTAAGTGTCCAGGTAAATCACTGACTTACCAGTGACCTCTGTATTTGTAGCGATTCATCTTCGCTTTTCTTCCTCTTCCAGCCAGGACACGTTTGCTGCAGAAAATAACACACTATACTTGATCACTTCTAGACCACATTCCCCACTTTCCCCCCCGACTTCTACACTTTATGTGTAAAGGTCAGCCAGGGCAGTAGTCGTGGCTGAGTATTTCGGGTTCGGACATTGTATACCCTGACCTCCCTCTACAGGAAAACGGTACCTCTTCTCTTGCATGGTACGGTGAATACTCACCGTGCCGTCAGCGTCCCCTTTGCTACGCCGACTTGATGCTGATCCTTGATCCCAATGAATAGAGACACAGTCCAGGGCAACTCTTAACTGAGCAAATTTATTTACTTCAGGACACAGCACATCCACATAGTTTCCAGCATTTTCATCACAGTAAAGACAGCACATTACTTCATCTTTCCCTTCACTGTTCCTTGCAGTGTTTCCGTTTGACGAAGCGTCTCAGATGGCTCCTCAGTGTCCTCCCTGTATAGCGTCACCACGGTGAAGCGCTCTCCAGCATGTTTCGCCCCGGACATCAGAGATTCAGCCCACGTAGCTTTCCACCACATTCTGGAGTGACCTGCCAGTACCCTTTTACGGTAACCTTCAATCTTCCTCTGTTTACTTACACTCTTTTCCACTTTATTGCTGGTTCTGCTGTACCGTGTTCTTCTCTAGATGGCTGGGCATCAGCTTTAACATCACGGGGTAGTTAGGCAGCTCAGGCATATAGCCCACCCGAGCACAAAGGGGTCAGGCCTCTGACTGCCTGAAACTGGAAGACCATCCTGGCTTATTCTCCAGCTATCCCCTCCTACAGTTAAATCCTATATGTCCTACAGCTACATCTACTGTGCAATGAGCTCAGTGCCCCATCTAGTGACCATAGCCCAGACTGCACTGTCCCTACCAAGTACAAGGTGCAGAAACATAGCTTATGCTATATAAATAATACAGCAACATGAAATATACGATAATGCGCAACAATGGTATAACATATATATAAATATATATACAAGTACAACAGCAACATGGGGGTTTAAAGGGGTAAGACTCTCAACCCCTTACACATGTATACATATGATATTAGTCATGTATTATACCACAGCACAGGCACCATTTTGATGAATGCAAACCTTTTTTTTGTAACCCCACAAACACCCGGAGCACCAGAATCTCAATAACTGAAATTTACAAATACAGATTACACAACAACCACAAGATGCATTTCATCACCCAGGTCACCTCATTTTAATCAGTATAACAGCGTAGACCTGACACTGTCTGTACTTTACTGTTCACAATCCTGCTGACAGGATCCCTTTAAATCTAAATTTTAATAAGTTTGTTCTTTTCTGCGCTAAACGTCCCCCAAACCCTGAGGACGGCGAGTATACCTTGGTTGTGTTTTGCTGTATGTGTATACAAAAGTACAAGAAGAGCACCTATCAGGGGCTCAGAAAAGCTGGGTGGCATGTGTGCTAGTGTGTGACCCAGCGCAGGTGTCTCACTGGCCTATCAAAACAGTGACCGATAGCAGCAAACAGTGTGATGGTGATGTGAGAACTGTCTGCGGGGTGCGCTTAGGTGAGTGGACAAAAGAATATGGGAGGTTCACCTTTATAGTAACATCCCAGGGCAGGTGTGTCGTGAGCAAGTGGTGTTCAAGAAATATTGGTGACAGTGGTTGTGACTTATCCTGACACACAATGTACAGGGAAATGGGAAAATTGTGAAAAAAAAGGCAATTCTGACCTTAATTATGTTTACGGCGTACATTATGTGGTAAAAATGACCATGTAATATGATTCTCCTCATCAGTATGATTACAGAGATACTAAACGAGCCCAGATTTTTAAATTATTTTAGTGGTAGAAAAAAATCAAGACTTTGAAATAAAAAATATGTTGGAGTTTGTGTTGCCATTTTCCGAGACCCGTAGTTTTACTTTTTCGTTCAATAGAGCTATGAGAGGGATTATTTTTTCATAAGGCGAGACGTTATTATGGATATTACTTTGGGATAGATATGACATTTTAGTTGCTTGTTACGTATTTTAAGTGGTATTGCAGCGACCAAAAAATACCGCAATGTTGGCGTTTTTAAATTTTTTGTGTTTACCAATTGGGTTAATTATTTTTATATTTTGATAGCTCGGACTTTGCTGGATGTGGCGATATCACTTGACATTTTTTTTTATGTTCATTTTCAATGGAGGAAAATTGAACTTTTATGAGTTTTTTTTTCATATTTGTTTAAATCTTTTTTTGTTGTTTTACTTTTCTTTTCACTTCATTTATCGCTCCCTAAGGCCCCTTTCACACTTCAGTTTTTTGCAATCAGTCACAATCCGTCAGGTTTTGACAAAAACGGATCCTCAATTTTTTTTTGAGGATCCGTTTTTTCCCCATTGACTTGCATTAATGGCGGATTGTGACGGATGGCTGTCCGTTTCATCCGTTTTTTTTGAGGATCCGCTAAACGTTACTCTCTCTCTCTCTCTCCTTCCCGACCAGCGTTTCCTTTAAATTTCCTCATTTTCAGGATCCTGTGCCATCCGTTCACATCAGTTCAGAACGGATCCGCTTGTCTGCCTTTTTGGCGGATTTGAACTGATGCAAAAAACTGAAGTGTGAAAGAGGCCTAAGCTGTACTACATACAGGGGCTAATGGTGCAGCAGAAGTGTGAACTTTTTGATGCTTTTGTTTAATATTTTCCACTATAGTATATGGAGAGCATAAAAAACGCATGCAAAATTCCAATGAAGTCTCCAATTGTGGAACTGAAGCATTCCTCTACTAAAAAAAATGCATTCGAAAAAACTGCCACAAAAAAATACAATAAAAAGTTTTGATTGCTTTAGTGCGAATACCTATGGAAACAATGCAGCACTTCTGCACGTGTGAACATGGCCCAGGAGAGACTCTGGACAATTTGTATGTTCTACACCAGGTTCACACTTGGGATTATTTATTTTTTTATCACTACTTAGAATTACAGACAAATTAAAAAAAGTGATCTGAGCCAATTATATGGAAAAAATACAATATTATTTAACATTTATTCTGAAGCTATATGAAATAATTCCGACTACAGCAATGGTCTGTGCCCATCACCGGTGATCCGTGTTACCGGGAAGAGAGGAGGAGACATTCCTGGAAGAAGCTGACAATAGATACATCACATTATCTCACGTATGAGGATACAGAATTATACAGGTTTGAAAATATCAAATAGAAAGATTTGCCTGTAAACAGGTAAAAAAGCAAAAACAGTAAATAAAGCAATGACTTGCGCTATTGTACCGGTAAGTTTTTATAGATCTCATCCCAATCCAGCTAACCCCTATCCGTACAGTGGCAGCTGGTATTGGATGGTCTGCCATGGGTAACATAACTAGTTCTCCTATATTAGACCCATTGCCATGTTCGTCTTTATGACATCACAGAAGCGTTGTCCACGAGTCATGGAATGTTCCGCAAGAACGGTCAGTGCGAGGCAAGCAGAGATAGAGAGGAGAGCTGAACACTAACCCAGAGCGACTTGTAAATCACTTTTTACTTGTTTTGTTTATTTTTTTTACTTTTATTTCTTTTTTTTGGGAGTGTTTTCTACCATCCGCACACACTTTTGTGTGTGTGGAGGGGAAGGCAGCCCAATGGCTGCACCCGTAGCTGGAGGAAAGTTCCAACCACGGAGACGTCTCCCACATGCCAGGACATCCCTTTACAGTCAGAGGCCTGAACACCACCAAAGGCCAACTGGCTTCACGGGGTATGTGATGGCAGTGCTTTATTATATCGTGTCATTTATTAAATGCCTGTTCAAAACACCGGAAAAGGCAAAGGACCGATATTCCAGACTGAAAAGTCCACCACCATATCCTACAATGCCCGAAATAGGCCGATTCGTACAACCTGCAGCAAACATCAGCGCAGAGCCAGAGGGTATGAAGGAACGCCTGATACTCACCAGAACAGTAGATGAGGAAGAGACAACAGCCACATTGCCCAGGAGCCCATCCCCATGCACCTGGATGGAGTTAACTCCCTCTCAAGCACGTATACTCCTCAGTATGCCTTACGACCATCAACCGCGTATTAAGGTGACTGCTAAACAAGGCTACAATCCTACACCACACCTGCCAGTCAGCTATACCACTGGAAAGATCATGCAAGTAATGCTGATGAGCCCACAAGATGTACAACGTGCCTACAAGAGAGATTTGGGTTTCCTTCCAAGTCCTAGGAAGATCATTCTCCCGAGAAGAGAATTCCGCGGCACTTTGATTTAGCCGGTGGAAAATGTAGTGGCGAGCACATACCATCTTCTGCACAGCTGCTTCTCAGACAGATTTTCCGGTTTTGACTATGGCTTGATCAATGGATTATGTTTCTATACTGCCGCCTGCCCTGACCTCTGCTTGTTTAAAGTTATGCATCTACACTGCCGCCTGCCCTGACCTTTGCTTGCTCAATGGATTATGTTTTTGAACTGCCGCCTGCTTGACCTCTGCTTGCTCAATGGATTGTTTCTGCACTGTCGCCTGCCTTGACCTCTGCTTGCTCAATGGATTATGTTTTTGAACTGCCACCTGCCCTGACCTCTGCTTGCTCAATGGATTATGTTTTTGAACTGCCGCCTGCCCTGACCTCTGCTTGCTCAATGGATAATGTTTTTGAACTGCCGCCTTCCCTGACCTCTGCTTGCTCAATGGATAATGTTTTTGAACTGCCGCCTGCCCTGACCTCTGCTTGCTCAATGGATTATGTTTCTGCACTGCCGCCTGACCTCTGCTTGCTCAATGGATTATGTTTTTGAACTGCCGCCTGCCCTGACCTCAGCTTGCTCAATGGATTATGTTTCTGCACTGCCGCCTGCCCTGACCTCAGCTTGCTCAATGGATTATGTTTCTGCACTGCCGCCTGCCCTGACTTCTGCTTGTTTCCGGTTATTAATCTGTGATACTAATAAAAATGTATATTATTCTGCACTATATGGACTGTGGGTCGTTTTTTTTCTTTGGTTTTATGGTTGTTTCCGGTTATGTTTTTGCACTGCTGCCTGCCCTGACCTCTGCTTGTTTCCGGTAATGTTTCTGCACTGCTGCCTGCCCTGACCTTTGCTTGTTTCTGACTACTCATTTGCCTGCTGATTTTGTACTTCTTCCTCAATGCCTGCACTGGTAAGACCCCAGTAGAGCTAATTTATATAAATCCTGCATCCTAACAATGAAGCCGGGTTATAGGGCTTCTGATCACAATGGTAGGATGATGCCTCAATGTGAAGAAGGGTAGCACCAGTTCTTCACCTAACAGTATGGAATTCTTATCTAAAAAATTGATAAAGGAACAGTACAGTATAGACAAAGGTCCCATAAACTCAACAAGTACAAACCATAAAGAACTTTAAGCATAAACATATGAGACAACAAACCAAATGGCTCAGAATACCACATCCGACCCAACCAGCAGTTTTGTTGAAGGCATTTTCCTCTGAACTTTCGTTAAGAGGGTACAACATCTCAAATACAATAGACTGGTGTGGGTCTCCAACCATTTAGGAACCCTCAAATCAATAGTACAGGGGTCTTGAATCAGCCAAAAAATTGCTTCAGGAAGAATTGGGTGGAGCACTGGTTTCATATGTACCCTGCCGCTCATGTCAAGGTCTATGAAAATAACCAAACACAAGGCTGAGTACTCAGATCTTATAGGAACCTCCCAAATAGTGAATGGCCATCTCTCCATTCATAGTTCCCCCAGGTCTGTAGACAGATGCGGGTTTCACGTCCGGGACCTCTGCCTATCAGACATTTATAGAATATTTTATGGATAACACATAAATGTTTGGGAAAACTCCTCTTCTAAATAGTGCGCCTCAAGTTTCATCTGCTGTTTGCAGTGGTATGTAGTCATCATAGCTCATATGAGGGAAGGTTTCCTGAGAGGGGAGTATCCATCTACTATATCCATATTCTGCGGATATCTACCCTAATGGACGGTGAGTGCCACTAATCACCGTGCAGTATTGTAAGGGGCCACTAATCAATGTGCAGCATTATAAGGTGCCACTAATCACTGTGCAGCATTATAAGGGGCCACTAATCACTGTGCAGCATTAAAATTGGCCACTCACCGTGCAGCATTACAAGGGGCCACTAATCACTGTGCAGCATTATAAGGGGCCACTAATCACTGCGCAGCATTATAAGGGGCCACCAATCACTGTGCAGCATTACAAGGGGCCACCAATCACTGTGCAGCATTATATGGGGCATATGTTATTATGGACCATGTTATAGGGCCACCATTATTCACTGTGCAGCATTATTAGGCATATTTTTGTATGGAGCATCTTATGGAACCCATCATGAACTTTATGGAGCATTATATGGGGCCATCATAAACTTTATGGAGCATCTTATGGGGCCCATTTTTTTTTTAAATTTACCAGTAGCTTCGGCATTTTTCAACCTAGGCTTTTACGTGAGTCAATAAGTTTTCCCAGTTTTTTGTGACAAAATTAGGGGGGTCGGCTTATACATGGGTCGGCTTATACACGAGTATATACAGACTTCTAAAGAAAATTGCCCCCAAGTTATTTTGAGCGACCCCGCTTGCTGTACCATCCTTGTGATTTACGAGAACGTTTCTCACTTCCTGCTAGGACAGCGGATACCCAAGGAGTAAAGAGAGAAGGTCCTAGTCTGCAGGGACAACAGAGACTTTAGAAGAAGGCAAACCAAGGTTTAGCGCTAGCACTAGTGTGAGAGAAGGTTTATACTACAGAACAGAAGTGCTGTAACAGGAAAGAACCTAACAAATAAAAAAGATTGTAGACAAACCTGATTTTGCTATCTATTCATGTCATTGCCTTCCATATTACAGTGAAATTTCCCTAAATTCGGTATCTGATAATCCACAATGACGTATATTCAGGGTCGAACTGGGGTGTCTGGGGCCCACCAGGGGAATGGACTCTAGGGCCCCATGCTACAGCTATATGCTAATATCTGTCAGTCGTTTTCCCCATTATAGTGGAGCCTCGGCTGTAAAACACAGGCGGCTCCTGCACATCTACTGTGCACCCCCATAACTGGAATGTATAATTACGGTAGTTTACATTAATGTGGTTCTTTGGTTAAAACAATTTGTCACCGATCCATGGGCTCTATAGGATAGCTGATCGCATACGTCCGACCATTAGAAACTGCACCGACCGGAAGAATGAGAAAGTTTTATCGTTGATAGGACACTTATCCCCATTTTAAAATGGAGCAGCATGTTAGATATCTGACCGAAGCTGCATTCATTCTCTTTGGGGCTTCTATAAAAATACAAGTGCAGCCACTGAGGGAATGAATGGATCAGTGGTCAAGTCGGACATGCCACTCCAGTCTAATGGGGATAAAAAGTTCCACATTTTGCTGAATGGGTCCAAGTAGTTGACCCCCCCAATCAATACGTTATCACTTGTCCTGTGAATAGGAGATTACGTTTTTCCACAGGAAACCCCTGTAAGTGCATCTCTGCCGCTGTTTACAAAGTATTTAATCTCTAATGGAAATAAAGAATATTCTCCTAATTAATATCAGAGAGAACTAATGACCGTCATACACAACACAATCCACTGTACCAAGACCAATAATACCACATACAGGGGAGAAATACCACCACACCATGACCAGACCACATAGTACCCGCATCATATCACATAAAAGGCACAAATACAACCACACCATGACCAGACCACATATTACCACCACATAGTGACCAAATAATATGACATATTACCAGCATATAGGGACCAAATAATAACTTCCACACTGTGAACAGTCCACAAATTACCACCACTTATTGATGGAATACTACAATACTGATTATGAATACAAACCACAATAATAACAACACTGTTATTACCACCAGTGACATTATACACAGGAGCTCTGTATATAGTGTCAGTGTACAGGTAATACAGTGATTACCAGTGACATTATACACAGGAGCTCAGTGATCACTGGCAACATTACTGTCAAGGTTTGCTCAGCTTGTGGGATTAGGTAGTTCAGAGGTTAATGTGGATGGCCTCACTCTGAGATTCTGGGAGGCTTTTTAAAGCCTCATTGTGGGCTCATTCCTCATCGCTTATACTCAGACCCTTGGCCGAGTGTGTGTGACCCTGGTGTGCTTTGTGACTGTGATACTTTATGCTTGTTTGGTTTTGATCTGGTTCTGTCCCTGTTACGAGTTCTGCCTGTCCCTCTTGTACTGCGTTGCTATCTCTGTGTATGACTCATTGCCTATGACCTGACTATTCTGATTTCCCCTCTTGTACTGTGCAGCTATCTCCATGTATGACTCATTGCTTACGTTCTGACTACTCTCTGCTCGCCCCTCTGTTATCGCGCCGCCCTCTCCAAGTATGACCGCCTGTTTGTCTGACCAGAGTTCCCCTCGCTTCTACTCCAGGATTCCTGTAGTAGAGTCCTACAATCATCTCCAGCAGTGTGACACTAAGCCCCGCCCCCTGTAGTCACATGATCGTAGGTCCTTGTACTTCTTACTACCTTCAGCGTCGCAGGTCCCGTCTGCCTGAACTTTCCCTGCGGTATCGGACCCCGGGCCCTCCCTCTGTATTGGTGAGTCACCCTGCTCAGCCATGGCAGTTCGCCGGGGCTGACAGGATCCTGATATTTAACACAGAAGATCTGTATATAGTGTCAGTGTAATACAGTGACCACCAGTGACATTATACACAGGAGCTTTTGGAAGTGCATTGAGCAGCAGGGTGGTTTGCTGGTGAAGGGAAAAAATCTCTTTAAATCTTCTGCCTTAGCGAGTGTGAACGAGCTGAGTGTGACCTGAGCGTAAGTGCGAATGGTGGTGTGTGACTTGTGATTCAGTGACTTTGGATTCAGGGAGTTTGCAAAGGAGGTATTATTGAATTGCTGTTATATTTTATTAATACTTTTTATTTATTTTTACTTATCTTTCTGTCTGGTTCAATCCCCATTAGGAATGTGCTCCACTATTGCCAATGCCATCCAGTGTACGTCTTGCCGCATGTACGCAATCCTTGACCAGCCAGTCGAGGGTGCATACCGCTGTGCGAGATGTGAGCACATTGTGCATTTGGAAGCCCAGATACTGGATTTAAATATGCAGCTGACAACACTGAGCTCAATAGACAATATGGAAAGGAGACTTCTACTCACTGAGCAGACGCTCAATGAGATAGATGAGGGGGGGATGCTAGGTTGGAGCTGCAGGACAGTGAAGCAGTAAGATGGGTGACAGTTAGAAGGTGGGGTAGACGGAAGAGTGCCAGGGAGGCTAGTCCTGATCTGGCACAACCCAATAAGTTTGCCAAGTTGGCAGATGAGGGGAGTGTCAGTGCAGGGGTAGCACTACTGCAGCAAGGCATGCCCTCTGAAAGCTGGAGGAGTGTCTGCTCCAGTAAGGGGAGAAATAGGAAAGCAGGGCAGGCCAGGAAGGTGCTGGTAATGGGGGACTCAATTATTAGGGGAACAGATAGGGATCGTCGAACGGTGTGCTTCCTACCTGGCGCTCGAGTCCGACACACCGCTGATCGGGTTGACAGATTACTGGGAGGGGCTGGTGAGGATCCAGCGGTCATGGTGCACATTGGCACAAATGACAAAGCTAGAGGTAGGTGGAAGGTCCTTAAAGATGATTTCAGGGAATTAGGCTGTAAGCTTAAAGCAAGATCCTCCAAGGTGGTATTTTCGGAAATACTTCCTCTACCACGTGCCACACCAGAGAGGCAACGGGAGATTAGGGAGGTTAATAAGTGGCTCAGGAATTGGTGTAGGAAGGAGGGGTTTGGGTTCCTGCAGAACTGGGCCGACTTCTCAGTTGGCTACAGGTTCTACGCTAGGGACGGGCTGCACCTCAATGGGGAGGGTGCATCTGTGCTGGGGGAAAAAATGGCTAGAAGGGTGGAGGAGTGTTTAAACTAGGAAGTGGGAGGGAAGGGTATTCATTTTATAGGAGGGGAAGACTGTGCAGATAGAGACTTGGGCACAAATAATGAAAGTGGGGGTGGCATGGAGCTGGGGTTAGAACAGTTAATAATGAAATAGAGGTACAGACATACATAAAGTGCATATATACAAATGCCAGAAGCCTCGCCAACAAAATGGAGGAATTAGAATTAATTTTGTTGGAGCATAATTATGACATGGGGATATCTGAGACATGGCTGGATGATTGCCATGACTGGGCGGTTAATTTACAGGGCTATAGTCTGTTCAGAAATGACCGTACAAATAAGCGAGGGGGGATGTCTGTTTATATGTAAAATCATCCTTAAAACACATCCTGCGTGATAATACATGTGAATCTAATGAAAATGTAGAGTCCCTGTGGGTGGATATAAGGGGAGGGGGGAAAAATAATAAATTACTGATAGGGGTTTGTTATAAGTCTCCAAAAATAATGGAAGCAATAGAGAATATCCTCATCAAGCAAATAGATGAAGCAGCGACTCAAGGAGAAGTCATTATTATGGGGGACTTCAACTACCCTGAAATACATTGGGGAACCGAAACCTGCAGTTCCAGCAAAGGTAATGGGGTTTTGAAAACTATGAGAGACAATTACCTTTCACAACTGGTTCAGGACCCAACAAGAGGGGGGGCACTGCTAGACCTAATATTAACCAACAGGCCAGACCGCATATCAAATGTAAGGGTTGGGGGTCACTTGGGTAATAGTGATCACCAGATAATAAGTTTTCATGTATCCTTTAATAAGATGTGTCGTAGAGGGGTTACAAGGACACTAAACTTCAGGAAAGGAAATTTCCAATGGATGAGAGATTCTCTTGGTGCAATTAACTGGGAAAATATCCAGAGACATAAAAATACACAAAGAAAATGGGAGACGTTTATTAGCATCCTGAATAGGACCTGTGCACAATATATACCGTATGGGAATAAACATGTGAGAAATAGGAGGAGACCACTATGGCTAAATAGAGCTGTAAGGGGCGCAATAAGTGACAAAAAGAAAGAATTTAGAGAATTAAAGCAAGGAGGTAGTGATGAGGCATTAAATCAATACAGAAGACTAAATAAATTCTGTAAAACGCAAATCAAGGCAGCAAAGATTGAGCCAGGGAGACTCTTTGCCAGAGAAAGTAAAAATAATCCTAAAATATTATTTAACTACATACTGTAAATAGTAAGAAACTAAAAAATGATAGTGTTGGCCCTTTCAAAAATAGTCTGGGTGAAATGGTGGATGAGGAAAAAGCCAATATGCTAAATGACTTTTTTTCAACAGTATTTACACAAGAAAATCCCATGACAGATAACATGATCAGGGATAAAAATTCTCCATTAAATGTCACCTGCTTAACCCAGCAGGAAGTACGGCGGCGTCTAAAAATCACTAAAATTGACAAATCCCCAGGCCCGGATGGGATACACCCCCGAGTACTGCAGGAATTAAGCACAGTCATAGATAGACCATTATTTTTAATCCTTAAGGCTGTGTGCCCACGTTGCGTTTTTTTAAGCGTTTTTGATGCGTTTTTCGGGGTCAAACCGCATAAAAAACGCCTAAAAGAAGCATCCCATTCATTTTAACACATTTTGGCCTTTTCGTGCAAATGGATGCGTTTTTTACCGCTAAGGAAACGCTTAGCGGTAAAAAACGCAGCATGTTCATTAATTTCCGCTTAGGTCCGCGTTTTTGGCTATTTCCTTTAGTCCAAAAGACGCGCGGGAAAAAAACGCATCAAAAATGCGCTGCAAAAACGTGCATTTTCTGGGAAGGAGACCCGTTTCCTGAGCGTTTAAAAACGCTAATGTGGGCACATAGCCTAAAGATTCCATAATAACAGGGTCTGTACCACAGGACTGGCATATAGCAAATGTGGTGCCAATATTCAAAAAGGGGACAAAAACTGAACTTGGAAATTATAGGCCAGTGAGCTTAACCTCAACTGTGGGTAAAATCCTGGAGGGTTTTGTAAGAGATTCTATACTGGAGTATCGGAAGAATAACCTCATGACCCAATATCAACATAGATTTACATGGACCGTTCCAGTCAGACTAATCTGATAAGCTTTTATGAAGAGGTAAGTTCCGGACTGGACCAAGGAAATGCAATGGGCGTGGTGTACATGGATTTTTCAAAAGCTTTTGATAGGGTGCAACACAAAAGGTTGATACATAAAATGAGAACAATAGGGGTAGGGGAAAATATGTGTAAGTGGGTTAAGAGCTGGCTCAGGGATAGGAAACAAAGGGTGGTTATTAATGGAGCACACTCAGACTGGGTCACGGTTAGCAGTGGGGTACCACAGGGGTCGGTATTGGGCCCGCTTCTTTTTAATATATTTATTAATGACCTTGTAGGGGGCATAGAGTAGAATTTCATTATTTGCAGATGACACTAAACTCTGCAGGGTAATCAATACAGAGGAAGACAATTTTATATTACAGGAGGATTTATGTAAACTAGAAGCTTGGGCTGATAAATAGCAAATGAGCTTCAATGGGGATAAATGTAAGGTCATGTGTTGTGAATTCTCTCTCTGGCTTCCCCCTGGTCATTACTGAAGATAGTGGAGCTGGTCAGATTGAGAGTTCTCTTTCTGGGCTCCCTCTGGTGGTTACTGGAGGTAGTGGAGCTGATTTGATTGACAGAAGCTTACCACCTGATATTGAGGTAGACAATTGGAGATCTGGGGTTTCTGATTGGGAGCTGACTCCCTCTATCCCTGCTATTGATTTTTTTCCTGTACCTCCTGAGGTCTGATGTCTCCTGCTCTTTCCCTGCATGTTCAGCTAAAAGGTTAATTTGCTATTCTTTTTGTATTTGATCTGGTTTTGTTTATCTCTGCTTTGTGTGGGTCAACTAGCTCCGGCTGGGGCTGTGCTGAATCACCGCCCATATGTTACTGCATGTGCCAGTTTGTTTTGTCCCCTTTTATATTGATCTCTTTTTGCTTTGCTTTCAGAATATACCGGAGTGCTGATATAGTGGGGGGGCGAAGTCATGCGACTTCAGTGTTTTTGTGCATCAGACGTGTTGGACTTTTTGCAGGGTATTTTGAGTGATTGCAGACAAAGTCTTTCCTTTCCTGTCCTGTCTAGTCAGTGTGGGCCCCATCGTTTGCTCAGTCTATTTATCTGCCTGCGTTTGTGTTTTCATCTTGTCTCACCGACAATATATGTTTGGGGGCTATCTAATCCTTTGGGGGTCTGGTCCTGGGCAGTTTAGATTTACCCTTTCTTGCTTTAGGCTTAGTTAGCTCTCCGGCTGTGCCGAGGCGTCTAGGATCATCATAGGTACGCTCCACGGCTACTGCTAGTTGTGTGGACAGGATCAGGGGTCTGCATCCGCTTAGTTACCAACCTCTTTGGTTTTCTGTGGCTTAGCCTGGCCTTCTATCCTCCTCGGTGACCCATTCATAACAGTCATGCACTTGGGTAGAACAAACAAGATGTATAATTCTGCTTAATTGTAAAACACTGGGCAAAACTGTCACTGAAAAAGACCTGGTTGTGTGGTTGAACGACAAACTCACATTTAGTGGCCAGTGTCAGGCAGCTGCTGCAAAGGCAAATAAAATAATGGGATGCATTAATAGAGGCATAGATGCTCATGAGGAGAACATAATTTTATTTCTACATAAGTCACTAGTGCGACCACACTTAGAATACTGTGTACAGTTCCGGTCTCCGGTGTATAAGAAAGACACAGCTGAACTGGAGCGGGTGCAGAGAAGAGCGACAAAGGTTATTAGGGAACTGGGGGTCTGCAATACCAAGACAGGTTATTACACTTGGGGTTATTTAGTTTGGAAAATCGAAGGCTTAGGGGTGATGCGGGGACAGTACAAAGACATTTCTAGTGATCTTTTTACTCTTAGACCTGTGACAGGGACAAGGGGGTATCCTCTACGTCTGGAGGAAAGAAGGTTTAAGCATAATCACAGATGCGGATTCTTTACTGTAAAGCGAGCAGGCTCGGACTGGCCCACCGGAGAACCGGAGTATTCTCCGGTGGGCCCGGGCACTGACAACTGCTGGCATACTGGCCAGCAAGTGCCTAGGGCCCCCACTGCTCCAAGGGCCCCCAAGTCAGTGGGTATGGGGCCCCTGAGTCAAGGGGGCCTGCCCTGTGCCAGCTAGCAGCAGCAGGAGATAAGTTTCTGTCCCCGCTGCTAAAGCGAAATGAATATTCACGCTTCTCCACGCCTCTATGGGTGTGGAGAGGCGTGAATACCATTCCTCTTTAATAGCGGGCAGCCCATCCCCAGCACCGCACCACACACACAGCACCGCATCACTCACACTCACACACAGCTCCACATACACACGCAGACACACAGTACACCTCACCTCCCCGCAGCCGCAGCACATCCCGGCTTCCTGCTTTCTGGGCGTTTCCTGTCTGACAGCCCAGCTGGATGACGTCATCATCCAGCGTGCTGTCTCAGAGAGAAAGCTGCAGGAGAGAAAGAGGCTTCCGGGATGTGCTGCGGCTGCGGGGAGGAGAGTTGTGCTGTGTGTCTGCGTGTGTATGTGGTGCTGTGTGTGTGAGAGATGTGATGCGGTGCTCTCTTGTGATGAGTTGCTATGTGAGTGAGAGATTATGTGGACCGGTGCTGTGTGTGTGTGTGAGGGGGTGGTGGGGAAGGACAATGATATTGGTGGTGGGAGGCAATGATGGATGTGATGGGCAATTATGGCAGTGGGGGAGGCAATGATGGAGGTGATGGGCAATGATATTGGTGGGGGAAGCAATGATGGCAGTGGGGGAGACAATGATGGAGGTGATGGGCAATGTTATTGGTGGGGAAAGCAATGATGGTGATGGGCAATGATATTGGTGGGGGGAGGCAATGATGGTAGTGGGGAGACAATGATGGAGGTAATGGGCAATGATATTGGAGGGAGGAGGCAATAATGGAGGTGATGGGCAATGATGGTGGTGGGAGGCAATAATGGAGGTGATGGGCAATGATTGCAGTGGGAAGGCGATGGAGGTGATGGGCAACGATGGAGGTGATGGGTAATGATGGAGGTGATGGACAATGATGGAGGTAATGGGCAATGATGGAGGTGATGGACAATGATATTGGTGGTGATGCAATAATGGAGGTGATGGGCAATGATGGTGGTGGGCAATGATGGAGGTGATGGGTAATGATGGAGGTAACGGGCAATGATGGCAGTGGAGGAGACAATGATGGAGGTGGTGGGCAATATTGGTGGGGGAAGCAATGATGGAGGTAATGGGCAATATTGGTGGGGGGAGGCAATGATGGCAGTGGGGGAGACAATGATGGAGGTGATGGGCAATGATGGTGGTGGGCGGAGGCAATGATGGAGGTGATGAAATGGACAATGATGGTGGGGAGGAGGCAATGATTGAGGTGATGGAATTGGGAGTGATGGGGTGGTGGGGGAGAATGATAGGGGTGGTTGGGGAGAAGGCATCGATGGAGGTGGTGAGGGGCTGCATTATACTTTATGAGGGGGCTACATTATATTCTGATGGGGACTGCATTATTAGGGGACTACATTATATTCTGGGGGGCTACATCATACTATATGAGGGGGCTACAGTATACTCTATGGGGGGCTGCATTATATTCTTTGGTGGGGCAGCATTATTCTCTCAGGGGACAACATTATATTCTGGGGGGGCTACATCATACTATATGAGGGGGCTACAGTATACTCTATGGGGGGCTGCATTACATTCTGTGGTGGGGCTGCATTATTCTCTCAGGGGACTACATTATATTCTGGGGGGGCTACATCATACTATATGAGGAGGCAGCATTATGCCCTATTAGGGGGCTACAGTATACTCTATGGGGAGGCTGCATTATATTCTGTGTTGGTGCTGTATTATACTATATGAGGGGGGCTGCATTATGCCCTATGAGGGTGCTACATTATATTCTATGGTGGGGACTGTGATATACCTTATGAGGGGGTTGCATTATATTTTGTGGGGTGCTGCATTATACCCTATGATGGAGGCTACATTATAATCTATGAGAGCGGCTACATTATATTCTATGAGGGGGCTACCCCTCTATGATTCTACCCCAACCCCTGCTACATAATTAAGACGTGTACTACCTTATATTATACCCTGATATTAGTGTGTTTTACCACACAATTGGTTGTCTTGTATTTATTTCTATGTAGCTACATAGTGGGCCCCAAGAATGATTTTCTCTGGTGGGCCCAAGGTGCTCCAGTCAGACGCTGGCAGTGAGACTATGGAACTCTCTGCTATATGATGTTGTAATGAGTGATTCCCTACTAAAATTTAAGAAAGGCCTGGATGCCTTTCTTGAAAAGTATAATATTACAGGTTATGTACACTAGTTTCCTTGATATTGTGTTGATCAGGGAGCTAGTCTGATTGCCCTATGTGTAGCCGGAAAGAATTTTTTTCCCCACTGTGAAGCTTACTGTTTGCCATATGGGTTTTTTTTGCCTTCCTCTGGATCAACATGTTAGGGCAGGTTAGGATAGGATATGGGTTGAACTAGATGGACCTAAAGTGACACTATGACACTTTTCATTCTCTACTCAACCCAAGAGTACAGGCCCCAACCACGGAGCTCTGAGCTGACGATCTGGCCAATTACTTCAAAGAAAAAATTGACCAGATCCGACAGGAAATTATCTCCCAATCACCTCATACCATGCACTGTCCTCCCTCCCCCACTGCATCTAGCTCACTCTCTGATTTTGAACCAGTCACAGAAGTAAACAGGCTCCTTGCATCTTCTCGCCCAACCACTTGCACCAGTGACCCATTTCCGTCACATCTCCTCCAGTCCCTTTCCCCTGCTGTCACCCCTCACCTAACTAAAATATTTAACCTCTCTCTCTCTCTTCTGGTATCTTTCCCTCCTCATTTAAGCATGCCATCATACATCCACTACTTAAAAAACCATCCCTCGACTAAAACTGTGCCGCTAACTATAGACCTGTCTCTAATCTTCCCTTCATCTCTAAACTCCTGGAACGCCTGGTCCACTCCCGTGTTATCCGCTATCTCTTTTATAACTCTCTTCTCGACCCTTTCCAATCCGGTATCCGCTCTTTACACTCTACTGAAATTGCCCTCACTAAAGTCTCTAATGATCTACTAACAGCTAAATCAAATGGTCATTACTCCATGCTAATTCTCTTGGATCTCTCTGCAGCATTCGACATTGTGGATCATCAGCTCCTCTTCACTATGCTCCGTTCCATTGGCCTCAAGGACACGATTCTCTCCTGGTTCTCCTATCTCTCTGACCGCTCCTTTACTGTATCTTTTGCCGGTTCCTCCTCCTCTCACCTTTCCCTTACTCTTGGGGTTCCTCAAGGATCAGTCTTAGGCCCCTCCTCTTCTCTTTGTACACTGCTCCTATTGGTCAATCAGTAGATTTGGTTTCCAGTACCATCTCTATGATGATGACACCCAATTATACGCTTCTTCTCCTGACATCACACCAGCCTTTCTAGAAAACACCGGCGATTGTCTAAACGCTGTGTCTAACATCATGTCCTCACTATATCTGAAACTGAACCTGTCAAAGACTGAACTCCTTGTGTTTCCTCCCGCTACTAATGTACCTATACCCGACATTGCCATTTCCGTGTGTGGTTCCACTATTGCTCCCCAGCAACATGGACGCTGTCTTGGGGTCATACTTGACTCCGAGCTTTCCTTTGCCCCCCCACATTCGATCACTGGCTCGCTCTTGTCATCTGCACCTCAAAAACGTTTCTAGAATTCGACCTTTTCTTACTTTTGACTCTGCAAAAACTCTTACTGTTTCTCCTATTCATTCTCATCTCGACTATTGTAACTCTCTTCTAATCAGTCTCCCTCTTACCAAACTCTCCCCTCTCCAATCTGTCTTGAATGCTGCAGCCAGGATCATATTCCTCACCAATCGTTACACCGATGCCTCTACCTTGTGCCAGTCATTACACTGGCTACCCATCCACTCCAGAATTCAGTATAAACTTATTACCCTTATCCACAAAGCCCTCCATGGCTCAGCACCACCCTACATCTCCTCCCTTGTTTCAGTATACTACCCTACCCGCGCCCTCCGTTCTGCTGATGACCTGAGGTTAGCATCCTCAATAATCAGAACCTCCCACTCCCGTCTCCAAGACTTTACACGTGCTGCGCCAATTCTTTGGAATGCACTTCCCAGGTCAATACGATTAGTCCCCAATCCCCACAATTTTAAGCGTGCCCTGAACACGCATTTATTCAGACTGGCCTACCGCCTCAACACATTAACCTAATCTATCCCTGGGTGGCACAGTCAAAAGTTTTACCGTAACCAGGTTCCCCGCATCATGTTCCCACATGCTTTATGCATCCATTAGCCCTCTGTGTCTGTACTCTACACACTTTACATTATGGCTGGTCCAAACAATCAGGGCAATTGTTACCACCCACCTTTCGTGTCTACCTCTTTCCTCATAGACTGTAAGCTTGCGAGCAGGGCCCTCATTCCTCTTGGTATTTGTTATAATCTATGTGACTATTGTTATGCTGTAATGTCTATTGTCTGTACAAGTCCCCTCTGAAATGTAAAGTGCTGCGGAATATGTCAGCGCTATAGAAATAAAGCTTATTATAATTAAGTCTTCCTTCAACCATAAAAACTATGTTACTATATAGTGTCAGTGTACAGATAATAAACTGATCACTATAGTTTCATTATATAATAATAATAAAAATAATACATTTTATTTCTATAGCGCCGACATATTCCGCAGCACTTTACATTTCAGAGTGGATTTGTACAGACAATAGACATTACAGCATAACAATAATCACATAGATAATAACAAATACCAAGAGGAATGAGGGCCCTGCTCGCAAGCTTACAGTCTATGCGGAAAGAGGTAGACACGAAAGGTGGGTGGTAACAGTTGCCCTGATTGTTTAGACCAGCCATAATGTTAATTGTGTAACAGTACAGACACAGAGGGCTAATGGATGCATAAAGCATGTGGGAACATGATGCGGGGAACCTGGTTATGGTAAAACTTTTGGCTGTGCCACCCAGGGATAGATTAGGTTAATGTGTTGAGGCGGTAGGCCATTCTGAACAAATGCGTTTTCAGGGCACGCTTAAAATTGTGGGGATTGGGGACTAATCGTATTGACCTGGGAAATCTTTCCAAAGAATTGGCACAGCACATGTAAAATCATGGAGACGGGAGTGGGAGGTTCTGATTATTGAGGATGCTAACCTCAGGTCATCAGCAGAACGGAGGGCGCGGGTAGGGTAGTATACTGAAACAAGGGAGATGTAGGGTGGTGCTGAGCCATGGAGGGCTTTGTGGGTGAGGGTAATAAGTTTATACTGAATTCTGGAGTGGATGGGTAGCCAGTGTAATGACTGGCACAAGGTAGAGGCATCGGTGTAACGATTGGTGAGGAATATGATCCTGGCTGCAGCATTCAAGACAGATTGGAGAGGGGAGAGTTTGGTAAGAGGGAGACCGATTAGAAGAGAGTTACAATAGTCGAGACGAGAATGAATAAGAGAAACAGTAAGAGTTTTTGCAGAGTCAAAAGTAAGAAAAGGTCGAATTCTATAAATGTTTTTGAGGTGCAGATGACAAGAGCGAGCCAGTGATCGAATGTGGGGGCAAAGGAAAGCTCAGGGTCAAGTATGACCCCAAGACAGCGGGCATGTTGCTGGGGAGTAATGGTGGAACCACACACAGAAATGGCAATGTCGGGTATAGGTACATTTGTAGAGGGAGGAAACACAAGGAGTTCAGTCTTTGACAGGTTCAGTTTCAGATATAGTGAGGACATGATGTTAGACACAGCATTTAGACAATCGCTGGTGTTTTCTAGAAAGGCTGGCGTGATGTCAGGAGAAGAAGCATATAATTGGGTGTCATCAGCATAGAGATGGTACTGGAAACCAAATCTGATTCTTTGACCAATAGGTGTAGTGTACAAGGAGAAGAGGAGGGAGCCTAGAACCGATCCTTGAGGAACCCCAAGAGTAAGGGGAAGGTGAGAGGAGGAGGAACCGGCAAAAGATACAGTAAAGGAGCGGTCAGAGAGATAGGAGGAAAACCAGGAGAGAACGGTGTCCTTGAGGCCAATGGAACGGAGCATAGTGAGGAGCTGATGATCCACAGTGTAGAATGCTGCAGAGAGATCCAAGAGAATTAGCATGTAGTAATCACCATTTGATTTAGCTGTTAGTAGATCATTAGAGGCTTTAGTGAGGGCAGTTTCAGTAGAGTGTAAAGAGCGGAAACCGGATTGGAGAGGGTCGAGAAGAGAGTTATCAAAGATAGCGGATAAGGCGGGAGTGGACCAGGCGTTCCAGGAGTTTAGAGATGAAGGGAAGATTAGAGACAGGTCTATAGTTAGCGACACAGTTTTGGTCGAGAGATGGTTTTTTAAGTAGTGGATGTATGATGGCATGCTTAAATGAGGAGGGAAAGATACCAGAAGAGAGAGAGAGGTTAAATATTTTAGTTAGGTGAGGGGTGACAGCAGGGCAAAGGGACTGGAGGAGATGTGAGGGAAATGGGTCACTGGTGCAAGCTGTTGGGCGAGAAGATGCCAGGAGCCTGCTTATTATAAACAGGATCTCGGTATTTAGTATCAGTGTACAGGAAATACAGGGATCACCGGTGACATTACACACAGGAGATCTGTATATAGTGTCAGTGTACAGGTAATACAGGGATCACTAGTGATATTATACACAGAAGCTCTGTATATAGTGTCAGTGTATAGGTATCTTGGTATATAGTGTCAGTGTATAGGTAATACAGGGATCACCAGTGATATTATACACAGGAAACATGTATATAGTGTCAGGATATAGGTAATACAGTGATCACTAGTTTCATTATAAACAGGATCTCTGTATTTAGTGTCAGTGTACAGGTAATACAGTGTTCACTGGTGACATTATACACAGGAGCTCTGTATATGGTGTCAGTGTACAGGTAATACAGGGATCACCGGTGACATTATACACAGACGCTCTGAATATAGTGTCAGTGTACAGGTAATACAGGGATTACCAGTGACATTATACACAGGAGCTCTGTATATACTGTCAGTGTATAGGTAATACAGGGATCACCAGTGACATGCTCAGGAGATCTGCATGTAGTGTCAGTGTACAGGTAATACAGGGATCACCAGTGATATTATACACAGGAGCTCTGTATATAGTGTCAGTGTACAGGTAAAACAGGGATCACCAGTGATATTATACAAAGGAACCCTGTATATAGTGTCAGTATATGCAGTATGTAATAGAGGGATCACCAATTACATTATACACAGACGCTCCATGTATAGTGTCAGTGTACAGATAATGCAGTGATCACCGGTGACATTATACACAGAAGCTCTGGATACAGTTTCAGTGCACAGGTAATAGAGATCACCAGTGACATTATACACAGGAGATCTGTATATAGTGTCAGTGTACAGTTAATTCTGTGATCACTGGTGACATTATACACAGGAGCTCTGTACACAGTATATAGTGTATAGCGTGCGTGTACATGTAATACAGTGACTCACCAGTGACGTCTGTAGTTGAAGTCCTTCATCTTTGTTTTCCTTCAACCAGCACAGACCGCCGTCACTTCTTCCAGCCAGGACTCGTCCCTGCAAAAAATAACACAAAATCATCAACATCAATAGCTGATTGCTTCCAGAGGACTTTCCCCACTCTTTCCCTGACTTCTACACTACGTCAGATGAAGAAAAGCGACTTAGTGCCGCCCTGCACAGTCACAGGACCTACCTTTGGTTCCTTCCGTGGAAAACTGTTTCCTAAAAAGTAAATTATATTACAGTAATAATAATGTCCCTAATTGGACCCTAAAGAAATTATGTTCCCCACTTGTCATCATAAACTAATCTAGCATGTTCCTTATTCTGGCCCTCGAACAGAAATTAAGTCCCTCATCCTGGCCTCCTTTATTCAATAATTTCACCCAGCCTGACCCCCTATATTTTATCTTATGCCTCAGCCTGGCCCCCTGATATCCATCCCGCTTCCCCAGCTATACATACTGGCCCTCATATGTCCCTTGTCCTGCCCCATCATTTATCTCTCCTGGACGCCCATATATCCTTCCCGGTCCCTTGTCCTGGCTCCCCATATATCCATCTTGGCCCCCCATTTACAGTGGGGCAAAAAAGTATTTAGTCAGTCAGCAATAGTGCAAGTTCCACCACTTAAAAAGATGAGAGGCGTCTGTAATTTACATCATAGGTAGACCTCAACTATGGGAGACAAACTGAGAAAAAAAAATCCAGAAAATCACATTGTCTGTTTTTGTTTCATTTTATTTGCATATTATGGTGGAAAATAAGTATTTGGTCAGAAACAAGCAATCAAGATTTCTGGCTCTCACAGACCTGTAACTTCTTCTTTAAGAGTCTCCTCTTTCCTCCACTCATTACCTGTAGTAATGGCATCTGTTTAAACTTGTTATCAGTATAAAAAGACACCTGTGCACACCCTCAAACAGTCTGACTCCAAACTCCACTATGGTGAAGACCAAAGAGCTGTCAAAGGACACCAGAAACAAAATTGTAGCCCTGCACCAGGCTGGGAAGACTGAATCTGCAATAGCCAACCAGCTTGGAGTGAAGAAATCAACGGTGGGAGCAATAATTAGAAAATGGAAGACATACAAGACCACTGATAATCTCCCTCGATCTGGTGCTCCACGCAAAATCCCACCCCGTGGGGTCAGAATGATCACAAGAACGGTGAGCAAAAATCCCAGAACCACGCGGGGGGACCTAGTGAATGAACTGCAGAGAGCTGGGACCAATGTAACAAGGCCTACCATAAGTAACACACTACGCCACCATGGACTCAGATCCTGCAGTGCCAGACGTGTCCCACTGCTTAAGCCTGTACATGTCCGGGCTGTCTGAAGTTTGCTAGAGAGCATTTGGATGATCCAGAGGAGTTTTGGGAGAATGTCCTATGGTCTGATGAAACCAAACTGGAACTGTTTGGTAGAAACACAACTTGTCGTGTTTGGAGGAAAAAGAATACTGAGTTGCATCCATCAAACACCATACCTACTGTAAAGCATGGTGGTGGAAACATCATGCTTTGGGGCTGTTTCTCTGCAAAGGGGCCAGGACGACTGATCCGGGTACATGAAAGAATGAATGGGGCCATGTATCGTGAGATTTTGAGTGCAAACCTCCTTCCATCAGCAAGGGCACTGAAGATGAAACGTGGCTGGGTCTTTCAACATGACAATGATCCAAAGCACACCACCAGGGCAACGAAGGAGTGGCTTCGTAAGAAGCATTTCAAGGTCCTGGAGTGGCCTAGCCAGTCTCCAGATCTCAACCCTATAGAAAACCTTTGGAGGGAGTTGAAAGTCCGTGTTGCCAAGCGAAAAGCCAAAAACATCACTGCTCTAGAGGAGATCTGCATGGAGGAATGGGCCAACATACCAACAACAGTGTGTGGCAACCTTGTGAAGACTTACAGAAAACGTTTGACCTCTGTCATTGCCAACAAAGGATATATCACAAAGTATTGAGATGAAATTTTGTTTCTGACCAAATACTTATTTTCCACCATAATATGCAAATAAAATGAAACAAAAACAGACAATGTGATTTTCTGGATTTTTTTTTCTCAGTTTGTCTCCCATAGTTGAGGTCTACCTATGATGTAAATTACAGACGCTTCTCATCTTTTTAAGTGGTGGAACTTGCACTATTGCTGACTGATTAAATACTTTTTTGCCCCACTGTATATGCATCCTGCCCCCCCCATATAGCCATACTGGCCTCACATATATGTAACCTGGCCCCCCATATATATCCATCCTGCCCCCCCCCCCATATATATGCATCCAGGTCCCTTGTCCTGCCCCCCCTCCCTCATAAATCCATCTAGACCCTCCATATATATGCATCCTGGCTGTACCATATGTATGCATACTGCCCATATATCCATCCTGGTCCCTCCTCCTGCCCCTCCCCCATATATCCATCCTGGTCCCCCATACATACATTCTGGCCCCCTCATATATATCTATCCTGGCCACCCCCCATATATCCATCCTAGCCATCCCATATATGCACCCTGGCCTGCCATGTATATGCATCTTGGCCTCTCCATATACAGTATATGCATCCTGGTCCCTTGTCCTGCCCCCATCCCCCATAAATCCATCTTGGTCCCCCATATATATGCATCCTAGCTGTATAATGTATATGCATCCTAGCTCCCCATGTATCCATCCTGGTCCCATGTCCTACCCCTCCCGCATATATCCATGCTGGCCCCCGTATATGCATTCTGGCCCCCTCATATAAATCCATCCTGGCCCCATTCCCCATATATCCATCCAAGCCGCCCCATATCTGCATTCTGGCCCCCTAATATATATCCATCCTCCCCCCCATAAATGCATCCTGGCCCCACATATATATATGCATCTTGGTCCCTTGTCCTGCACCCCAATAAATCCATCCTGGCCCCGATATATATGCATACTGGTTCCCCCATATATCCATCCTGGTCCCTTGGCCTGCCCACCCCATATATCCATCCTGGCCCCCCATATGTATCCATCCAACCCCTTGTCCTTCCCCATATCTCCATCCGGGCCCCCCACATGTATCCATCCGGGCCCCTCACGTATGTGCATTCATCCTGGCCCCCCCCCATTATGTGCATCCATCCTGGCCCCCCTTCTGTGCATCCATCATGGACCCCCGTATGTGTATCCATCCTGCCCCCCCCCCCATTATGTGCATCCATCCTGGCCCCCCTTCTGTGCATCCATCATGGACCCCCGTATGTGTATCCATCCTGGACCCCCGTGTATATGCATCTATCCTGCCCCCCCCCCCCGTATGTAGATCCATCCTGGCTCCCCCATATGTGCATCCATCCTGGCCCCCCGTATGTGCATCCATCCTGGCCCCCCCCGTATGTGCATCCATCCTGGCCCCCCTCCATATTTGCATCCATCTTGGCTTCCCCGTATGTGCATCCATCCTGGCCCCCCTCTTATTTGCATCCATCCTAGCTCCCCTTCTGTGCATCCATCATGGCCCCCCCGTATGTGTATCCATCCTGGCCCCCCATATATACATCTATCCTGTCCCTCCCGTATGTAGATCCATCCTGGCTCCCCCATATGTGCATCCATCCTGGCCCCACCGTATGTGCATCCATCCTGGCCCCCCCCCTCCATATTTGCATCCATCCTGACCCCCCCTCTCATTTGCATCCATCTTGGCTTCCCCGTATTTGTATCCATCCTGGTCCCACCGTATGTGCATCCATCCTGGCCCCCCTTTATGTGCATCTATCCTGGCCCCCCCGTATGTGCATCCAACCTGGCCCCCCTCTTATTTGCATCCATCCTAGCCCCCCTTCTGTGCATCCATCATTCCCCCCCCCCCCATATGTGTATCCATCCTGGCCCCCCCATATATGCATCTATCCTGGCCCTCCTCCATATTTGCATCTATCCTGACCCCCTCTCTCATTTGTATCCATCTTGGCTTCCCCGTATTTGTATGCATCCTGGCACCCCCTCTTATTTGCATCCATCCAGCCCCCCCCCCCTTATTTGCATCCATCCTGGCCCCCCCCCTTATTTGCATCCATCCTGTCCTCCCGTATTTGCATCCATCCTGGCTCCTCCATATGTGCATCCATACTGCCCCCCCCCGTACGTGCATCCATCATGGCCCCCTGTATGTGCATCCATCATGGCCCCTCCCATATGAGAAGAAAAAAATACTGCTCTTACCTACCTGAGCTCCCGGTGCGTCCTCCTCCTCCTCCTCTGCAAGTACGGCGCGCTCATAGTAACATGACCGCCGACATAGCAGAGGCCGGCGGTGAATGTGTGAGCACGCATGACACTGACGTCATACGCCGGAGACGACAGGCACATACTTGCCAGTATCTATTGGGACATGCGACGCAGTGGTTCAGGTAATGAACGCTGCGTGAGAGCGCCACTGCACATACGCGGCCTGCACTTTTAAAGGGCCGAGCCCCTAAAAAGCGCAGACTTTTTTTTCTTCTTTTCCCCCTCTCCTTCCCACTACCACAATCCCCGGTACCCCACCAGGCCAGACCGACCCTGCATATACTGAATGTTTACGACCCTTTAATTAAGCATCATTCAGACATCTGCTTGCTGTTATTTTCACGGATAGAACATAAACGCATTATAGTCTATGGGGCTGTTCACATGTTCATGTTTTTTTGTGTCCAAGCAAAAATTATAGAGACGTGCGTTTCTTTATAAGCATCACAGATAGGAAAGTTGCAATATAAGTCTATGGCTCTGAAAAAAAAAAAAAATCACAGAATCCCACTGTTTATTGTACAATACCACAACACTCAAAAAGTCCAATTGATTTACATTTATTTGAAGTAAATGCAGCAGTACGTCTGTATAACAGAAAAAGGGCCAACGTTTCGTCCACAGACCTTGGTCACAGCCTATAAAATATATACAATAAGGCCGCGTTCACATGATCAGTATTTGGTCAGTATTTTACATCAGTATTTGTAAGAAAAAAAACAGGAGAGGAACTATCAGGCTGTGTGCACACGCTGCGGATTTTGCTGCGGTTCCGCAGCGGTTTTGGCCGCTGCGGTGTACAGTACAATGATTCCCTATGGGAATCAAAAACCGCAATGCAGATGGTGCGGAATTTTCCGCGCGGATTATCTGCGGTTTTCAATCCGCAGAAAGAATTGACATGTCAATTCTTTCTGCGGATTCCCCTGCGGTTTGCCATCTCCTCCATTGAGAAGATAAAAAACCGCAGGGCAAAACCGCAGAGCAATCCGCAGGTAAAACCGCAGGTCTTTTAACCTGCAGTTTCACCTGCGGATTTTACAAAATCCGCGCGGATGAATCCGCACCTAATCCGCAGCGTGTTCACACAGCCTCAGAGGAAAAGTCTAAAACAAACACGTCACCACTTCAGTATTTATCACCCACTTCTGGTTTTAGCTTAAAAACACTGAGCTAAAATACTGACCAAATACTGAACGTGTGAACGTGGCCTAACAGAGACTAAACAACATGATGATAAATTGCATAAAGATCAAAGTAAATAAAATAAATATGCACAAAAGTAGGAATTAGTCCTACCGGTAATGGTATTTCCAGGAGTCCATCATGACAGCACCACCAGGAGGTTGTCCTTATCCTTGGTAGGGACAGGAACACAGAAGAGGTTAAATAGCCCCTCCCCGCTAACACCCTTCAGTGATTTTCTAAGTACCACACCAGGATGGATGCAACGCGATTTTATTGAACTTCCTTCTACACATGTTACATCACATATCAGACTGGAAATTCAAGGGAGGGTATATAAGGGGTGCTGTCATGATGGACTCTTGTAAATACCATTACCGGTAGGACTAATTCCCTCCTGATAGCATCACCAGGAGAATCACCAAATTACTCCAACTAGGGCAGGATTACAGCCTGAAGGACTTTCCTCCCAAAGGCCGTTTGATGATTTGTCATAACTTCTAATTTGTAATGTTTACAAAAGGTATTAAATTTAGACCAGGTTGCGGCCCTGCAGATTTGGACGCTCCTGCGCTCTCTGCCCATGAGGCAGAAACGGCTCTCAGTAAATGGGCCATGAGGTTTTCTGGCGGAGGATTCCTTGCCGACACATATGCTGCGCCAATAGTGGACTTCAAACATCTGGCCAGGGCAGCTTTCGATGCCTTCTTCCCTTTGTTTTTGCCTGCCATTTGGATAAAAAGGTTAGAGTCCACTCTCCAGTGTTCTGTGAGTTTTAACCCCTCAATGACCGCCAATACGTCTTTTAACTGACGTGAGATATAAGAGAATAGCATCCCCATACAGGTGACAATCCAGCAGCTGTCGGCTGCACACTATAGCTGACCACTTGCTGCAACAGCCACGATCAGTGTTTGCACCCTCCAAATCTTTTTAACCCCTTAGATGCTGCTGTCAATAGTGACAACATCATATAAATGGTTAACAGAGAGTGTGGGGGCTTCCTCTTTATCCCAATCCGCACCCTAAGATCATGATTGTGTGGTCCTGATGTTTGCCATGGCAATTCAGGACCAAATAGCGGCCTCAGAGTCTGACGGCTGTTGTAACCTGTTCAGAAGTCAGCGACATTTAGATGGTAATAATACACTTTTTCATTTCTGTCATGCCACTTTGCATTAATTTCTGAAAATCACCTGAAGGGTTAATAAACTACCTGACTGCAGTTTTCAATATGTCAGGGGGTGCTGTTTTTAAAATGGTTTTACTTTTGGGGGTTTTCCAATATATAGGACCCCCAGAGTCACTTCAAACCTGGATAGGTCCCGAAAAAATTAATTTGATAAATTTCCTTGATAAAAAGAAAAATTACTGCTGCATTTTTAAACCTCCTGAAATGCTAGCAAAATAAAAGAACATTTTACAAATGGTGCTCATGTAAAGCAGACATGCGGAAAATGTTATTTATGAATGTTTTTGTGTGGTATGACTATCTGGATTAAAAGGGAAAAAACGTATTGACCTAAATTTACCATTATCATAAAGTACAATGTGTCACGAAAAAACAGTGACAGATTTGTTGAAGCGTTCCAGAGTTATTACCACATAAAGTGACACTGGTCAGATTTAAAAAATTTAGCTCCGTCACTAAGGGGTTAAGCATTGAAGAACGGTTCTTTTAACCTCCAAGAGGTGGAGAGAGTGTTCTTTCTCGTTGCTGTAATTCTGGCAGAAAGTAGGTAATACTATTTCCTGATTCCTGTCTAAACCGGAAATCACTTTGGGAAGAAAGGCCGGATTTAATTTTAAGACAATGCAGTCCTCCTGTATTTTTAAATATAGGTGTTCTATGGATAGGGCCAGGATCTCCCCTATGTGTCTCGCAGTAGCTATTGCTATGAGAAAAAGAGCCTTGAACGTTACTGACCTTAGGAAGGCCGGCTCTAGTGATTCATATGGATCCTTGCGTAGTTCATTTAGGAGTAGGCTGAGATCCCAGGGTGGTATTGAGCTACGGCTTGTGGGTCTCATACGCTGTGTGGCTTTTTTGAACCTCACCACCCAGGGATGATTTGCTAGAAGATAATTGAAATATAAACCTAGCGTACTAGGTCTCAGGCCCTTGTCAAAGCCTGCTTGGAGCAAGCCGAGAATGTGGGGGATATTTGGACATTAGATACTGGTACTGTACATTGAGAACAGAACTTCTTCCAGATTTTCCAATATATTGCTGAGGTGACTGGTTTCCTACTTTGCATAGTAGATATCATTAGTTCGGAGAGCCCCTTTGATTTTAGGATCTCCGCCTCTGGATCCAGGCTGATAGCTGTAGCATTTCTGATACCCTTCAGTCAGCAGCCTCCAAACTCCTGTCCCTTACTTCATCCTTTGGACTTACACAGTGGTTCTCCTCAGCCACCCACACAGACGGACACACATTAGACCTGGTCTTCACCCACCTCTGCTCTCTTTCTAACTTCACCACCTCCCCTCTCCCTCTCTCTGACCACCATCTACTCACTTTCTCATCCCCATCCTCCTCTCCTGGCACCCATGTCCAGCAACATGCGCACCCCTGCAGAAACCTTGCACACCTAGACACCCACGCGCTCTCTGACTCTATTCTACCACTGACATCCATATCCTCACTCCAAGACACAGACGGTGCCACTGCTTTCTACAATGCCACTCTCACATCAGCTATTGACACGGTCACCCCTCTCGTTCATGGCAGAATGCGATGTACCAACAGACAACTCTGGCACAATAACACCACTAAAAAGCTCCGGCAAGCGTCCAGGGCTGCAGAGCGGCATTGGAAGAAAACAAATTCGCAAGATGACTTCACTGCATTCAAACAGAGAAGACTCGCTTTCAAATCTGCCCTCACCTCTGCTAAACAGGCCTACTTCATAACCCTTGTATCTTCCCTATCCTACAATCCCAAACAGTTATTCAAAACTTTCAACTCCCTCCTCCGCCCACCACTGCCCCCTCCAACCTCCCTCATCTCTGCTGAGGACTTTGCCACACACTTCAAAAATAAGATCGACCAAACAAGGCAAGTCTTCATTGTTCAACCACCACAACCCCTTTGTATACCAGGCCAATGCCCAAACCCCATAACCTCCCTCTCCAACATCACTGAAGAGGAGCTTAATCGCCTCTTCTCCAAATCGCACCTCACAACCTGTGCATTTGACCATCCCACCTCCTCCCCAACCTCACCACCACACTTATCCCATCCCTAACCCACCTCTTCAACCTATCGCTACCGTCCGGTACCTTCCCTTCTGCATTTAAACATGCCACAATCACGCCTATCCTTAAAAAGCCAACCCCGACCCAACGGCTATATCCAGCTATCGCCCAATATCGCCCAATATCACTGCTCCCATTCGCTTCCAAACTCCTGGAGCTGCACGTCCATGCTGAACTTTCCTCCCACTTCTCATCTAACTTGCTCTTTGACAATCTACAATCTGGTTTCCGCCCCGATCACTCCACTGAGACAGCCCTGACTAAAATTACTACTGACTTACTTACAGCCAAAGCAAACAGACAATATTCTATACTCTTCCTTCTAGACCTGTCCTCTGCATTCAACACAGTTGACCACTGCCTCCTACTACAGATCCTCTCCTCCTTTGGCATCAAAGACCTCACCCTATCCTGGATCTTCTCATACCTTTTAAACTGCACATTCAGCGTCTCCCACTCACACACTACCTCCTCATCCCACCCTCTCTCTGTTGGAGTCCCCCAAGGCTCTGTTCTAGGACCCCTACTCTTCTCAATTTATACCCTTGGCCTGGGTCAACTCAAAGTCCCATGGATTCCAGTATCACCTTTATGCTGATGACACTCAGATCTACCTCTCTGGCCCAGACATCACCTCTTTGCTGTCCAGAATCCCGGAGTGTCTATCAGCCATATCCTCCTTCTCCTCTCGCTTCCTCAAGCTCACTGTGGACAAATCTGAACTCATCATCTTTCCTCCATCTCACAGATCTTCCTTACCTGACCTATCTAGCACAATTAATGACATCATGCTTTCCCCAGTACCGGAAGTCCGCTGCCTCGGAGTAACCCTTGATTCTGCCCTGTCCTTCAAACCACACATCCAAGCTCTTTCTACCTCCTGTCGCCTCCAGCTCAAAAATATTTCCAGAATCCGTCCTTTGCTCAACCTTCAATCTACTAAAATGCTTGTGCCTGCCCTCATCATCTCCCACCTTGACTACTGCAACATCCTTTTCTGTGGTCTCCCTGCTAACACCCTCGCCCCTCTCCAGTCCATCCTTAACTCTGCTGCCCGACTAATTCATCTCTCTCCTCGCTACTCCTCCGCTTCTCCCCTCTGCAAATCTCTTCACTGGCTTCCATTCCCTCAGCGTATCCAGTTCAAATTACTAATACTGACCTACAAGGCCATCTATAACCTGTCTCCTCCATATGTCTCTGAACTAATCTCCTGATACCTTCCCTCACGTAGTCTACAGTCATCCCAAGACCTCCTTCTCTCCTACACACTTATTCGCTCCTCACCCAACCGCCTCCAAGACTTCTCCCGAATACCCCCCATACTCTGGAATTCTTTGCCCCAACATGTCCGACTATCAACCACATTCGGATCCTTCAGACGGAACCTGAAAACCCACCTCTTCAAGAAAGCCTACAGCCTGCAATGACTCCGCTACCTCCTCACCACTACTGGAAATATAACCTCAATCAACACCAGAACTGCTGCAACCCGCCAACCTACTGTCTCCTTCCCCACCATCCTGTAGCATGTAAGCCCGAAAGGGCAGGGTCCTCTCCCCTCTGTATCAGTCTGTCATTGTAAGTTTGTTTACTGTAAGTGAAATCTGTAATTTGTATGTAACCCCTTCTTATGTACAGCACCATGGAATCAATGGTGCCATATAAATAAATAATAATAACAATTTTTGGTCTCTGATGTACTAGAGGTCCCTGGGTTAGTAGGTCCAGTCTTGCTGGTAGTAGAATTGGATCTTCCAGCGCCATCCAACTTAGTAGGGAGAAACAGCTCCTTTTGGGCCATTAAGGGACAATCAAGATTACTGATGTTCTGCTTTCTTGGATCTTCCTTCAGACTCTTGGTATAAGAGCAAGTGGTAGAAAGGCATAAGCGAGACCCATGTTCCATTTCTGTGCCAAAGTGTCTACCCCTTTCTTTCACCTCTTTCTATTTTCTGTCCCCTCTTTCTTTCTCTCTGTATTCTTTTTCTCTGTTCTCTTTCTTTCTTTCTTTCCCTTTTCTCTCTGTTCTTTCTTTATTATTATTTATTGTTATAGCGCCATTTATTTCATGGTGCTTTACATGTAAGGAGGGGTATACATAATAAAAACAAGTACAATAATGTTAAACAATACAAGTCATAACTGGTACAGGAGGAGAGAGGACCCTGCCCGCGAAGGCTCACAATCTACAAGGGATGGGTGAGAATATAGTAGGCGAGGATAGAGCTGGTCATGCAGCGGTCTTTCCCCTTTCTTTTTTTTTTTTAACCGTCTTTATTGAGTGTAATACAAAGTATACATATAATGTCCAATAACATAACAGAAGAACATTTATGCAATATTATTAACATTAGACGACATTTTTTCAACTATAACCCCCCATCCTCTCCCCCAGGCAAACTCCATAAATTTGTAACACAATTTCGATCCAATCTAACAGGGATATTACCGGCAAGCTGCTCTCTCCCTGCCAGATCGTGGTTCGTCGATGGACCGCGTCCTCCTCTGGGCGCGGTACATCGACGACATTTTCATGATCTGGCAGGGGTCAATTACTCTACTTGAGGATTTTATGCAATCTCTGAATACTAATAATTTGAATATCCGCATTACCTACTATTTTGATGTTAATAAGGTCGAGTTTTTGGACGTCACACTCAGACGGGATGATAAGGATGTATTACAAACAGATATTTTCAGGAAATCTACTTCAACAAATACTCTGTTACATGCCTCTTCTGCACACCCGAGACACGTGATTCAGTCCGTGCCCACAGGACAGTTTCTGCGTCTTCGCAGAATATATGCAACTAATTTGGATTTTGAACTTCAAGTAGAGGATCTGAAAAAGAGGTTTTACGAACGTGGCTATAGCCGTCGCATGGTGAAACGTGCCTATAATCGCGCTAAACATTCTCTGCGGCATATGATCTATTATATAAATCGGAGGTGCGACTAACTGATGACAAACTAAGGTTTGTCACTGATTACCATGCCCAATTGGCTCGAGTAAGGGATGTTCTTATCAATCGTGGCCCATATTTAGGGCTGATCCAATTCTTTTGAAATATATTCCTGAAAGACCAGCTATCTCTACCAGACGCACTAAGAATCTATGCGATTATCTGGTTAGAAGTCATCATTTGGGTAGTTCTAAACCAACGTTTTTGGATAGTGGAACAGGTTGTAGGCGAGGTTGTACTCCTTGTAGTCGATGTGTAGCTTGTCCTAATATAGAAAGGTGTAATACCTTTTACAATGCAGATAGATCAAGTACCTATGACATAAGGA
Source organism: Dendrobates tinctorius (assembly GCF_039654945.1). Classification (NCBI taxonomy): domain Eukaryota; kingdom Metazoa; phylum Chordata; class Amphibia; order Anura; family Dendrobatidae; genus Dendrobates; species Dendrobates tinctorius. The sequence goes on along the minus strand of NW_027362165.1, from coordinate 64,116 downwards.
AAAGTATTACATGTAATACTCGTAATGTCATTTATTTTGCAACATGTCCTTGTGGACTTATTTATGTTGGTTTGACCACGCGTCCCTTTAAGGTTCGCGTGAGAGAACATGTTCTTGGCATTTTGGCAGCAGTCGACCACAAGGAGGCATCCTCCCTAAAAACTATACCGTGGCATTTTTGGCTGTGTCACTCTTGCGATGCCTCCCTTCTTCGTATGAGGGGCATTGATTGTATTGAGGCCACTCTGCGAGGGGGTAGAACGTCGCAGAAGTTGGCCCAGCTAGAATCCCGCTGGATTTGGACTCTTAATACACTTCATCCCCATGGGCTTAACGAATATAATAGCTTTGCTCCCTTTTTATGACCTAGATGGCGGTATTTGAGTTAGGTTCCATCTGTGTTAATAGCTTTGTTTTTAATACTTATTTTATGTTGATTTTTTAGGTGGTCTTTGGAGTCTACTTATTTTTGTGTTATCACTTGTGCATTTCATGGAGGTTTAACATCTTGCAAAATGACAGCTACTGTGAAACTACGTGGATGTCCCTGAACAGTGATAGAGGCCTATATTTGCTGGACAGTGTTTACATTGTTTTATGTGCAATATACAGTCATTTTGGCTGTTTCGTATCTCTTTATACGTTATATATTGTATTTTGCAATATATGCACTTTCGGGTACATCATCATTAGTTATATATGTATATGAATATTTATATTGTTTATGATGGATATTTTACTATGCTGTAGTCAAACCTTTTTGGGTGGAATATTATATATAGATAGACATAATATCGTGTGCCGTAGTTTTGACTAGCGAGAGAGATATGGATAGATGCGTTTTTGTACATATATACTGTCTGATATTGTATTTCGCCATCTAGTACGCTCATTCCACCTCTTTAGGTGCTAATTCTGTTTGGTCACGTAGCCTGATCATTTCATCTATTTATGTGTTATATTTTTTTGTCATTTGTCCCTTCAATGTTGTAAAGTCAATGTTGATTTTTATGTTGGCTAGCGTTATAATTATGTGCCTCTTTGTATTTATACATGGAGCTACTAATTTTCTATGCTGTTACATCTTGTATGTGTTTTCCCACACACTTGCCCTCTTTTAATATGGCGCCGAGTATAATTCTTGTTCTGCGCACGCGCGCTGTGAGTCACTCTGATGGTGCTCTCCATATCCTAATGACGTCTGATCATGTGGGGCCGCATGTTTCCGGCGCTCATTGGATGGGAGGCACGGTCTAGAATGGACCAGCAGCTGCCGCGTTCATGGAACTTCCGGTAGGCGCGCTATATAGATGTGCACATTGTGTTCCTTAACCACGCCCCCCTGAGGAAGGAGCAAGCGCTCCGAAACGCGCGTCGGGGTGATGCTTGGACACTGAACGCTGTTGTCTCTTGCCTCCTGCTGCGGTTCATTTAATTAGGAATGATTGTCTCTTTATTATTTACTTGCTATCGCTGTGAGTGCCCTCTGGTGCAGGTACACAATCAATGTGCTAGAGGATGCTCACTTTGATTAATATTATGGCACACGATTTAGATAGTGATCTTGGTTAACACTATGGTATTTGATGCAGAGATAGACGCAGGGGAGACTATTTATGCTAGGTCATATTTTCTATAATGTATTATATGGATGAGTTTTCAGTGTGATGTGTCAGCGTCGGTAGTTTTTCTTGCTGTTTTCACAATATGGTGTTTTAGCCTCACCTGTATGCTTTCATATAATAAAGGATTTTTTTATGAATTTTTCATATTAACTTTGGACTTAGTGATCGTTTCTTTTTGGCTTGTGTGTCTCTCATATACCAGTTGGTGAGCTGGAAACAACTATGTATCGCCTGGCGTGTGGAAGATGTCTGAGTATAGATAAAAGAGGACCATGTGGAAAAAAAAACGTTCAGTGTCTTTTTCTTAAGTAAGGCCTCTATCCAATCTATTTAGAAGTGATATGTTACTTTTGTAGTAATTAGGCTTAAAGAAGGTGTTGCATCCTGCGTCCACAAATGGAGAATGCTTTTACGTGTGGCTGCCGCCCATATGAACAAGATGCGGCGCTGCTGGACAGAAAGCCTCACCAACTGGTCCTGTGCGAGAATATTAAATATGGCCCACTCTGAGGAGAGAGAGAGATAGATATGTCAAAGGTGTTGATGAGATGTTGATGAGATGTTGCAGAAGTGTATCCCACACCTCATTTTTGGGCAGTCCCAAAGGCAATGGAAAATATCAGCTGGAGAGTGTAAGCATTTAGGGAAGGGATAGTCCCCTGAGGGGGACATTTTTACTTGACCTCCGTGGAGATATATGCTCTATAAAATATCATAAGAGACATGGTTATGTAACTGTCATATGGTAATATAAAGTTAATATGCAGAGTGGCTTTCAAAAGGTCATTTACCCGACAGTTTGTTAATTGAGCAACCCATTTTCCAGGGCCTGGTGAAGAGTCTGACCAATGTATAGAAGGCTTTAATGATTTATATAGAAGACTCATAGAATAAGTTCCCATTTGGGCTTTAATGGATATTAAATTTAGAGGGTGTGTTCTAGCATCATCCGGTATGTCTCGCAATATTGAGCTTACGTAATGTCTAATTGGAGAGATCGTAAAATTGTCTTCTGTAAGGATTGGGTATTTGAAAATCATGTCCTCTAAGGCAGGGGTCCCCAACCACCGGGTCGCTGCAGTGCCCTTGCCGGTCCGCGGACACAAGGGGAGCCAGGGGCGGTCAGTGGCGTAGCGGGGGCTGGGGCGGCGCGCAGCAGTTCTTAGCGGCGGCCAGGGAGCGATCCAAGCAGCTCCGCTGCCTGCAAGAGGGAATGGCAGGAGCGGAGCTGCAAAGACCCGTCCTGCTTCCTGCCCGTCGCCCGCGCTTCCTGTCTCTGACTGACACAGAGAGGAGAGCGCGGCCGCTGCTGTGTCAGAGCGAGGAAGCGCAGGCGATGCTGCGACAGGAGAGAGGTGGTGTGTGTGTGTGTGTGTAGCCTGGCCGTGTGTGAAGGATGGGGAGACGGCAGTGATGGAGAGACGGCAGTGATGGAGAGACGGCAGTGATGGAGAGACGGCAGTGATGGAGAGACGGCAGTGATGGAGAGACGGCAGTGATGGAGAGACGGCAGTGATGGAGAGACGGCAGTGATGGGGTGAAGGCAGTGATGGGGTGAAGGCAGTGATGGGGAGAGGGGAGTGATGGGGTGAAGGCAATGATGGAGAGACGGCAGTGATGGGGTGAAGGCAATGATGGGGTAAAGGCAATGATGGGGTGAGGGGAGTGATGGGGTGAGGGGAGTGATGGGGTGAGGGGAGTGATGGGGTGAAGGCAATGATGGGGAGAGGGGAGTGATGGGGTGAAGGCAATGATGGGGAGAGGGGAGTGATGGGGTGAAGGCAATGATGGGGAGAGGGGAGTGATGGGGTGAAGGCAATGATGGGGAGACGGCAGTGATGGGGTGAAGGCAATGATGGGGAGAGGGGAGTGATGGGGAGAGGGGAGTGATGGGGTGAAGGCAATGATGGGGAGAGGGGAGTGATGGAGCACTCATTCAAAACCTATGGTGAGTTGAGTCACATTATAAATGTTATTTAATTATAAGTATGCACTGCTACACTACAACTGCGTCCATAGCCTCGCCCCCTTATGACCAAAGCCCCGCCCCTGCCACACCTCCATCCCCGCCCTGCCGGGCCATGGAAGAATGGTCTTGCTTGAAACCAGTCCCTGCTGCAAAAAAGGTTGGGGACCACTGCTCTAAGGTAAGAAGGCATTGATTATTTGTTAACGTATCTCGGACCAGTCTAGACCCATTGTTTCCAAGCACCTTGTAAATGGGAGGTGACTTGCCTTGTAGAAAAGAGGGGTTACCTTGAAAGGGAAGAAACATTGAGATGTGGGGGTCAAGACCGCTAACTCGTCTAGCTTGACGCCATCCCAAGATTACCGACCGCAATAGAGGATTATCTCTAACCTCCACTGGAATTTCAGCATTTCGTAGGTGAAGCAATGCTGGGAGGCTGAAGGGTCTACACATGGCCTCATCTATTGGGGTATTAGTGAAGCGATTAAAGGCATGTATCCAATCAAGGGAATGGCGAAAAGCAGCCGCTATACTGTAGAGGCGTAAATTTGGGAGATTAAGTCCACCCAAAGATTTGGTTTGCTGTAGCTTAAAAACACTAATTCTAGAGCCCCCTTCTGAGCCCCAAATAAATTGGCAGAAGGCTTGTGGCAGTAGCCTATCAGCTTTAGAAAGTAGAACCGGGAGCGTCTGTAAAAGAAAGAGTATTTTAGGGAAAGAGATCATTTTAATTAGATGGGCTTTACCTGCAAAGGATAATTTAAGGGATTTCCAGGATTGACTTTCTTGTATAACTACAGAAATAAGAGGCTGAACATTTAATTTATAGATATCATGAGGATTTGATGGTAGGTCAACGCCAAGATAAGGTAAAGAATTTCTCCTCCACTGAAAGGGAACGGCCACCGTTTCTGAGCAATTTTAAAAATAGCTAAAGCATGAGTTTTATTAAAGTTTATACGAAATCCCGAAACTGCTCCAAAATCATTAAAGGCATCCATTATAGAGGAAATGGCTTCCTTAGGATTGGATATCATGAGTATGCCCCATATGCTGACCCATAAGATGCTCCATAGATTATACCCCCATAAGATGCTCCATAGATTATACCCCCATAAGATGCTCCATAGATTATACCCCACACATTATGCCCCCGTAAGATAATCCATAGATTATACCCCATATGCTGCTGCTGCAAATTAAAAAAAAGAATGGCATACTCACCTCTCCATCGCTGAGGGACAGGTGCTGGGTCCTGAGCAGGCGGAGACACTGGCGCGCTATGGGAGCCAGTTGCCATGGTCGACGCTGGCTCAGAACCAGACACCTGCGATATTCACCTGTCCCGGGTGCATCGCCGCTGTCTTCCAGGTCCTCTGCAGTGACGTTCAGCAGAGGGCACGCACTAACCACGTCATCGCACCCTCATCTGTCTGAGCATCACTGACAAAGGACGCAGCAGACAGCGGTGAGCAGCGATGGACCAGAGACAGGTGAATATCGCATATACTTACCCCTCCTGACGCAGTCTCTGCAGCCGCGCTTCTCTCACGGTTTCCGGCAGCGCATATTCATGACTTTAATGAGCGGTACCACGTGACCGCTGAAGGAAGGAGCCTGAGACCGTGAAACAAGCATGGGGGCTGCAGAGACGCATCAGGGGGGTCAGCATGACCTGACACCCGTGCTCCCCCACCGACACCCTGGCGTTGTCACGTGCACCGTCCTGTGTGACACGGCCAGCAGGCCGGTAACTAATACAACAGGACACGGCCTGTGTAATTGTCCAGTGTGACGCGGCCCGCAGGCCGGTAACTAATACAAGACAAAGGGGATAAGGAAACATTTTCAACGGTGGGCCAGCCGATAGGGAACGGGGGACGTGGAGACCTTCTGCACTCCCCTGAGTCAGTGTCCCTAACACTCCTAACGTGCCCTATACAGGCTCCTCACCTGTCGCCGATCAGGAACCTGTCACCCTAGCAAACCCTACACCTATTCCTTACTAGGGAGCTGGGTGGTGCAGGCACTGGCCCCACTGCTGTACTAACACCAACATGAGGAAAAGTGACTAACAGGGAAACACTTAGCTTTGCTCTGATGCACTTGCTCCTGGCAACAGAGTCCAACACCTGAGTGCATCTTCCTCCCACCGTGTCCAGCACCCGAGAGCCGCCTTGGAGCAACAGAATCCAGCACCTGAGTACAGCTGTCCAGCAACAGTGTCCAGCAACCGAGTCCAGCACCTGAGTGCAGCTCTACACCATAGCTGCCACTCCACCAAGCTTTGCAAGAATTCTTCACTGACACCATTGCTGCCACTCCACCATGCTTTACACGAACTCCTCGCTGACACCATATCTGCCACTCCAGGACTCTGGACGAGCTACCCTGGTCTCTCCTCCAGCTCCCTCCTTCACCCAGGATGGTTGGAAAAGACCAACAATAATATCACCAATGTGAGTGAGCACAACTGACACACCTTTATTGAGTAAACACACCGGTTAGTGATTCCCATGCAATTACACTAACCACCACCGGGGGCAAAACTATCTCTAAGCACACCAGTGCAATGACCATACTGGCCACCGGGGGCAAAACTATCTCTAAGCACAAAGCTTAGAGAGAGGAAGAAAAAAAAAAAAGGTTACCAGTGCTCATCTGACATGATCCCGCATGGATCGTGACAGGCGTAAATGACTTGCGTATAAGCAGAGAGGGGGACTTTCAGCCCAAAAAAAATGGGCTGAAAATCTCGGCTTATTCGCGAGTATAAACGGTACTTGAATTATGTATCTCCCTTGTGAGAGAATCCAAGCATATTGGAGAGAAAGCCACAGAGTTTCTGATAGCTAGCATTACACCTGTTTTTTCTTATAATTGTCTTGTAACACATGTGGATAAAGGGGGTGTCGCAATCTGCCAGCATCTTTATGGATAATAGGAGTTTCCTGGGCACAAAAGATATCGCATTTAGAGGAAACCACGACCTTCCACATAAAAGATCTTTTCTGTGGACTGTTAAGACCATTAACATTAATTGAACATATCTTAATCACCTTTTTTATACTTAGGAAAATGCTGAAGCCTGATAAAATCTGTGACCATCCATATGAAAATATTAATTAATCCAGAATTGAACCAGAAGGGAACAGAAGGTAACTGGAAAGAGTCACTGTAAACAATGTTTTTGTTTGTTTCCACTCTAACCCCTATAATCCTTCACTTTCTGATAACCCCACTAATCCCTACACCAAGCAAGGAACTGTTCATCTCTTCTTCAATCCTTCCAATCCATCTCGCCTCTTCCTCAGATCTGTTCCTCAACATACAATCCTCTGTCTCCAAACACAGACAGCCCTCTCATACCCTCTCTGCTCCCCCTCACTGCTGGCGATATCTCTCCAAATCCTGATCCTCGTCACCACATTCCCACAGTCATTTCTACCTCCCATCCACACCCAATCACAACTTCCCGTAACCACTCCAACCTTATACACATTCGCCCAGCCCCAGCTTCCCCAGTCCCACTAACAGGAGCTCTGTGGAACGCTCGCTCTGTGTGCAACAAACTTTCTTTCATCATCATTTTATTACCAGCAAACTTTCCTTCCTCGCCATCACCGAAACCTGGCTCACCTCCTCTGACAGAGCCTCTCCTGCTGCACTCTCATATGGTGGATTCCACCTTTCCCACACCCCCTCGCCCCCAGCTGCAAGCATGGTGGAGGAGTTGGTTTTCTCCTGTCAGATAACTGCTCCTTGACCCCAATCCCACTGCCGCCCTGTTGCCCTCCCTTCCTTCGAGGTGCACTCTGTGCGCATCTACTCCCCCTCCAACTAGCTGTCAGATACTGCCGCTCCAGGGTCAGCCACCACCTTCTTCAACACCTCGATCTACACTCACATGTCTGTAAGAGGGAGGAGAGATTCAGACAAAGTTCCCTACACAATGCGGATGCCGCTCTATATAACACCACAATAGCTGTAGCTTTGGAATCAGTTGCCCCTCTCAAACATACCAAAGCTCGCAAAATCAACAGACAGCCCTGGCACACCAGTCTGACCAAAGAACTGAGGCGGGCTTCCAGGGCTGCTGAGCGGAGTTGGAAAAAATCCCACTCCAATGAGGACTTCATCACATTCAAACAGTCCCTCACTACTTTCAAGGCCACATTCGCTGCAGCAAAACAAACCTACTTCTCATCTCTCATATCCTGTCTCACAACCCTAAGCAGTTATTCAACACCATCAATTCTCTCCTCCGCCCCCCCAGCACTTCCTCCCTCTCCACTCATCTCAGCTGAAGACTTTGCCTCATTTTTCAAGGAGAAGATTGATAACATCAGAGACAGTTTTGGTCAACAACCCCCAGTGCCCTTCCTCCTACCTGCCCTGCCCTCCTCCCCCAAAACCAACTTCTCCACCATTACAGAAGATTGACTCTCCACTCTACTCTCAAGATCACATCTCACTACCTGTGCACTTGACCCGATGCCATCTCACTTCATCCCAAACCTCACCACAGTCTTCATCCCAACCCTAACCCATCTCTTCAACCTATCACTAACTGGTGTTTTCCCCTCAAGCTTTAAACATGCCTCAATCACACCTATCCTCAAAAAGCCCTCTCTTGACCCATCCTCTGTATCTAGCTATCGCCCTATATCACTTCTCCCCTATGCCTCAAAACTACTGGAAGAACACGTCCATCTTGAACTATCCTCCCACCTCTCTTCTTGCTCCCTCCTTGACCACTTGCAATCTGGCTTCCGGCCACACCACTCCACTGAAACTGCCCTAACTAAGGTCACCAATGACCTACTAGCCGCCAAGGCCAAGCGACACTACTCTGTCCTCCTCCTCCTGGACCTGTCCTCTGCCTTTGACACAGTGGACCATTCCCTATTACTACAGACCCTCTCATCTCTTGGTATCACAGACTTGGCCCTATCTTGGATTGCGTCATATCTAGCAGACCGGACATTCAGCGTCTCCCACTCGCACACCACCTCCTCACCGCACCACCTATCCGTCGGAGTCCCGCAAGGTTCAGTCCTAGGGACCCTGCTCTTCTCAGTTTACACCTTCGGCCTCGGACAGCTCATAGAGATGATACTGAAAGCCATGAGATTCTATGTTGATGACACACAGATCTACATCTCTGGACCAGATATCACCTCCCTACTAAACAAAATCCCTCAATGTCTGTGCCATTTCATCCTTCTTCTCCGCTAGATTTCTAAAACTTAATATGGACAAAACAGAATTAATCATCTTTCGCCCATCTCACGTGACCCCCCCCCCACCCCCCAACGGACCTATCCATTAAACGGCTGCCCACTCTCTCCAGTCCCACAAGCTTGCTGACTCGGGGTTATCTTTGACACTGATCTCTCTTTCAAACCACATATCCAAGCCCTTTCCGTTTCCTGCCGACTTCAACTCAAAAATATTTCATGGATCCGTACATTCCTCAACCAAGAATCTCCAAAAACTGCAACCTCCTGCTCTGTGGCCTCCCCTCTAACACTCTCGCACCCCTCCAATCTATTCTTAACTCTGCTGCCCGACTAATCCACCTGTCCCCCCGCTATTCCCCGGCCTCTCCCCATTACCCAAAGAATCCAGTTCAAAACCCTAACCATGACATACAAAGCCATCCACAACCTGAGTCCTCCGTACATCTGTGACCTAGTCTCCTGGTACTTACCTGCACGAAACCTCCGATCCTCACAAGATCTCCTTCTGTACTCCCCTCTTATCTCCTCTTCCCACAATCGCATACAAGATTTCTCCCGCGCATCCCCTCTACTCTGGAACTCTCTACCACAACATATCAGACTCTCGCCTACCATGGAAACCTTCAAAAAGAACTTGAAGACCTACCTCTTCCGACAAGCCTACAACTTGCAGTAACCACCGATCCAACAAACCGCTGCACGACCAGCTCTACCCTCGCCTACTGTATCCTCACCCATCCCATTGTAGATTGTGAGCCCTCGCGGGCAGGGTCCTCTCGCATCCTGTACCAGTCGTGACTTGTATTGTTTAAGATTACTGTACTTGTATGTATTATGTATACCCCTCCTCACATGTAAAGCGCCATGGAATAAATGGCGCTATAATAATAAATAATAATAATAATATACAGATGTGCAACATCAACTCCATCGTTACCAAATCCACCAAGCTTTCAGAATTATCCTGTATGTAAAAGAGAACATAAATATACAAAACATTAATTTGACCAACATAAACAATTAGCAGACCAACTAAAAGATCTACTCAGGCTTGGACTGGCACATAGGGTAACAGGGCAATCCCCCGGTGGGCCCTTGTGCAAATCTGGACCCCCAACCTTACTGTATGGGCAGTAATAGTCCTAATTCACTTTGTACAGAAAAAAAAGCAGCATCTCATTCATTAACTAAAGTATCCAGTTTATTATATAGAGGTATAGGTATATTTGGGAACCAGGGTCATGTAATATTTGCTTGCAGGCAAAAAGTGGGCCCCCAAAGTCAATGTTACTAGTGGGCCCTTGGCACCTCAGTCCGACACTGGATCTACTTATTCTGTGCGACTGACTAGTCAGTATCCCAGAAGAAGGGGGAAAAGTTCTGCCCGATTGGCCGAAAAGGCTACACGATTCCCTCTCTACCCAGACGAAGAAAATTCTATCATTCAGCACAGACTTGTTTTTAGTTGAAGAAAGTTGACAGCCAGCTTCCTCGAATTGTGTGTGGGTTCTGTGAGGGCAAGTGGGTTCTATTAGTGTAAGGTTACAGTTACGCATGAGGTTTTCTCCCTCTTCCAAGGAGGTAACCGTGTCCCACTCTCCTCTGTAATGTATGAGAAGCTTCAGTTGGAAACCCCATCTATATGTCACTTTCTTTTCTCTCAGAGTGAAAGTGATAGGATTCAATAATCTGCAGAAAATGTGAGTCACTGCCGATACATCCACGAATATTTTAATTTGTTGATAAGTGTGTGGGAGTTCTCCCTTTTTCTAGAAAAGAGTAGTAGGTCTTCTTTTATATGAAAGAAATGGATACGAGCAAAGACATCTCTGGGCATTGGTTCAGGTATATTTTTGGGGCGTTGTACCCTATGGATTCTGTCAATGATTGTGTCTAATGGGGAGCAGTTAGGGATAGCTGCTTTAATCAAACCTTGAAGGAATCCCCTCAGTTCTTGAGGAGGAACATTCTGGTATCCCTCGCAATTTTACCTTGTTTCGCCAAGAGCCATCCTCTACATCCACAAGTTTAGTTTGAATGACTTCCAATTCATCTGAGAGTTCATTATGTGCATCTATCAGCTTGTTGTGTGATTTGGCAAAGTCTCCCATTTTAATTTCCATATGAGATACTCTCTTGTCTAGTTCCTTAGTGTATTGCACTGTAAAAAAAAGACTTGCTGTGCTATTTGTTCAGGGTTCTAGTCTTTTGAGCTTCTTTTAACTGTATCACGTTTATAAAGACATTAAACTGTTAAAAGAAGCGGACTGACAATTATTCAAGAGGCTTCCGCTTGGGATTCGCTCATTATTTTCTACATACAAGGCAAATAAAAATGTCAGTGCCAAAGCTGCAACAAGAGGCAACTGAAAAGATGACACAAAAGATGCTTAAAGAAAGACACAACCAGCGTTTTCAGAAAGCACCTTCTGTTTGCAAATTTCATCAGGTAGCTCTGCTTGTAAAAGACATTGTGTGCACATACAGGGTCGGAATGGCCCACCGGAGAACCGGAGGATTATCACAGCTGACACACTGTGCCGGGTGTCAGGGGCGGTCACGGACCGCCCCCGACACGTTAACCCCTTGCACACCGCGATCAAACAGGTTCGCGGTGTACCAGGGGTTAAAGGGAAGTATCGGCAGGGAGGGGGCTCCCTCAGTGCTTCCCTGAGCCCCCCACGGCAGCGCAATGTGTAGCGCTGCTGCGGGGGGCTCCTTCCCTGCAGGTCCCCGAATCCAAGATGGCGACGGGGACCTTCGGGGGCCTGCAGGGATCCGGCTTCCTCAGTGCCTGCACAGCGCAGGCACGAAGAAGCCTGCTGCACTGCCTGTGACAGACCGCTGATCTGTCACAGTGATCTGTGATGTGACAGATCAGCGATCTGTCACAGGACAGTGATGTCCCACCTGGGACAATGTAATAAAGTTTAAAAAAAATAAAAAAATAAAAAAAATCGCCAAATAAATTAGAAAGAAAAAACAAAAATTCCCCCAATAAATTCATTTTTTGGAAAAAAAAAAAACAATAAAAAGTACACATATTAGGTATCGCCGCGTCCGTAACGACCTGCCCTATAAAACTGTCCCATCAGTTAAACCCTTTAGCGAACCCCCTTAAAAAAAATAAAAAAAAAGATTTATTATCATACCGCCAAACAAAAACTGCTATAAAACGCGATCAAAAAGAAGCATATAAATGTCCATGGTACCGCTGAAAACGTCATCTTGTCCCGCAAAAAACGAGCTGCCATACAACATCAGCGAAAATATAAAAAAGTTATATATCGCAGAATAAAGCGATGAAAAATATTTTTTTTATATAAAATTATTTTCATTGCATAAAACCGACAAAACAAAAAAACGACCTAAATGAGGTATCGCTGTAACCGTACTGACCCGAAGAATAAAGCCGCTTTATCAATTTTATCGCACGCGGAACGGTGTAAACGCACCCCCCCAAAAGAAATTCATGAAACCCTGTTTTTTGTTCATTCTGCGTCCCAAAAATTGGAATAAAAAGCGATCAAAAAATGTCACGTGCCCGAAAATGGCACCGATAAAAACGTCAACTCGTCACGCAAAAAATAAGACCTCACATGACTCGGTGGGTCAAAATACAGAAAAATTATAGCTCTCAATATGTGGTGATGCAAAAACTATTTTTACAATAAAAAGCGTCTTTTAGCATGTGACAGCTGCCAAACAAAAACCCACCATAAATAGTAAATCAAGCCCCCCCATTTTCACCCCCTTAGTTAGGGAAAAATAATAAAATTAAAAGAAAATGTATTTATTTCCATTTTCCCGTTAGGGCCAGGGCTAGGGTTAGGGCCAGGGCTAGGGTTAGAATTGGGGGGTTTCCACTGTTTGGGCACATCCGGTGCTCTCCAAATGCAACATGGCATCTGATCTCAATTCCAGCCAATTCGGAGTTGAAAAAGTCAAATGGTGCTCCTTCCCTTCCAAGCTCTGCCAAGCGCCCAAACAGTGTTTTACCCCCACATATGGGGTATCAGCCTACTCAAGACAAATTGCAAAACAACTTTTGGGGTCCAATTTCTCCTGTTACCCTTAGGAAAATAAACAATTGGGGGCAAAAATATCATTTTTGTGGAAAAATATGATTTTTTTATTTTCACGCCCGGGCGTTATAAACTTCTGTGAAGCACTTGGGGGTTCAAAGTGCTCACCACACATCTAGATAAGTTCCTTAGGGGGTCTAGTTTCCAAAATGGGGTCACTTGTGGGGGGTTTCCACTGTTTAGGTACATAAGGGGCTCTCCAAAGGCAACATGACACCCGCAGACCATTCCATCAAAGTCTGCATTCCAAAACGTCACTACTTCCCTTCCGAGCCCCGACGTGTGCCCATACAGTAGTTTTCTCCCACATATGGGATGTCAGTGTACTCAGTACAAATTGGACAACTTTTGGGGTCCAATTTCTCCTGGTACCCTTGGGAAAATAAAAAAAAAAAAAAATTGGTGACTAAAAGATCATGTTTGTGGAAAAAATACGATTTTTTTTATTTTCATGCCCGGGCATTATAAACTTCTGTGAAGCCATTGGGGGTTCAAAGTGCTCACCACACATCTAGATAAGTTCCTTGGGGGGGGGGGGGGGGGTCTAGTTTCCAAACTGGTGTCATTTGTGGGGGGTTTCCACTGTTTAGGTACATCAGGGGCTCTCCAAACGCAAAATGGCATCCGCTCTCGATTCCAGCCAATTTGACATTCAAAATCTCAAACGATGCTCCTTCCCTTCTGAGCACTGCTCTACACACATGGGGTATCTGTGTACTCAGGAGAAATTGCACAACCAATATTGTGATTTATTTTGTCCTGAAACCCTTGACAAAAAAAGTAAGAAAAAAAAACGGTGTCCAAAGATAAATTTTGGGGGAAAAAAGATTTAAATGTTCATTTTTTTCCTTCCACATTGCTTCAATTCTTGTGAAGTACCTAAAAGGCTAATACACTTCTTGAATTTGTTTTTTGAACACCTTGAAGGGTGCACTAACATGTCACGAAAAAAAAAAAGACAGTCTCAGAATCGGCAGGATCCGTTAAAGTGTTGTAGAGTTATAAGCACATAAATGACAGTGGTCTGATTTCACAATTAAGGCCTGGTCTTTTACCTATAAAATGGCTTGGTCGTTAAGGGGTTAAAGCAATAGGTCTCCAAAACAGGAAATTCACAAAATAAATGAGAAACGAATGGGAGGAAACTGGCGTCAATGTCTGACCAAACTAAGAAACCGCCTAAAGGAAATGGGATTTACATACAGAAAAGCTAAACAAAAGCCATCATTAACACCTTAACAGAAAAAAAAACAAGGTTACAATGGGCTAAGGAAAAGCAATCGTGGACTGTGGATGAAAGTCATATTCAGTGATGAATCACAAATCTGCATTCTGCAAGGTGATGCTGGAACTTTTGTTTGGGGTTGCATGTCAGGTAAAGGCAATGGGGAGATGGCTGTCATTACATCAATAAATGCACAAGTTTATGTTGATATTTTGGACACTTTGCTTATCATCCCATCAATTGAAAGGATGTTTGGGGATGATTAAATTATTTTTCAAGATAATGCATCCTGCCATAGAGCAGGAACTGTGCAAACATTCCTTGAAAAAGACACAAGGTCAAAGTCATGGCCTGCAAATAGTCCAGCTCTCAATCCAATAGAAAATCTTTGGTGGAAGTTGAAGAAAATGGTCCATGACAAGGCTCCAACCTGCAAAGCTGATCTGGCAACAGCAATCAGAGAAAGTTGGAGCCAGATTGATGAAGAGTACTGTTTGACATTCATTAAGTCCATGCCTTAGAGACTGCAAGCTGTTATAAAAGCCAGAGGTAGTGCAACAAAATACTAGTGATGTGTTGGAGTGTTTTTTGTTGGATTGTTTTCCATGATTCCATATTTTTTTATTTCAGAATTGAGTGGATTCCATGATTTTTTCCCTATGCTTGGTTTAAAAAAAGTAACCATTACAGACTACATTTTTTGTTCTTGATTTCTTTTAGTGTTTCTTAAAGCCAGAAAGTTGCCATTAGTTTTGTGCCATGTCTGATCTGTTTTTTTTCTACAAAATTAAACTGAATGAACATCCTCAAGGCCAGTGATTCCATAATTTTTTGCCAGGGTTTGTACAGTCCCTGGCAATGAGAAAAAACTTTGTCCAGCTCCACGATGTAGTGAAAAATATTCTTTATTCACTCAATAGAAATGAGGTTTAAAAGCCAGCATGAGTTACAAGGCATGCGATCGATCTACGCGTTTCGAGTTGCTAGGCACTCTTAATCATGATACGCAGCTTTGTCCATGGGTAGATCTTATATACTCTATCCGGTCTACACACCGGTTAAATAATTAATTAAAACAAATAGTTTTCTCTCCAACAATCACAATTACATATAACAATTTGATTCATTAAGATACAATATTATCGCCTTTAGTAGTATTTTATTTCATAATTTTTATTCATTATTCTCTTGTTATTATCCATGAAAAGATGAAGCAAACTTCTGAAATAGAAGAAAAACATAACAGATCTCAATGTTGCAACCATTCACAACAGTAAAATTCACATAGATACAATTTTTTTCAAAATGCATGCGGTTTTCAATTACATGTCAAATTTTTATTTCTTTTTTGTGCAATGTTAATTTTAGCACAACAGAACATTTTTTAGTATACACATGTATACAAAGAAGGGGGAGAAAAAAAAAAAAAAAAAATTTAAAAAAAAATTTTTTCAGGGTATATGATTTTTGTGGTTATATGCACAGCCAAAAAACATTTAATTCTTTTATTACCCCATCATACACCAATCATAAAAATCCGTTCTGATGCATTTAATGAAAAGTCGTTTTCATAAACTTTTTTTTGTTCTATTTAATTTTTAGTTTATATCTGGAAAAAAAAAAACAAAAAAAACTTAATGTACTGAAAAAAAAACTGTTCTAATGCTTATATAGAAAGATAATTGTCATACACTTTCCCAAATAAATGAAATATTTCTTAAGTAACTGTACAACATAAAACTATGTCGAATATTTTGGTTTTTATATTTTAACCCCTTAGCGACAGAGCCAGTTTGCAGCTTAATGACTAGGCCAATTTTTACAATTCTGACCACTGTCCCTTTATGAGGTTATAACTCTGGAACGCTTTAATGGATCCCGCTGATTCTAAGACTGTTTTTTCGTGACATATTGTACTTCATATTAGTGGTAAAATTTCTTCGATAAGTCTTGTGTTTATTTATGAAAAAAATGGAAATCTGGCGAAAATTTTGCAATTTTAAAACTTTAAATTTTTATGCCCTCAAATCAGAGATGTGTCACACAAATTTCTTAATAAATAACATTTCCCACATGTCTACTTTACATCAGCACAATTTTGGAAGCAAAATTTTTTTGTTAGGAAGTTATAAGGGTTAAAAGTTGACCAGCGATTTCTCATTTTTACAACAAAATTTCCAAAACCATTTTTTTTTTTTTTTTTTTAGGGACCACATCATATTTAAAGTCATTTTGAGGGGTGCACATGACAGAAAATAACCAAAAGTGGCACCATTCTAAACATTAGACCCCTCATGTGCTCAAAACCACATTCAAGAAGTTTATTAACCCTTTAAGTGCTTCACAGGAACTAAAGCAATGTGGAAGGAAAAAATTAATATTTAACTTTTTTTTGCAAAAAATTTACTTCAGAACCAATTTTTTTTATTTTCACAAGTGTTAAAAGAGAAAATCAACCACAAAATTTGTTGTACAATTTCTCCTGAATACGCCGATACCCTATATGTGGGGGTAAACCACTATTTCAGCACACGGCAGAGCTCGCAAGGGATGGAGCGCCGTTTGACTTTTTCAACGCAGAATTGGCTGGAATTGAGATCGGATGCCATGTTGCGTTCGGAGAGCCCTTCATGTGCCTAAACAGTGGAAACCTCCAACAAGTGACCCCATTTTGGAAACTAGACCCATTAAGGAACTTATCTAGATGTGTGGTGAGCACTTTGAACCCCCAAGGGCTTCACAGAAGTTTATAACGTAGAGCCGTAAAAATAAAAAATCCATTTTTTTTCCACAAAAAAGATCTTTTCGCCCCCAAATTTTTATTTTTACAAGCCTAACAGGAGAAATCATACCCGCACAGTTGTTATGCGATTTGTCCTGAGTACGCCGATACCCCATATGTGGGGGGGAACCACTGTTTGTGCGCATGGGAGAGCTCGGAAGGGAAGGAGTGCCATTTTGGAATGCAGACTTTGATGGAATGGTCTGCGGGCATCATGTTGCGCTTGCAGAGCCCCTGATGGGCCTAAACAGTGGAAACCCCCCACAAGTGACCCCATTTTGGAAATTAGACCCCCTAATGAACTTATCTAGATGTGTGGTGAGCACTTTGAACCCCCAATCGCTTCACAAAAGTTTATAAACGCAGAGCCGTGAAAATAAAAAGTCTTTTTTTATTTCCACAAAAGTTATTTTTTAGACCCCAATTTTTAGACCCCCAAAGTTGGCAAAAATAGTGGAAACCCCTCAATTCTTGCTCCAACCCTAACCCCAACACACCCCTAACCCTAATCCCAACCCTTATTCTAGTTCGCCCTAACCCTAGTCGGGACCCGAGCCCTAACCCTAGCCCTAGCCCAACCCTAACCCTAACCCTAGCCCAACCCTAACTGAAAAAAAAAAAAAATATTTTCTTAATTCCATTATATTGGCCTATATAAGGGAGTGATAAATGGGGGGGTTATGTACTATTTTTTTTATTTTGATCACTATGATCGTTTATCATAGTGATCAAAATAATGAATGGAATCTGCCAGCCGGAGCCGGCAGATTCCCGGCGGGCGCACTGCGCATGCGCCCGCCATTTTCAAGATGGCGGCGCCCATCGGAGGATGCCGGCGGGACGTGGGACCACCGGGAGGGGACGGAGGGCCACGGAGGGGTACCGGGGACCCTATTTCTCTCTCCTCTGATGTGCGATCACATCAGAGGAGAGAGAAATTAAATGTAAAATCGCAGCTTTTTTTTGCGGTCGCCGTTATAGGGTTAATAACGGCGATCGCAAAAGCGGGGGTCGGTAAAAACCGACCGATTCATGTTCTCTGGGGTCTCGGCTACCCCTGGCAGCCGAGACCCCGGAGAAAATCCGACACTGGGGGGGCGCTATTCACTTAAATCACAGCGCCGTGAATTAACGGCGCTGTGGTTTTAGGGCGGTTTCACATTAGCGCTTTTTAAGCGCACGCACAGCCGGGGGTAGCTCCGCCCCCGAGCCGGCTCTCTGCCCGGCGTGCCCGCCCCTTGCTTGTAGCGCCGCCTCCTAGTGGCGCACCCCATCTTTAGCATAGGGTGCGCAGATCGTGCGCAGGCCGTGCGCTAGTTGCGCTTTGACCTGCACTGCGCACTTTTGACGGTGCGCCGTGCGCGCCAAAATCAAACTTTTCGGATTTTGCCGCGCACGGCGCATCGTCAAAAGTGCGCAGCGCAGGTCAAAGCGCAACTAGCGCACGGCCTGCGCACGATCTGCGCACCCTATGCTAAAGATAGGGTGCGCCGATCGCAGGCGCCGCTGTGCGCTAGGAGGCGGCGCTACAAGCAAGGGGCGGGCACGCCGGGCAGAGAGCCGGCTCGGGGGCGGAGCTACCCCCGGCCGTGCGTGCGCTTAAAAAGCGCTAATGTGAAACCACCCTTAGTACCCTCAATTACCGCCGTTAAAAGGCGTATCGGCGGTCATTAAGGGGTTAAACCTGCAGATTCGAAAAACGGCATGAAAATACAGTTCTGTGCACAAAAAATACCCCATGAAAAACCTAGCAAAAAAACTCTGCCATATTTCCACATATTTTAGTATATGTTTAATCAGAACATGAAGATTCATTATAAATGTGATAAGATAGATGTTTCAAAGAGGAAAGGGTTGAAAACTAGAGGCTTTTTCAAATGTGCTGCTAGTCAGTGCAAGATGTGTACCTATACCAAAAGGTGTGATAAATTTGGAGATTTTGATGACAGTAACCTATTTGACATCAAAGATTTTATAAACTGCAACACCAAAAATGTAGTTTATATCATGGAATGTACTTCTTGCCGACTAAAATATGTGGGTAGCACAAAACGCACGTTAAAAACTAGGATTAGAGAGCACATTCTTGATATAGAGAATGCTAATATGAATAGAAACATATCACAGCTCTCCCGACATTTTATTGAGACTCATAGTAAAAAACTGGACTCATTAAAAGTATATGGGATTGAGAAAGTCCACAGTCGGATCAGAGGTGGGGACTTAGAACCTGTGCTTAGGAATAGGGAGGCGTGGTGGATGTTCAAATTAAACACTAGTATGCCACGAGGCTTGAATAAAAGAAAAGACACCATGCTCTTTTATTAGACTAGCACTTATTAACCCTTTCCTCTTTGAAACATCTATCTTATCACATTTATAATGAATCTTCATGTTCTGATTAAACATATACTAAAATATGTGGAAATATGGCAGAGTTTTTTTGCTAGGTTTTTCATGGGGTATTTTTTGTGCACAGAACTGTATTTTCATGCAGTTTTTCGAATCTGCATGTTTAAAATATAAAAACCAAAATATTCAACATAGTTTTATGTTGTACAGTTACTTAAGAAATACTTCATTTATTTGGGAAAGTGTATGACAATCTCTCTATATATGCATTAGAACGGTTTTTTTCAGTGCATGAAGTTTTGTTTTTTTTTCCCAGATATAAACTAAAAATTAAATATAACAAAAAAAAGTTTATGATAACGACTTTTCAATAAGTGCATCAGAACGGATTTTTATGATTGGTGTATGATGGGGAATAAAAGAATTAAATGTTTTTTGGCTGTGCATATAACCCAAAAAATCATATACACTTTAAAAAATTCTTTAGAACAGTGCAAATTGGAGTTTTTTTATTTCCCCTTTAAACGAACGTATTATGGCTGTGTGCACATTTGGTGCGCTAATTGAAATAATCCCTGAAAAAAAATTTTCAATTTTAACATTTTTTTTTTTTCAAAAAGTTTTTTTTTCTTCTTCTCCCCCTTCTTTGTATACATGTCTATACTAAAAAATGTTCTGTTGTGCTAAAATTAACATTGCGCAAAAAATAAAAAGTTGACATGTAATTGAAAACCGCATGCATTTTGAAAAATTGTATCTATGTGAATTTTACTGTTGTGAATGGTTGCAACATTGAGATCTGTTATGTTTTTCTTCTATTTCAGAAGTTTGCTTCATTTTTGCATGGATAACAAGAGAATAATGAATAAAAATTAAGAAATAAAATAAAGATAAAATACTACTAAAGGCGATAATATTGTATCTTAATGAATCAAATTGTTATATGTAATTGTGATTGTTAGAGAGAAAACTATTTGTTTTATATTTGTTTTAATTATTTAACCGGTGTGTAGACCGGATAGAGTATATAAGATCTACCCATGGACAAAGCTGCGTATCATGATTAAGAGTGCCTAGCCACTCGAAACGCGTAGATCGATCGCATGCCTGTTAACTCATGCTGGCTTTTAAACCTCATTTCTATTGAGTGAATAAAGAATATTTTTCACTACATCGTGGAGCTGGACAAAGTTTTTTCTCATTGCCTTGGATTGTGCGCTTTGACACAGCGGTCTCATGCTCCGATGTTGGAATGCCGTATCTGGTGAGCTGGATTTGTATCCTGATTTGTTGTATAGTCCCTCCATAGCTGGGTGTCCAGTTGAGACACAGCAACTTACACTATTCACACCAAGTAGGTTTTAACATGACAGTTTAGGTCTGTCCCGATGGGGTACGTCTTGTCACGGTGGGATAGCTTTATGCTTTGACCAAAAATGGAGATTAGACCTACCGGTAATGTTATTTCCAGTAGTCCATCCTGACAGCACCATGGAGGTTGTCCTTCCTTCATCCTTACAGGGACAGGAAATGCACAAGAGGTTAAAAGGTCCCCTCCCACTTCCACACTCCAGTGATTTTTTCAAGTACCACACCAGTATGGATGCAATTTATTGAGATTTTGTACAAGCAAATCATTACAAATACAAATCTTCAGGAGGGAACTACCAGTGCTGTCAGGATGACTGATGGAAATATTACCGGTAGGTCTAATCTCAGTTTTCCAGGAAGTTCCTCCTGACCGCACCATGGAGAATACCAAAGTAGGAATTGCTTTGGGTGGGACCACTGCTTGTAGCACTTTACAACCAAAGGTCTGTCTGGCTAGCTGCTAACGTGTCCAATTTATAGTGTCTACAGAAAGTGTTTAGAGTAGACCAGGTGGCGGTCCTGCATATTTGCTCTACTGAGGCTTCTGCCCTCTCTGCCCATGACATTGACATTGTGAAGGGTTAATACTAAAATCAGAGTTGAAGTTTCGTTTTAGCCATTCTCTGAAGGTTTCGTTTCTCCGTTTTTGTTGCTGTAAGATAAATTTTTATAATTGGCATGGGCTGTCATGAAACCAGACTGTTCTCATCAGGTACAAAGATAAGGGAGGCGGGAGTGTAAAACTCTGAAGAATATGTCATTATACTATCTATTTGGATACGGACATATATGTAGTTTCCGGTATTCTTGCAATATTATTGGCTTACAAAGTGAAATGATGATATTGGTACTCGAGAACTTTGCATAATTAAGCAAAAGATTATAAAAGATGTGACTAAAATAAAGGGGCTTAGTGATCTGCCTCGATCCTCCCGTACAGAGACCCCAGTCTCCGTGTGGTCATTTGAGTTTCTAGCAACACTGGAATAATTTGGACATCACTGGCTCAACCGTGAAGGGTTAATTTAGCCCTCCCTAAATAGCTACCTCGACACCATCACCCTAGTGGAATGCACTCTAAGCCCTTCTGGTATAGGTAATCCCTCAGCCTCGTCTGCTGAGGAGATAGTTGACATTATCCATCCTGCTAGATGCTCCTTTACCCTTATTTCTACCCCTTGTATTGGACAAAATTGTGTCCTGTCGCCACTCTCGGGTAGCCTCTAAGTAGCGCGTGATCGCTCGTTTGACGCCCAATGAGTGAAAGAATCTTTGTTTTTCGGGGATGGGCAGAATGAGGGTAGGACCATCTCCTGGTTTAGATTCTGGGGAGATACTATATTAGGGAGGAATCCTGGGTTTAGTTTTATTATGCGGTCCTCAAAAATTTGAGTGTAGGGGTTCTGGACTGACAGAGCCTGAATCTCAACCAGCCATTTGGCTGAGGAGATGGTTACAAAAAAAAAAAAAATACATGACGTTTGTGTAAGCTTTATGACGCCCATCTCAGATGTTGGCTTGTAAGGGGGTTCTGCATAGAGTGTTAAGTACCAGATTTAGGTCCCACAGGGGAACTGTTTTCCTTAAAGGGGCCTCAATCTCTGGATGGACTTTGCAAAACACGCTATCCATGGATGAGAGGCCAAGGAGAAATCAAAGAAAGTACTTAAAGCTGCTATCTGAACTTTCAGTGTGCTTGGACTCAGACCTTTATTAAATACTGCCTGGAGGAAGTCAAGGATTTGTGGGATATCTGGGCAAGCTAGTACCCCCATGGACCTACCACCTGAGCAAGAACTTCCTCCGAATCTTACGATAGATTGCACTCGTAACGGGCTTACGGCTGGCCTGCATCATTGAGATCACTGTCAGAGGCCTCTGGATTTTAGGATCTCCCTCTCAGGATCCCTGCTGCCAACTGTAGGTTTTCCTGATCTGGGTGCAGAACTGGGCCCTGGGAAAGCAGGTCGTCTGCTGTTGGTAGATGGTGCGAGACCTCCTGAGCCATCTTCTCCAGGAGGGGGAACCAACTTCGCCTGGGCCAGAAGGGTGCCACTAGCATTACCCATGCTCCTTCCTCCTGGCTCTTTGAGGACTCTCGGTATTATAGCAATGGGGGGGGGAGCCGTAAAGCAGTCCCCCTTCCCATCTCTGATTCAAGGCGTCGACCCCTTCTGGATGGTCCGCTGGATTGAGGGAGAAGAATCTCTGTAGCTTGATGTTCTTTTTTGTCGTAAAGAAGGTCCAGCTGGGGGGGGGGGGTTCCCCACTGATGGCACAAGTCTATGAATATCTTTTTTTTTCAATTCCCACTCGGTGGCTCGGACTTCTGGTCTGCTCAAATAGTCGGCTATGTTGTTCATGGAGCCTTGTAGGTGTACCGCTGATATGGAGCGAACATTGTTCTTCGCCCATGTGAAGATGCGGGCCGTCAGGTCCTGAAGCTTTCCATGTCTTGGGCCCTCCTGGTGGAGTAGGAAAGATACTGTGGTTACGCGTCTGACATGACCTTTATATGTTGGCCTTGTAGACTCGACCGGCTTAGTTTTAGCCAAACTGCTCGTAGCTTTCTGTAGTTTGAGGACTGTGAACTGATGTTTCTGGGCCATGTTCCTTGAAGGTACCTTCCTTCCAGATAGGCCTCCCATCCTTTCCTGCTGGCATCCAGGATGCTAGTCACGCATGGCGATATGATCCAAGGCACCCCCTGGCTGATGTTCTTGTGACTGGTCCACCATTGGTTTAGGGATTTTAAATTTATAATGGTCTGACTCTACCCCGAAGGGGTTTTTTTTTTTTTTTTTTACTGTGAAGAGAGTTGAAGTGGCCCTGACCTCTCTGCTTCTGGAACCTGAACCACTACTTCTGATCTTAGCAGATCTTTTACATCTGCCCATATAGGGTCTATAAGGGTTTTGGACTGGGGATTTGTAACTACAAACCGTGCTGGGGGGGGGGGGGGGGGCTTTGTGAATTCAAGGGTATAGCCCTGGGAAGCTATTCTGGATCCACTGGTTCTGGGAAATGAGCCCCCATGCCTCCGAGAAGTGTTTGAGGCGACCCCCTACTGGTATGAAGTCATTGTCTCCTGCTCCTGGAACTTGGTCTGGAGCGAGAAGGGGGGGGCCCCCCTATATCCCCCCCCCCCCCCCTTCAGGTATTCCCAGCAAGCTGATCTCCCTTTCCCTCTATACTCCTGCCTTTGGGAAGGACGGGATCTCAGAAGGGAAAATATCTTGTTTTTTCCTCGGGGAACCCTTCTCCAGTATTTTATCTAAGCCCAGTACTAATACCTTTCCACCTGAGAAAGGTATCGCACAACTTATTTTTCAGCTGGTAATCCCCTGACCAGGTCTTCATCTATATGGCTTGGCGAGCCGCATTGGATAAAGAATTATTCCTGGCCTCGACGCACCAATCAGCTGAAGCATCCGCCAGGAATCCGGTTGCAATTCTCAACAGGGGAAGGCCCTCTAAGATCCCACCTCTAGGGGTTTTCGCTTTTAATTGGTGCTCTGTCGATCCATAGATGCATTGATCTGGCAACCGATGTGGCGGCTATGTTTGTCTTCATAACCGCCACAGAGACCTCCCAAGCCCTCTTTAGGCTGTGCACACACTCGGCGAGGAGTTGGCTGGTTCGCTGTGGTGCCAGAACCAATTTGTCCACAGTTATTGTATCCCCAGGCAAACACCTAAGTGGTGAAAAGACAAACATGACAATCGAAAGATCATCCTCAAAAGACTGCACAGCGCAGCACATATACTAATCTGCACCCAAAATATGCCTGGTGCATTTTACGGCTGTCTAGTGTAAATTTGCACTGTTCAAGTTACACAATTTTGGTAAATTTTCAAGCGCAATTGCTTTAAATTTCAAGTAACACCTTCAGAGAGAAAGCAAGAAAAGCTGGTTAATGGGAACCTGTCAGCACTTCCGGCCGATATATGCGGCCACTGCTTTTCAGGGCTTCTCTACAGCATTCTATAATGCTGCACATAAGCCCCTGGTCCGACCTGAAAGATAAGAAAAATAAGTTATACTCACCCGGGGTGGGGCGATGCAGTCCGATGAGTGTCACAGGTCTGGTGCCTCCCATCTTCTTGCAATGCTGCCTTCCTGCTTGGTTCATGGCTCCCCAGCATTGTGCTCCAGTGCAGGTGTACTTCTATGCCCTGTTGAGGGCAGAGCAAAGTACTCAAGCGTGCAGGCGCCATTCCTCTTTGACCTTTCCTGGCACCACGCACTGCAGTACTTTGCTCTGCCCTCAACAGGGCAGATGAGTATGCCTGTGCAGGAGCGATGATGCCAGGGCGCCATGAACCAAGCTGGAAGGTGCCATCTCAAGAAGATGGGAGGCACTGGACGCACGACACCCATCGGACTGGACCGCCCCCAGGTGAGCATAATAAAGAGAAATAAGTTTATCTTTAAGGTTGGATCGGGGGCTTATCTGCAGCATTATAGAATGCTATAAGATCTGGCCACTGCCTTATCTACATCAGCCCCAACTACTGACAGGTTCCCTCTTTAAAGGGATGGCCACCCTGCCTAGCGTTAACAGAAGGTGTCTAACAGTCGAGATCCAGGTCCTGCTCTGCCATTACCCATTTGTCTGACAAAGTGATGTGAACTATGAGAGTTAAGTACACCTTGGCGTGATATGGCTTGCTTTTTTAATCAAAACAATGTTAAGTTCCCATGCACCATTACCATTTACTCATTACATGGTATTTGCTCATGGCCAGTGTGAATACTCACCTATGCATTGCACTTATATCAACATATTCGCTGGCTCAAATTAAGTCTTACAAGATAAAATATACAACTGCAGTTCTCCATTTGTGACCCTACGCTGCCATGTCTGGCAAGTGTGCAAGAATATCCCAAACACAACACGTGAAAGGAACTAACAAGTCTTCAGATCACTAAATCAATAAGACATTTAAACTGAATGTGTGGATTCTGCTCAGCAAGTTTAGGCAATTTGTTTAGCAATCTTTGAGCCTGTGTTTCTCCATGAAACATTACCTCTCCATCGGATGTTAAAGCCATTGAGTGATGGGAGCCACACGCCACTTGCACCACTTTTTTTGTAAGCGCTTCAACGCAGATCTCAACAGGGACGGTACCTTGGACAGTGTTACCATTCCCAAGCTGGTTGTACCCATTGTGCCCCCAAGCATAAAGCTCCCCATCTAGAAAACAAAGCAATAAAAAAAGGGTAGAATTACTAACAGCTGCACAGACCAAGACAAAAGGCAAGATTAAGTTTCATAACTCAAGACAGTTTGTACTACAAAAATGGAGCATTAGAAGCTGTGACTACTTGGGAGATCGCTTGTGTTGTGAAAAATGAAAGGTGGAACTGCTGTTTTGGGGAGGGTGAATACTGCAGCAAATGCCCAATTCTAGAAATTACATTTCAATTAGGTCTATTAAAAAGGTTTCAATATTCTTATTGTTAACTTTTGTATATTCATATTAAAAGTTTCAAAAGTATAAACAAGAAGCAGGCAGGTGTACGATGTATGCAGCTTCCTTGGCCGTGTAGACTGGGGCAGAGTCAGATCTCATTCTCCGTGCAGGGTGTGTGCTTGAGAGCTCACATACTGCTAGGGGCCCAGATATAGCAGGATGGCAAAATACAACCAGAAGGCTCAAAGCATAGCCACGGTTATTGCCATCTCCTCCTATAAGGGAGTTGCAGCTTCCATAACACTACCAGATTTCACTGCATGCAGTCAACGCAAAGAATTTGTAGCACCAAAAGATTCATATCAATAGGACTCGTGCTTTTTATGGCAATACATCTAAAATCTGATAAAGGGACGACTACTTCCTGAAATGCCGAAATGTGTACAGGAAAAGAGAAAGAATCACTCCATGCTGCAGCAGCCACATCTACCCTCCCACCCCTGCTGGTGACCATAGTTAAACATTGGATGAGGCAGCCGACATTGGCATAGTTGGTGATACCCCCCCACACCTGCACAGAAAGGAAGGAAAGGTAATAAATTACTTTACATACCTTCAGTACAGACCAGTACATGGGGGCCGCTGCCATAGCAAATGCCAGTTATTTTCTTGCCACAAAGTATATCAAGTCTTCTTGGAGCCATTGTGCTTTGATTATCACCAGTTCCCAGACAATTACTGCAATTCTGCCCAAATGCAAATACCTGGAAACAAGATTAGAGAGTTATGCGGTCTGAAAGCATGACCTATACATGTTACTGTGCACCCATAGACTAAAAATGGGCAAGAGTATCATGACGTACAGGGGCGGTATGGGACTGCACCGAGCAGCACAGATTGCAATGCAGGATTATAATCATTTTTGTTTATATAGTACCAACATATTCCAAAGCACTTTACAATAAGGTAGGGACATGGACAGAAACAATACAATGCAACACATCGCAACAGTTACAGGAGGAGTGAGGACCCTACGTGCACTCTATAAGGATAAAGGGGGACACAATAGGTACTTTTTATTTACGGTCCAGCCACTGTTTTATAAGATTTTATAGATCTTAAGTACAAGACTGTATTAAGGTTACAAAAGTATTAAGTTACGTACCGGTAACGGTATTTTTCGGAGGCCCATGACAGCACCACGAGAGAGGGGATCCGCCCTATAGGAACAGGAAACCTACAGATACAAAAGGGCGGCACCTCTCCCACGCATCAGTTGGATTACAGAGCTTGAGAGGCTACCATGGTTAGTACACAACATATGATATATACAACCTATCTACCCTATTTAACAGAATTATTTCATACCATCTCCCACATAAGGTGATTCTATGAACAATCTTCTAAGGAGTGCACCCCTATATGTGAACAAGGGAGGGAACTAAGGGTGCGGTCATGGGCCTCCGAAAAATACCGTTACCGGTACGTAACTTAATACTTTATTCGGACTCCCATGACAGCACCACGAGAGAATTACAGAGATGTAAACTAACTTAGGGAGGGACTACAGCCTGCAGCACCCTTAGCCCGAAGGTGAGGTCTGAGGAGGCACCCATGTCTAACCGATAGTGGTTAAAAAAGGTGGAAGGAGATGACCAGGTGGCCGCCTTACATATTTGATCAATTGATACTCCAGATCTCTCCGCCCAGGATGATGCCATGGCCCGAGTGGAATGTGCCCTCAGGTTCTGTGGAGCCGGACCACCACCTGCTGTGTAGGCAAGAGAGATAGCCTCCCTAATCCACCTTGCTAATGTGCATTTTGATACTCTGTATCCTTTCCTGGAACCTTGGAAGGATAGGAATAATGCGTTCTCCTTCTTCCAAGGATCCGTGGCTGCTAAATATGTCAGTAAGCATCTTCTAATATCTAACGCCTGGAGTTTCTGCTCTTTAGGGTTGGTTGGGTTAGGGAGGAAGGAAGGCAGAACTATCTCCTGTGTCCTGTGGAATTGTGTTGCTACCTTGGGAAGGTATGCTGGATCTGGCCTTAGGATTACTCTATCCTGTAAGAACTCTGTGTAAGGAGGAAATCTGGAAAGTGCCTGTATATCGCTCACCCTACGCGCGGATGTTATTGCTACCAGGAATGCCGTCTTAAGAGATATAATCTTTAGTGAGGCGGAATCTAAAGGTTCAAACGGACTTTCTGTCATGGCTGTAAGGACTAAGTTTAAGTCCCACGGTACGCATCTGTCTTTGTGTATAGGTCTCGATCTGGCCGCTGCTCTGATGAACCTTGCTACCCAATAATCTTTTGCAATATCAGCTGCAAACAGGGCCCCTAAGGCTGAAACTTGTACTTTTAGCGTACTTGTGGAGAGACCCAATTCGAAGCCTTTCTGGAGAAATTCCAGAATGTTTCGTGGGAATTCCATCTCTGATGTCAAAGTGAAAGGTGGACAGGAAGAGTTTCCAGGTCCTAGCATAGATATTAGTGGTGGTTAATTTTCTGCTTCTTAGGAGGGTGTCAATTAAGTTCTTGGAGAACCCTCTATTTTTTAATAGTGACCTTTCAAATACCACGCCGTCAAATGAAGTCCCGCTACTTGTGGGTGGCTGACTGGCCCCTGGTAGAGGAGATCCGGAAGGTTCGGCAGTACCCAGGGATCGCCTATCGACATGGTCCTCAACCACGAGAACCAGGTCCTCCTGGGCCAAAAGGGGGCAATCAGTATGACTCTTGCCTGATCCTCTCTGATCTTCCTGACTACCAGAGGAAGAAGATTCAATGGTGGGAAGGCGTATGCCAGAGAAAAGTCCCATCTTATCAGTAGGGCATCCACCGCCAGGGGATTTTCCCTGAGGTTCAGAGAGCAGAACAATCTTTCTTTTCTGTTTTTTCTGGTGGCAAAGAGGTCTACCTCTGGCTGGCCCCATCTGCAGACAATCTGGCGGTAAATATCTTTGTTCAAAGCCCATTCTCCTTGTCTTAGAGCCTTGCGGCTTAAAAAGTCTGCTCTTACATTGTCCTTTCCGCTGATGTGGAGCGCGGTCAAAGATAGACAATTTCTCTCTGCTATCTGGAGGAGCCGTTCTGTTATCTGCATCAGAGCGCTGGAGCGGGTTCCACCTTGGTGGTTGACATATGCTACCTGGTTGTCCGAGTGTATCCTCACATGATGGCCCTGCAGGTAGATAATGAGTTTCTTGACTGCCCGCTCTATCGCCAATAGTTCTCTCTGGTTGGATGAGACTTCAGAATTAGAATCCCACTGGCCCTGTACCACTACGTCCCCCATATGGGCTCCCCAACCGAAGGAACTTGCGTCTGTGGTTATAGTACAGGTTATCTGTGTTATCCAGGGCACCCCTGACACTAGGTTCTCGCTCTCAAGCCACCATCTCAGTGATGTAACAGTTGAGGGGCTTAGACACATCCGACCCTGTAAGGAGCCTCCAAGGGCCCTGCTATTAATCAAGACGTCGTTTTGAAGGGTTCTGGTATGGAACTGTGCCCACCTTACTGCTGGGATGCATGAAGTTAGAGAACCTAACAGGGACATGGCCTGTCTGAGGGTCACAGATGGATTATCCATTGCCCGAAGAACCTGCTCCTGTATCTTTTGTAATTTATCTAGTGGTAGCAGGCACCGCTGAGTGTCTGAATTTAGTATCAACCCTAATAATTTCTGTATTTTTAAGGGCTGGAGTCGGGATTTCTCGTAGTTTAAAATCCATCCCAGGTTTTCTAACCTGGATCTAGCTTTTTCTATCTGGGATTTACAATGACCCACCGATTTTCCTACAATCAAGAAATCGTCTAAATATGGAATGATTAAGACGTCAACCTCTCGTAAGTGAGCCATAACTTCGGCCACTAACTTTGTAAAAACCCTGGGTGCTGCTGAGAGACCAAAGGGAAGGGCTCTATACTGAAAATGACGTACTGTGCCCTCTACTGAAACTGCCACCCTCAGGAACTGCTGGAAGTCTGTATGGATAGGTACATGATAGTACGCGTCTTTCAAATCTATGACTGCCATAAAACAACCTTTAAACAATATTTTTATTGTTGTATTAATGGACTCCATTTTGAATGTATGATTAATCAAAAACTCGTTAAGGGAACGAAGGTTTATAATCGTTCTGAATGTGTTAT
Organism: Dendrobates tinctorius; assembly: GCF_039654945.1. Taxonomy (NCBI): domain Eukaryota; kingdom Metazoa; phylum Chordata; class Amphibia; order Anura; family Dendrobatidae; genus Dendrobates; species Dendrobates tinctorius. The sequence goes on along the minus strand of NW_027362165.1, from coordinate 33,883 downwards.
CAGGTTTCTGGATTAGAAACAGGGGAGAGTAAAACCCTCTTCCCCTTTCAGCCTCTGGAACCTCTACCAGGACATTTTTCTGACATAGGCTCAAGACTTTCGCTTCTAAAGCCGCTTGTTCGAGATGAGAAGATCTTAAGGGGGTCAGTTTAATGGTGTCCCGCGGGATCTGGGTAAATTCCAACCTAAGCCCAGTGGATATTACCTTATGCGCCCAGTCACTATTCGTAATCTGTGACCATGCCGGGAAGAAGGATGACAGTCTACCCCCCACGGGAACCGCTAGTCATTGATTTGGTTTCTTTTGATCTCTCGACGAGCATGTAAACATATAGCCCGTACCTCGTCTCCTTCTGTCTTCCCATCTGGGTCGATCTCTAACAGGCGAAGAGTTGCGCCTTCTCCCCTGGCCAAATCTCCTTCTACCAAATGGGCGACGGTAGGACGCTGATGAAAGGTTTGGGAATCTTTTCTTGTCGTCCCCCGCCTTTTCAAGCAGCTCGTCTAGGACAGTTCCAAACAAATATTCGCCCTCACATGGAATCGCACAGAGCTTTGCTCTGGACTGGATGTCTCCCTGCCAGCACCTTAGCCACAGGGCTCTGCGAGCTTCGTTAGAGAGACCTGCTGCTCTGGCGGCCATTCTCACTGCATCCGCTGAGGCATCTGCCAGGAAGGCTGCTCCCTCTTGGATGGTCGGTAGGGCCCCAAGAATTGTCTGTCTTGATGTACCCTGTTTTAGTTGTGACTCCAACTGGTCCAACCAGACCATCATGGACCTGGCCGTGCACGTTGAAGCCACTGCTGGTCTTAAGGACCCGGCCGCCATCTCCCAGGTGTTTTTCAGGAAAGTATCAGCTTTCCTGTCTAAGGGATCTTTAAGGGATCCCATGTCCTCAAAGGGGAGCGAGGATTTTTTTGATGCCTTCGCAATGGCAGCGTCTAATTTGGGGGCTCTGTCCCAAGAACTTACTGCCGGATCGTCGAAGGGGTATCTCCTTTTGAGGGCTGGTGGTAGCGACCCTCTTTTGTCCGTTTTTTTCCACTCTCTGTGGATCAGATCCTGTATCTTTTGAATTAACGGAAATTCTCTCCGCTTCCTCTGTTCCAGCCCACAGAACATGACATCCTGCATGGATAAATGGGGCTTAGGCTCCTCTACCTCCATTGTCCCTCTGACTGCTTTGACCAGCTTGTCTACCCGGTCAAGAGGCAGACAAAATCGCCCCGAGTCCTCTTCTCCTGAGGAGGACGAGGGAGATGAAGCTTGGGAGTCTCTGCTTTTTCTCCACTCTACCGAGGAATCAGACTCCGCCGGGACCTCGCCCCTTAGACTTTGCGGCTGAGACAAGGACTTTAGGGTTTCCCTCATTTCTACCCTGACAATGTCTCTCAAACTCGCCGCTACTGCGGGCGACTCTTCTGCCACTGTCTGCTGAATACAGGGGGGGAACAATCTTTTGAGGCACGCGTCCGGTAATGGGCATGCACAGAGTGCGCATTCCCTATGCTTATTTTTACTTGTAGCTTTTTTTTCCCTACAAAAAGAAAAACACAGAAGGGGGGTCCCGTCACTGAGTGAACTTTCACGAAGATCACTTACCAGTGCCACAATCAAGTACCGGAGAACGAGGGGGATTTCTTTCGGTCGATGCTCCTGTCTGCCTGGAGGAGCTCTTACGAGTGGACTGGTCACTTCGTCCCGCATTACTGTCACGGGACCCTTTCTTTTTCTGTTTGACCTGCCGAAGGTCATCCAGGGGCGGCAGTGATGTTTGCCGCTGCTGCCCTTGCTTCTGCCGCTGCTGCTCTCGATCGCTTTCCATTACCACTGCTGCTGCTGCACACTGCTGCATGTAGTAATGTGGCCAAGGCAAGGTACCCTGCCCAGGTCCCGCCTAAATACCCCTCCTCCGGTCAGCAGTATCCATGCCGCGCCCCTCCCCCCCCCCTTAACGGAGCTCCCTACCCCAGCTGGCGCCCGACCCCGCGCCATCGGTGTTTCCGATGGGCGCCGTCATCTTGGAATCGCAGCGCATGCGCAGTGGCGCGCTGACCCGGAAGCGCCTCCTCCGCCCGCCCCCTGACGTCACCGCTACCCCGGAAACGCCGGAAGCCCCGCGGGACGCCCGGGAGCTCCGGAGCAGCGCCCGGTCGCAGCCCCCTGCACAGCGCTGCCAACATATCTGCGCCGCCGGAGCCGGGAATCCCCCGGGGGGGGGGTATACTTACCAGCGGCGGCTTAATTCCGGAGACGGACATCCTCCGGACGCCGCTCCCTGCTGTCCACGCCACCGCCGTGACACCCATCCTGGGCCACCGTGGCGCCTTCCAGGAGATCCGAACCAGGCCGAGGTAGGAGACCCCCTCGCTACCGGTGTCGGCTGGCCGGCCTGGGATCCAATTCTTCTGTAGGATCCCGTCCCCTCAGGAACAGAAAACCAACTGATGCGTGGGAGAGGTGCCGCCCTTTTGTATCTGTAGGTTTCCTGTTCCTATAGGGCGGATCCCCTCTCTCGTGGTGCTGTCATGGGAGTCCGAATAAATCCCTTAGGCTATGTGCACACATAGTTTTTTGGGTCTGCAGATTTTGTAGAGAAAACCGCAGTTAAATCCGCAGGACAAAAGTCCTGCGGATTTACACCTCATAATGGATGAGGTGTAAAACTGCAGCGTTTCTGCACCAAACAATTGACAGGCTGCGGTTTGTAAACCGCAGCAAAACCACGCAGAAAAACGCAGCATGTGCACAGCTTTTTTTTTATTTCCATAGGAAATAAAGGTACTGTACAACGCAGCAGAATCTGCTGCGGACCCGCAGGTGCAGAAGCGCTGCGGAACCGCACCGTGTGCACATACCCTTAGGGTATGTGCAAACTTTGCGGTTTCTGCTGCGGTTCCACAGCGTTTTTGGCTCTGCAGAAACGCAGCAGATTCTGCTGCGTTGTACAGTACCTTTATTTCCTATGGAAATAAAAAAAAGCTGTGCACATGCAGCGTTTTTTCCGCGGTTTTCAAAACGCAGCATGTCAATTGTTTGGTGCAGAAACGCTGCAGTTTTACACCTCATCCATTAAGAGGAGATAAACTGCAGACAAATCGGCGGTTTTCTCTACAAAATCTGCAGAGACAAAAAAAAAAAAAAACTATGTGTGCACAATCCCTTAGGTTACAGTGTCTTGTCTTCATTTCATGTGCAATTTGAGCAGTTTTGTAGAACGTGGTTAAAATAAATCCGGTCTACAAGACTGATGGCAATAAAAAGTTTTAGAGGCAGAAATTATGGGAGTAGTTCGTTAATACCTTAAGGGTGTGTGCACACGCTGCGGAATCCGCTGCGGATTAATCCGCACGGATTTTGCAAAAACCGCAGATAATCCGCAGGTCAAAAGACCTGCGGATTATCTGCGGTTTTGCCTGCGGATTCACTATCTCCACAATGGTGGAGATAGGAACCCGCAGCGGTTTCCGCAGAAAGAATTGCATGTCAATTCTTTCTGCGGATTCAAAACAGCAGCAAATCCACGCGGATTTTTCCGCAGCGTCGGCACAGCGGGTTTTTTTTTCCCCCCATTCATTTGAATGGTACTGTACACCGCAGCTAAAGCTGCTGCGGGGTTCCGCAGCGTTACGCAGCGGAATCCGCAGCGTGTGCACGTACCCTAAGGCAGCACATTCACCCAATTTATAGCCTCATAAAATATTGCAATCATATTATATGGTACTTACAATTGTTCGATTTTCTACCCAGTTTATGTACAAACAGTAAGTGTGCTGTCCCTGCAGAATTCATTCCTTGAACTCATGACCCAGCTGCTCCCTCAAATTTTGCAGTGACTCATGACTCACCCCAGAAAATCTGATCTCCTGTGTCTACATAGAGCTTAGAAAGATTCAGCCAGTCAGTTTAATGACATTTATATCAGATGTAATGGTAAAGAGAATTGGCTGGGTTGAAAAGTAAAATGAGCAATTGTAAGTACACATTGCCATATAATATGATGACTGCAATATATTAAGAAGATACAAATTTTGATGGGAGGAGGGCGGCTTTTTCAATAAGTCAGTTAAAGGGAATCAATCACCAGGTTTAGGCTTCTAAACTGAGAGCAGTATAAAATGGGGACAGACGAGGATAGCACCAAGTTACTTACTGGGCTTGCTGTGGTTGGGATATAACCAGTCTATCTACTGTAGGTCTGATAGCCTTCAATGAACAGTTCAATTTAAAAGGGAAGCCTCTTCCAAAAATATTTAGGACCACACAATTTTAACAGTTAAGCTACTTGGTCATAAATCAAGTTAGATGTTCAGAAAAGAAATTACGTTACAGACCTTGTTAACAGAACAAGCTCACTGAAGGTTTTAATTTATCACACTCTGGCCCATTTTAGTCTGCTATGTATCGAGATACACAGAGGATGTAGAAGGCACGCTGTTTAAAAGTCTTACTGTAAGTATTGCAAAAATATAAAGAGGAATACAGAATACTACCAAGAAGGTGAACAAGTGAACATGGATTTTTGACAAAAGAAAAACAAACCCTCAAACTGAAACCCTATTAAATGGGTTGTCCACTACTCTGACAACCTCAATCCGTATGTTTGCTCCCAGTGCATTAACACCTATAATCCCATCTGGTGCATGTGCCGTTCTGGTGGTTGTCACTGGCTCTCCCTGGGATCACATGACATTGTTACGTCACGCGATCCCTGCAGCCGCTTCACTCTTCCCTCCTTAGGACATATCGCATACATCCAGAGAAAGTAAGCTGCTGATCTCGCTTCCTTCAGATGTGTGCGAACTCTCCAAAAGCAGGAAGCGTTAAGCAGCCACTAACTGGCCACAAGGATTGCAGGATGTAACATGCAAGCCCAGGAAGCCAACACTGACACCACTAGAACAGTGCCAGAAACATAGTGTATGAGGGCTCTTTTACTGGGAACAGAGATTGAGAAGGGGTTGTCAGTAGTGAACTATCCCTTTAGTCTTGTATGGATTGACCAAGCTTCCACAGTCACCATTATATTTGTTGGCACCAGTCTTCTCAGAAACACTACAGGTCCCAGCTACTGTATCTTAAATTAGACTAAGTAGTTACCTCCATCCAGAGAACCCAATGGCATACACCGAGGTACAGTAATAGCCCATACAACACCAGGGCTGTGGAGTCCGTCTGTATAAAATGGGCCGACTCCTAAAATATATTTGGTACAGTAGTACAACACAGGATGTGCTGTAAATGCTTTCATAATTTGGAAAGTTCTGAGACGTCCCATAAACGAATGTTCCTGATCTATGGATCTCTGCATTTAGTGGAGATGAATCTGTGCTGCACTTTATGTACCGTACATGCTCAGTAGTCCAGGGCTGTGGAGCCAGAGTCCGGGGGATTGAGGAGTCGGAGGTTTGGCTTACCGACTCCACAGCCCTGTCCAGCATGGCAGGAGCTCTTTACAGGACCATATACAGTAAGTTGTAGGTTACATAGGATACAATTACAACAAATCTCAACTCAAAGAAAGGAGTGGTCAAGGCATGACCCCACCCAAATCTGTCAGACAGATGTGTAATGTAGAGACAACATTTAGCAAAGAGTAATTATAGTGCGCTGGTCCATTAGAGCAAAGGCCCTTTTACATTTAGCGATGCACCAGCGATCCAACCAGCGATCCGACCCGGTCAGGATCGCTGGTGCATCGCTAAATGATCGCTAGTGAGCTTTCATACAGAAAGATCTCACAGCGATGCAGCAGCGACGCAGCGCACGATACTCACCTTTCACACACAGCGATCCTGCGTCCTCCCGCCCGCCTCCACGCGTCGCTGGACGTCACAGCAGGAAGTCTCAGCAGGAAGCGCCCGACGAGAAATGGAGCCGGACATTCTCGCGCGATCAGCGATGGACAGCGGGGGAGCCGGTCGCTGGTAAGTATCACACATAGCGATATCGCTAGCAATATCGCTATAACGTCACAAAACCAGTGACGTTTTAGCGATATTGCTAGCGATATTGCTTAGTGTAAAACCCCCTTAAGCGTTGAGAAATGCAATGGCATGTGGAGCCACCATCCAGCACCGTAGCTGGATCTCTTCACACCACACAGGAATGTAATCCTGAACAATCCCGTTAAGAACACAACAAAGCAGCTAAAATATGTAAAAGCCATAAACCCACTAACCTCATCATTGTCATTGGTGTAGATGACTTCATTTGCACATGTACCAAACACACAGGCTTGTTGGATGGATGCCACCTCCTGGGGTGATAATAAAGTGAATAACGGCCACTTCCCAAAATCCACCATGTTCTGAGAGGGATTCACCTCAGTTGTAGGTAATCTGAACACCTAAAAAAAATAAAACAATTTATACCCAAGTATTGCACTAGATAACTACTAGCATGCACAGACATTTACAGAGCTTCCATACAAGTGAAGGTAAAGCTGTGCCTGAGCTCTCACCTTTCCACTGACTGCTCAGCACAACAGGATCCACACCCAATATACAGTTCTGCCATACCCAGCTTTTATAATATGCCAGGACAACCCCTTTAACATTGCAGCTTGTAGAAAGCTTACCGTAACTTACATGTTAACAGATTCCCAACCAGAGGCCTGCAGTGGTGGAACTGTCAAGCCTGTCAACATTTCGAAATGTTCTCGCTTCACCATGAGAAACATCTGTATGGTTCTCTTGGTGAAGCTGTGAGCACTTCAAAAGGTGTCGAGAATTAACCACTGTTGGACTTCTTACTGGACTGGACTATTACACTGCCATTAATGCAGGTTACCTGAAATTCCAAATTACTTATATGTTGGACCTCAACCTGCAGGCTGGAATTCTGTGATTCCCATAGTGTGGTGTCTTACAAAACCACGAGATGAGCAGTGTCTCCTCTTCACCCAGTTATCTGGATAATACCCTGCTGTGCTTATTGTTCCCAGTGTCATTTCTCAAACATTTCAGATATGTCAGTTTTAGCTATGAAGCCATTTTGCTGCATCTTTCGTATAAGATCAGATAGTGGAAACCTATCCATAGTGACCTGGGAGTTACCACTCCACTGTCCATACGTTAGGACGCTGCACAGAGATGGCATAGCTCTAGCGTGTAGCGACATCACTCCTAGACAAAAGGAAGAAACTTGGCCTGAATAATTATAATATTATATACACACACTTTTAAAAAACACTTTCAAAAAGAACAGCAGAGGTGCATAATGTATGCTCTGTGGGCATGATGACAATGTGCACAAACGGAGTCATCCCCAGCTTATGTACTCCTCTCTGACGCCAAGTGTACTCCTCCTGGCATCAGAGGAGCCCATGTCCAGAAAGCATATTCTGAGCTTCTGGACTCGAGCGCCTCTGTAGCCAGGAAGCGTACACCCAGCGTCAGACTAAGGGCCCCGTCACATAGCGACTCACCAGCGATCCCGACAAGGATATCAACGTGTCAGGATCGCTGGTGTGTCGCTACATGATCGCTGGTGAGCTGACAAACAGGCAGCTTCACCAGCTATCAGCACCAGCGACAACGAGCGGGCGCGTCGCTGTGTACCTTAGTTACCAGCGCGCTGGTGCAGGGAGCTGGTAACCAAGGTAAACAGCGGGTTCCTAAGCACCGCGCGCCGCTTAGAAACCCGCTGTTTACCTTGGATACGAGCTCGCTGATGTCCCGCCTGCGGGAGACCAAAGACCCAAAAAAAGTCCAGAGCTTTCAAGAATGATCAGCGATACCCAGCAGGGGGGCGGTCGCTGATAGATGTCACACACAGATCTCGTTGGCGAGATCGCTGTTACATCACAAAACGTGTGACTCTGCAGCGATCTCGCTAGCGAGATCTGTGTGTGACGGGGGCTTAACACCCCATCGACTAGGCAAAGCCCTCATTAGCACAGCAAACGAGGACACTATAAAGGCTTTTTTTAAAACTTCGTTTGTACAAAAATTTATACAGGGAATTTACTCAAAGTGAAGGCTGCTGGGACATAACTGGTTCCTTTAAGGGGGAGTGCGAGGAATAGAAGCATGTTACTTCTTCCAGGCAGGAGCAGAAGTTTCTCATCACTGGTGTCTGTGTGCTTGGCTGCAGTCCTATGTAAGCAGTCCCAGTGTAGAAAGAAGTCTATTGCTTTGTGCACTTTAGTGTGGTGCGTCTCTATGTGGCCATGGTGTGACCATGCAGCCACTGCAATGGGAGAGAGTGAAGCCCCCTGCACCCCCAGCTATGCCCTACATTCTGCAGCAGGATCCCAGCAATGCACAGTGATCTGCACACAGGACCGACCCAATAACCTCCCTCAGCACCTGCAGTACTACAAGTCTCAGCATTTCCTGCCATCTGACACCGCGCATAGAGACGAGCTCTTGTTACCTTGCTCACCGCGGAGACCGGCTCTGGTGCGGTTGTCTCCTCAGGATAGAGCACATATCTTGCCGGCCGCCAGTGTACACACACCGCGGGCTGGGAGCGCGGCGCTCGCTGGGGCAGCCTACGTCGGCACACGAACACCGGCCGGGGAGCGACAAATGCCATGTCACGTGGTAGCAGGACTCTACCGCACAGGAGAGGAAAAAAGGAAGCAGGGACGGAGCAGGTTAAATAACGTAAGCTGATTGGCTGTCAAACTCCAGGAAGGCGCTGATTGGTAGCTCTGTTCCCGCCCCTGACAGATAAAAGCATGTATTAGCTGCTGCCGCGAGCTCTGCTCTCAGAGTCAGCTCAGTGTAAAGTTGTGGTGCCCGAGAGTGCGGTCAGGTGCTGGGAATGCCGTCTGTGAAGCCTGGGATGTTTTGGTTGGATGCAGGGCTGCCACTAGGAATCATGGGGCCCCATACTGGTAAAATTTTCGGGGCCCCCTTGAGACTCCACCCAGGCTCCATCCCAGCCCCGCCTCCACCCCTCGAACTGTCCAAAGTCCCACCGCTTTCTCTTGGAAAAACTCCACTTCTCACCAATCACACATTAAGGCCTCTTTCACACATCAGGTTTTCGCCGTCAGGCGCGATCCGGCGCTTTTGACAGAAACCGGATCCGGCGAAATGCAATGCCGGATCCGTTTTCCCCCCATTGACTTGCATTTGCGCCGGATGGCCATGCGTTTCATCCGGTTTTCGCTGGATCTGGCAATGTGTCGCAATGTGTCGCGATCCGGCGTCTGGAAAAAACGTCTACTGTAACGTTTTTTGTCTCCGGCGAAAAAGCCGGATCCGGCGCGTCCGGCTTTTTCACACCATGAAAGCCTATGAGGGCCGCAATGCGCCGGATCCGGTTTTTTTGGTCTGAGCATGCTCAGTAGCTCTGCCCACAGGAGATATATAAAAGCAAGACAATGGGACCCTCAGCCACACCCAACATGCCACCCAAGCCAAGAAGCAGGAGAAGGCAGCAGACATCTGCAGCAGCAGCACCATCAGCAACACCCCAAATGGAGCAGCATGCTGAACGGGAGGGGAGTCCAGAAGCAGATGAGAGACGGTAATTATCAAATCCCCCATTCCTCCAAACTAGGGCCATGGAATATCAAGATATTCATTGGCCCTTTGTTTCTCTTTATTCAACAGCCGCCAAAGAGATGCAGCAGCAGCACCAGCAGCACCACCCCAAGTGGAGCAGCATGCTGAACGGGAGGGGAGTCCAGAAGCAGATGAGAGACGGTAATTATCAAATCCCCCATTCCTCCAAACTAGGGCCATGGAATATCAAGATATTCATTGGCCCTTTGTTTCTCTTTATTCAACAGCCGCCAAAGAGATGCAGCAGCAGCAGAAATGGCATCACTGGCAGCAGCAATACCCACAGCCATGGAGTCTGGCCATCAACAGGACAGCACATCTTCTTCTGGGAGCCCTCCCTCGCATCGTCAGCGTTTGACGGTAAGTTTTTATTTCCAAAATCCATCATCTCTGTAATATATGTCTATTCATTGCCTTTTATTTCAAAACAGGATTCACAAGATGAAGAGGAGCTCCCAGAAGAAGAAGGATGGGGTGGACAGACACCTGGAGTGGGCTCACAATTGGTAAGTTTTTTGCATCAAACGCAGAAACACAACATCACACTACACACAACACATAGAAAACAATGTTCTGCAGACCACACACAGCAAACAAATGCCTACATCCAAAGACATAACATTTTTTGTTTTCTTCTCTAGTCTTCCCAATCTGGTGCTCGGCCAAGAGGTCCTCGCAGTGCCTCCCAGGGTCGTCGGCGACAGCAACGCGGCGGTCACCAGCGTGTAAGTATAAATATTTTTGCTTTGTTTTTTTGCACTTTTTATTTCATTTCTTTTGTGGAGGCTAATTATGTTATTTTTGTCTTTTTCTTTAACAGCCTTCACAGCGTGCTCCCGACTCTGACGGTGAGGATGGAGGGATTGATGTGGACCGCCTCATCGATCTCGTCAGAGAAAGGGAGCCGCTCTGGAATATGGCTGACCGCCGCCACGCTGACCTGATCATTACCCGACGACTCTGGGAGGAAATCTGTTCTCTCCTTGTGGGCCGCTGGGAGGACCTCGAAGCTCGGGCCCAGATTAAAGAGCGTAAGTATATACAGTAACGGTTGCTTGATGTAAACCAGTGTTTCCCGAACTCCAGTCCTCGTGGTCCCCACGGATCATGTGTTCAGGATTTCTATTTACTATGGAAATCCTGAAAACATGACCCCTGGGGACCATGAGGACTGGAGTTTGTGAAACACTGATGTTGTATACTAACCACTCCTTTCTCGTTTCAGGGAACAGAATTGTGAATCGGTGGCGGTCTGTGAGGGATCGTTTCAAGAAGGAGTTCAATAGAGATGCGGGCCCCGAGTGGATCTGGAGGACGCAGGAGCAAGTACAAGTACGCACAAGCCCTGTCGTTCCTCCGGGAAACAATGCTCACCAGAAGGTAAATATTACACACCACATGTGAAAAAAATGTTAGATGTAACTTTTTTTTTTTCAGCCAGGGCCATACCATGTCAGTATTTTAATTGTTATTTTTTCTCTTTATTACACAGCACGGTGAGCAGCACTCGGGAGCCTGCACGATTGGACCCTTCTGAGGCGATCCCTGAGGAGACCGGCACCGAGGGACACTTCGACCGCCCCGGTACATCTGCACCTTCCCAGCCTTCCCACACATTGGACCCATCTGTCCCATCCACCAGCACAGGAGCATCGTGGCCGCCTACATTACATGAAGCTGCTGGTGAGGAGATCGCTTTCCCTTTACCCCACCCTTCTGCCCCTGCCGCCTCTAGTACACCTGCGGGTACTGGGCGGCAGCGGCAGAGGGGTCAGGAAAAGAGTTATGCGCAAGAGTTATTGCATCTGAATGCATCTTTCCAGAACTGTCTCAAAGTCTTGTCAGAGCAAATCGCCGCAGGCTTTCAGCAGATCAACTCCAGCATTCTGGAGGTGAAGACACTTCTGCAAACCATGCATTCAGAAGCAAGATCTTCGCCAAACCACACCTTTTTCAGGTCTGTTGTGGAGCGCATGGCAACACTATCTCCTACCCAGCAGATGCATGTAATGCATTCGTGCCACGGTGCTCTACAGCAGGTTACCTCCCAACCTCCACCTCCCACCACTGTAGTTCCTCCACCTGCACCCCCTCCAGCCACTTTCCATCCTCCCCCTCCTATTACATACCAGCAACCTCACCAGTACCAGACATCTCCCCACTTCCAGCAACCTGCCCCGTCCCAAACTCCTTCCCCGTCCCAAACTCCTTCCCCGTCCCAAACTCCTTCCCCGTCCCAAACTCCTTCCCCGTCCCAAACTCCTTCCCCGTCCCAAACTCCTTCCCCATACAACTTTCCATCAACATCATCTGCTCCTACAGTCCCTGCCCAACCCTCCACTCCACCGCCCACCACCTCTTCTGCCTCCCACATGTCCACCCATTCTGTAGCTTTTTCCACACCTTCACCTCTAACTGTTCCTTCCCCACCACGATCCCAGTCCTCTCTCCACACACCCAGTGTCGAAGTGTCCCGCAGCCCCTCCAGCAGTATTTCCACCCCACAGTACACAGATTTGTAATGTTTTTTTGTTGTAATAAAAATGCCCATTGGGTTTAAAACCTTTATTAAAAAAGTTTTTTGCACTTTAAAAACATAAAAAAAAAAAAAATTTAAATAAGTTAAATTCGTTTCACAATGGTTGTCTGTCATTTCTTTCTGCGGCGAACTATGTTTTAAAAAAAAGGTTAAATACAGGGTATTTCAAAGGTAAAAAGGTATTCAAAACCAGGTATATAACTGTGGGTAAATTTTAGCTTTTTGCCACAGTTGTGTTCCTGGTTGTGTTTGAAGCAAAGTATTTCACCTAAAAAGTTGTGTTTATTGTTGGTGATTTCCTAACAATGTACACAACTTTTGTTAAAAGGTGAAATACTTTGCATAAAACACAACCAGGTACACACCTGTGGCCTAAAGCTAAAAATAGTAAGACCATGACAAGATAGCCAACTTTGGTTGGCAAAGGTATATACTGTTGGTCCAGAAGGTACACAAGTTTAGGGCACAAATCTTTCACACTCTGTCATCCCAGTGTACTCTGCCTTGAGGTGACATAAAGTATAGTGGAAAATTGTCCCTGAAACCGTCACAGAACTTCTAGTGGTAATATTTCCAATGACAACATCCATCTTCGCCAGTAACTTGCTCTTCTCTCCAACCTGCACTTTCTTCTCTACAACCTGTCAAAGAAGGGCTGTAGGAACATGCTATATCTAGTTTTCCAGTAGCCAATCCCGTTCGGAAGGCCACAAGGGTCAATTTTAAAAACCGGATCCGGCGTAATCCGTCGAAAAACGGATAGAAAAACGGATGAACCGGATGAGACGGATCCGGTTTTGTCTGTCAAGAACAAGACGGATCCGGCAGAAAACCGGATCCGGCACTTCAGGTTTTACAAAACATTTGCCGGATCCGGCATTCCGGCACGACGCCGGATCGCGCCTGACGCCGAAAACCTGATGTGTGAAAGTAGCCTAACAGGTCCCATCACCAGATCACACATATAGCCTGCAGCTTTTGTTTTGGCCAAAAGATTTTTTTAAGCCGCCACCATAACAGGGTAAACTCTTTTTGCCGTGCTCTATTCTACTGTAACCTATTAAATATTTAAAATATGTGATACAATTTAGGTTTTTTCTATTTTTCAATTTTTAAAATGACCAATAATATCACATACAAGGGAAAAATACCACCGCACATGTCCAGACCACATAGTGACCTATAATACCACACACAAGGAGCAAATACCGCCAGACCATGACCAGACCACATATTACCACCACAGTGACCGAATAATATCACATACAAGGAACAGCACCTCACCATGACCAGACCACATATTACCACCACAGTGACTGAATACTACAATACTGAACAGTAATAAAAAAAACACGATACTATCACCATAAGTGCCATTATACACAGGAGATCTGTACTTAGTATGCAGTGTCTGTGTACAGGTAATACAGTGATCAATGACATTATACACAAGGCCTCTATACAGTGTATAGTGTCGGTGTATAGGTGACACACTAACTCACCAGTGACGTCTCTAGGTGAAGTCCTTCATCTTTGCTTTTCATCTTTCATCCAGCACAGACCGCCATCACGTCTTCCAGCCAGGGCTCGTCTCCACAGGAAATAACAGTTACCTAGAGCTCCGCTTGCAGAACATATTACTTAATTTTCCCAACCTCTACATTACATCACATGAAGAAAAAAAGGCAACATAGTGTCACTCTACACAGTAACAGGACCGCCCTCCCCCCATTTAAAACAGTATACTCAAAAAATAAAATAAATACATCACTGCAGTAATAATATCCCTTAATTAGACCCTGTGGTAATAATATCCCCCATTCAGCCATCCGTTCTCCCATCCCGCCCTCATAAGTATCCATTCTGCCCCATATGATCTCCCCATCTTGCCCCATCTGTCTTCACCGTATCCATCCTGCCCCATGATCCTGCACGATCTATCTCCAATCCTGCCCCCAGTGTCTCCAGTCATGCCCCCATGTCTTTGATCCTGCCCCCTGGGTCTCCAATCATGTCCCATATCTCCAATCATGCCCCGTATCTCATTCTGCCCCATCCTGTGTCTCACTGTCACATTCTGCCCCCGTGCCTCACATTCTGCCCCTTCCTGTGTCTCACTGTCACATTCTGTCCCCGTGTCCATTCAGCCCCCTCCTGTGTCTCACTGTCACATTCTGTCCCCGTGCCTCACATTCTGCCCCTTCCTGTGTCTCACTGTCACATTCTGCCCCCGTGTCCATTCAGCCCCCTCCTGTGTCTCTCTGTCACATTCTGCCCCTATTGTGTCCAGCATTCTGCCCCATCGTGTCCAGCATTCTGCCCCATCATCTCCAGCATTCTGCCCCATCGTGCCCAGCAATCTGCCCCATCGTGCCCAGCATTCTGCCCCCATCATGACCAGCATTCTGCCCCCATCATGACCAGCATTCTGCCCCCATCATGACCAGCAATCTGCCCCATCGTGTCCAGCATTCTGCCCCCATCGTGTCCAGCATTCTGCCCCCATCGTGTCCAGCAATCTTCCCCATCATATCTAGCAATCTGAACCATTGTGTCCAGCAATCTGCCCCATCGTGTCCAGCAATCTGTCCCATCGTGTCCAGCAATCTGTCCCATCGTGTCCAGCATTCTTCTCCATCGTGCCCAGCATTCTGCCCCTATCATGACCAGCAATCTGCCCCATCATGTCAAGCAATCTGCCCCATCGTGCCCAGCATTCTGCCCCATCGTGACCAGCATTCTGCCCCCATCATGACCAGCATTCTGCCCCCATCATGACCAGCATTCTGCCCCCATCATGACCAGCATTCTGCCCCCATCATGACCAGCATTCTGCCCCCATCATGACCAGCAATCTGCCCCATCGTGCCCAGCATTCTGCCCCATGTCCAGCAATCTGCCTCAGTGTTCATCATTCTGCCCCATGTCCAGCAATCTGCCCCATCATGTCCAGAAATCTTCCGCCATCGTGTCCAGCAATCTGCCCCATTGTGCCCAGCATTCTGCCCCTATCATGACCAGCAATCTGCCCCATCATGTCCAACAATCTGCCCCATCGTGCCCAGCATTCTGCCCCATCGTGCCCAGCATTCTGCCCCTATCATGACTAGAAATCTGCCCCATCGTGTCAAGCAATCTGCCCCATCGTGCCCAGCATTCTGCCCCCATCAAGACCAGCAATCTGCCCCATCGTGTCCAGCAATCTGCCCCATCATGCCCAGCAATCTGCCCCAGTGTTCATCATTCTGCCCCATGTCCAGCAATCTGCCCCAGCGTTCAGCATTTTGCCCATGTCCAGCATTCTTCCCCCATGTCTCTGTATCCCCCGGGCCCCCCAGATTGCCGCTCTTAAAAATTTTAAAAAATTTAAAAAAGTTCTTCTTACCTGGCCGCGGTCCAGCGGCGGGTGACGCTCGCGCTCCCTCCACACTGCAGCGCATCCCAGTCGGCGACTGACAGTGACGTCAGACGCCGGCGAGGTGCGCGCTGTGGCTGACGTCAGCTGCCAGCCTCCTATTAGCTGGCGGCTGTTAACTATTGACGTGTGGGCCGGCGGGCCCGCATTGTCAATAGCGTTTAGCTGCGGCAGCTCCGATGGCCCGGTCTACCTACCGGTAGGGGCCCGGTGACCAGAGGAGACCGGGCCCGATGCGGGCCCCCTCTGCCCACCAGGCCCCATACGCCAGTCAGGGCAGTAATGCCCTGATGGCGGCCCTGGTTGGATGAAGTGGTTATGTCTCTATAGAGTGAGGGATAACCTGTGCCAAGGTCAGGCAGAGACAGAATCAGGCCTCTGTGCAATAAGGGTGTGTGCACGATGCGGATTTTGCTGCGGTTTTGGCCGCTGCAGACCCGCAGCAGTTTTTGCTGCGGTGTACAGTACCATGATTCCCTATGGGAATCAAAAACCGCAATGCAGACGGTGCGGAATTTTCTGCGATTTTCAATCCGCAGAAAAAATTGACATGTCAATTCTGCGGATTCTGCTGCGGTTTGCCATCTCCTCCACTGAGGAGATGAAAAACCGCAGAGAAATTCTGCGGTTTCACCTGCAGATTAATCCGCAGCGTGTGCACACAGCTCTCTGCTCTGCATTTTCCTGCAAACCCATAGGGCATGAATGGAGAGGAGACCAGCGTGTGCACTAGTGATTAGTAGGGGTTATAGAGGTGCTGCGGGTGGACCCCCACTGATACAGAACTTGCCACCTACCATGTGGATAGGTGACTGCTACCAACTGGAAAAAAAGCATCAACAGCCTCAGACCAAGAGGAAAAGTCAGTACCCTTCTTGGTCTCATCAGTAAGAGGTTTGACTATGACTGAGAAGGTCTTAATGAACTTACAATAATAGCAAAACCTAAGAACCTCTATAAATCTCTAACATTAGTAGTTTGTACCCAATCAAGGATGGCCTGTACCTTCACGGAATCCATCTCCAAATCTTTAGCAGGAACCAAATGACCCAAAAACTGAATCTGCTGCACCTCAAATTGACACTTCTCTAGTTTGCCCGAGGATGCACATCTAGTTGAAGTTTGCACTGGTGTCAGTGGGTCCCTCACCCACATAGGTGTGGTCACAACCTCTGTGTTCCTTACACCCCTGCTGTTATGGAGATCTGTGGCCCATAGAGCTTAAGAGCTCATTTACTTATTAAGGAAAAAGTGAATTTCTCAGGAATAAAATATCAGATTGCAGATATCAAGGTATCAGCCTACTGAAAGATGCCAATTTTATTTGCCTAGGCAGTAGCTGCCTTGCACTGGTCACTAAAGGTGAGTTTGCTTCCCACCAGTACACCCAAGTCTTCTTCAGTGGCAGTTCTACCTAGGATTTTGCTGTACATTTTGTTTGGTATCATAAAAATATTGAAATTGCACTTTGTATGCCCTCTACAAGGTCCCTTATAAATGTATTAAAAAGATGGCCCAATACTAACCCCTGGTACCCCACTGTTAAAGGGAGCCTGTCAGATCATTGTAGCATATAAAGTGTCCCCAGAACATTGTTAGTGAAGCAATGTGCATCACTAACTCTTTTTTCCATTAAAATCGCCACTGTAATCCTTATCAAAAAGCACATTATATCGTTATCTTACCTGCTCATTTAGGCATAGGAGTGTGCTTCATTGCGTTCAGTCAAGGTTGTCCCCACCCACGCAATTTGAATGATGTCCTATGTTTTTTTTCCATTATGTGTATATAATATTATGTAAAATAGGGGGCAGGTCAGTGAGGGATCAGTGACCTGTCAGATGCCTTACTGGTGATTAGTTAATCAGAGCACCAGATGAAGCTTTCCCCCCCCACAGGCTGCCCCGAAGCACGGGAATATCATTAACTCAAAACTGAAAATAAAGATTAAACAACAACCACAAGATGGATTTCATCAACCAAGGTATCATTTTATCAGTATGATGGCACCAACCTGACACTGTAGGTTACTGAGCACAATCCTGCTGACGGGTTCCTTCTAAGGCCTTAACAAGAGTGGCCTGAGCTATCGCCAATCACTGATGTTAGCTGTATAAAAATGCCAGCATCTGCCCATTATGAAGCTCTTGTGCCTGCTCCACACATGCTGACTTCACTACATGCACTGATAATCATGGAGTGTTAAGAGATTTAAGGTATTTTTCGGATTATAAAACACACCCCAAATTTTGAGGAGAAAAATAGTAAAAAAAAAAAAAAATTTTTAATAAAATGATGGTGCTTATAATCCATGCGTTCTATTGCTTACCGGGGTGGTGGCTGCAGTGAAGCGGGAGTCCCAGGGTCGCTGCTGGAGGAGGCAGGAGTGGGGTGATGCTGCAGGTCACAGGCTGGGATGAGGGGGTGCTCCGATGTGCGGCGCGCTGCTGCCGGGAGTCTTCGATGGTGCCCGGCTCTGCCGACATTTTGTGACAGGCCAGAGCCCCGGCAGTTCAACGGTTTCCTGTGCGGTGGACTATGGGGGCGGTGCATGTGCAGATGGAGATCTCGGCACCAAGATCATAAACTGGCCACAACCAGGTGCTTCCCGCAAGATTTCAGGCAGAAGTGAAAAGAATTATCAGAAGAGTTGTCCAAGAGCCAATGATCACCTGTGGAGATCTATGGAAAAACTTGGAATTAGCAGGTACAATTGTTTAAAAGAAAACTATAAGTAATGCACTCCACCTCCATGACCTGTATACAAGCTCACCACACAAGCCTCCATTGCTTAGCAAAAAGCATGTTCAAGGACGTTTAAAGTTTTCTCATCAACATTTAGACAGGCTTCTAAAATACTGGGAGAATATAGTCTGTTCAGATGAGACCAAAATTGATCTCTTTGGATACCATAATGCACACCATGTTTGGAGGCCAAAAAGGCACTGCATATCATAACAGTGACGTTTAGAGGAGGGGAACATCATGGTGTGGGGCTGTTTTCTCCATGCGGCACTGGAAAACTTCATATAATTGAAGGAAGGATGAATGGACAAATGTTTTCCGAGACATTCTTGATGAAAATCTGCTACCATCTACCAGGATGATGATGAATCAAGAGTGGATATTTCAGCTAGTCAATGATCCCAAACACACAGCCAAGGAAACTTTCAATTGGCTTCAGAGAAAGAAACTAAAGCTGCTAGAATGGCCCAGCCAATCACCTGACCTGAATTAAATAGGAAATTCATGGAAGGATCTAAAGCTCAGAATTCATAGAAGGAGCCCATGGAACATTCAGGATTTGAAAAGTGTTTGCTTGGAAGAATGGGCCAAAATCACACCTGAGCAATGCATGCAACTAGTTTCTCCATATAGGAGGCGTCTTGAAGCTCATCACCAACAAAGGCTTATGTACGAAGTATTTCATATTTTTCAGTTATCGTGTTCAATACTTTTTCCCTGTGTCATTTTTCATTATTACACATAACTTAATTTATGGACAGCTATGGTTTGATTTCTTTGCTTGTGTAATTTGGATGGGTTGTTACCGACATCTGGTGAGTATTTCATGTCAAAAGCAGCACCATTGTCATGGTATGCCTAGGTTACTTTAGGCAAAAACCCTGGGACCCCTGCGAAGTCCCTCAGACTAGGGGAACCCTGTCTGTCCCTCTACCCAGGGTTTACACTGAAGGTGTGCCTGCCTGAGCCTCCACCCTGTCCCTGTCTCCTGTCCAGCCCTAAGCTGAACCCACCTCCCTCCACCCAGTGAGGGGACCTGACACCAGACCCCACAAATACGTATGGACAGGGGTAAAAGAAACACCACACAGTTAATACACAAGGGAATACAATAATGTGCAAGGGCAACCAAATATATATATATAACAGATTGGAGAAAGAACCACTGAGGGATATACTGCACCAGATATCAGACGCTCCAACACCACCACTGCTGACCGGTATTGCTAGCACTAGGCTAAAGCTATAGTCGGCGACGCCCATAGTCAGGACGAACTATTTAAAGACCAAGGGCGTGGCCCAGCCCTCAGCCAGCATGACAACCTGGTTAACCCTATCCCGACTGGAACAGAATACCCAACAGGGTATTACCGCTGTCTGCCGGACACCCTGGTGTGAACAGTGTCCGACATGACAGTACCCCGCCTTCTACGAGGGACCTCCGGAACCTCACCATGTCGAGGACCTGGCTTGTCCGGATGGCGACGATGGAACATAGTAACCAGTCGATCAGCATGAATGTCAGAGGCCGGCACCCATGTCCTCTCCTCAGGACCATAGCCACGCCAGTGGACCAGGTACTGTAGAGTGCGACGCACAACCCTAGAGTCCACCACTTTGGACACCTCAAATTCCAACGAGCCATCCACCAAGACGGGAGGTGGTGGCCCGGGGGAACCATCCACCAAACCCACGACCTTCTTTAGCAATGCTTTGTGAAATACATTATGAATCTTATACACAGCCGGCAACTCCAAACGAAATGCCACGGGGTTGATCACTGCGGAGATTCTAAATGGGCCAATGAACCTGGGACCCAACTTAAGTGATGGTATCTTGAGCTTAATGTTCCTAGTAGATAACCACACCCAATCACCCACACACAGGTCCGGACCTGGCACACGTCTGCAGTCAGCCACCCGTTTGTACCTGGAACCCACCTTCAACAAGCGCTGCTTGACTCTCCTCCAAACAGACGACAATTGAGCTCCCAACTGGTCCTCCTCAGGGACGCCAACTGAGCACCCCTGATGCAAGGTGCAAAATTGAGGATGTTGACCATACACACAAAAAAAAAGGAGATTCCCCAGACGATTCCTGGCAATGGTTGTTTATTGCGAATTCTGCCAGAGGAAGAAACGCTGACCACTCTTCCTGATTGTCGGAAATAAAGCAGCGCAAGTATTGCTCCAGGTTTTGGTTCATCCGCTCAGTCTGTCCATTCGACTGAGGGTGGAAAGCCGATGAATGAGATAATTTGATTCCAAGGCGAGAACAAAAAGCTCTCCAAAACTTTGCCACAAACTGCGTACCTTGATCAGACACAATGTCAGACGGGACACCATGAAGTCTGACCACCTCGCGAATAAATATCTGAGCAAGAGTCTTAGCATTGGGCAAAGACGGTAAAGCAACGAAATGTGACATTTTGGAGAACCTATCAACAATTACCAAAATGACCGAGTTCCCTGCCGAGGCGGGCAAGTCAGTAATAAAATCCATGGAAATCTCAGTCCATGGCTTACTGGGCACCCCGAGAGGCTGCAAGCTACCAGCGGGACAGGAACGAGGAGTCTTGGCCCGTGCGCACGTGGTACAGGCAGCCACATATGAGGCCACATCCTGCCGGATTTTAGGCCACCAAAAACGACGCGATACCAGTTCCAGAGTGCTCTTTACCCCTGGATGACCTGCCAGTACCGTGTCGTGATGTTCGCCGGCCCAACACTCTAGAGCGTAGATGTAGCGGCACAAAAGATTTATTAGCAGGCAACCCCGGCGGTACCACCTCCTGAGCCTCCGCAATCTCTGCCTCAATCTCTGTCGTGATGGCAGATACCACCACACCCTTTTGGAGAATAGGCACCGGCTCTTCACATAACTCTCCACCAGGAAAACACCTGGATAAAGCGTCTGCCTTAACATTCTTCGACCCAGGTCGATAGGTAACAATGAAGTTAAACCGGGTGAAGAATAATGCCCAGCGAGCCTGTCTGGAGGACAGGCGCTTAGCAGATTCTAAATAAAGCAAATTCTTATGGTCGGTTATCACAGTAATCTGATGAACAGCCCCCTCCAAGAAGTGTCGCCACTCCTCAAATGCCAATTTGATGGCCAATAATTCCCTGTTGCCAATATCATAATTACGCTCCGCAGGCGACAGCTTCTTGGAGAAGAAGGCACACGGATGCAACTTGGCCCAAGATGGGCCCTGAGACAGTACAGCCCCCACTCCAACCTCCGACGCATCCACCTCCACGACAAACGGTAAGGAGACATCGGGCTGCACCAGAATGGGCGCTGAGGCAAAACTATTCTTGAGGAATTCAAACGCCTGTACAGCAGGCTCAGACCAGTCAGAAAAGTCGGTACCCTTCTTAGTCATGTCAGTCAGTGGTTTGGCAATCATAGAGAAGTTCTTAATAAATTTCCTATAGTAATTGGAGAAGCAAAGAAATCGCTGAAGCGCCTTAAGATTATCAGGCCGATCCCAATGTAGTACCGCCTGCACCTTTGCGGTGTCCATCTTAAAACCTGAGGCGGAGATTATATAACCCAAGAACGGTAGCTCCTGTATGAAAAACACACATTTTTCAAGCTTGACATAGAGCCTGTTCTCTCTGAGCAACTGCAGAACCTGTCTAACATGCTCTATATGTGTATCATGGTCGCGAGAGAAAATGAGAATGTCGTCAAGATAAATTATAACGAACCTCCCCAACAGCTGAGAGAAGACATCATTGATGAAGTGTTGAAAGACCGCCGGTGCCATAGTCAACCCAAACGGCATTACCAAACTCTCAAAGTGACCCTCAGGGGTATTGAACGCCGTCTTTCACTCATCCCCCTGACGGACTCTTATAAGATTGTACGCCCCCCTGAGGTCCAGTTTGGAGAACCACCTGGCACCAACCACTTGGTTGAATAAATCGGGTATAAGTGGCATAGGGTAAGGATCACGGACCGTAATCTGGTTGAGTTCTCTGAAATCCAGACACGGGCGTAAACCGCCATCCTTCTTTTTAACAAAGAAGAAGCCAGCAGCCAGAGGAGAAGAGGAAGGTCTAATATGACCCTTGCTCAGGCTATCCGCAATGTATTCCTTGAGAGCTAGCCTCTCGGGACCTGAGATATTAAACATTCTAGCTTTAGGTAACTTGGCCCCTGGTTTCAACCTAATAGCACAGTCATAGGGGTGATGCGGTGGTAGTTCTGAACAACCCTTCTCAGAAAATACATCCGCATAGTCCAACAACGGCTCCGGGATACTGGGGGTCAAAGCGGAAATACATGTAGCCAGGCACCTCTCCTGACACTCCCTGCTCCACTGAATTATGTCCTGGGTCTTCCAATCAATAACAGGATTATGCATTGACAACCATGGAAAGCCCAGAACCATCTGAGCCGGTAAGTTACTAAGCACCTTACAAGTTACCCGCTCTGAGTGTAATACTCCGATGTGGAGTTGTATATCCAACACACACTCTGTGATCTCCCCTTGAGACAACGGGGAAGCATTGATGGTAACCACCCGGATGGGGTTCGGCAATTTCTCCACCGGAAATCCCGCTGTATGCGCGAACCTCTCATCAATGAGATTGGCAGCTGAGCCACTATCAATAAATACTGTAATAGAGAGCATTTGCCCCCCAAGTACCACGCTAGCAGGGAGCATACACTGGGAAACCATGACGGAGGATACACAAAGGCTCAGACTAGACTCCTCCAAACCCTCTGAGCCTATCAGTTTTCCGCCGGCGCGCCCTTCTTAGGTACCAGGGGGCAAGCGTTAATAAAATGTCCTCCTTTGCCACAAAAAAAACAGAGCCCCTGCCTTCTGTGCCAAGGACGTTTAGGCTTGTTACTCGGTGACTGTGCTATACCAGCGATCTGCATGGGTTCCACGGATTCATCCGCGGCAACCTCACCGACCATTCCCCCACCTCCCGGAGGCAACAAAACCAGCGCCCCCTGACGGAGACGGCGGTCTATGCGTACTACAAGTGCCATCGCAGCCTCCAGAGAGGCGGGAGTCTCGTACATTAGGAGAGTCTGTTTAACCCTTCCAGAAACCCCATGCAAAAATTGACTTCTAAGCGCAGGGTCATTCCACTGCGTGTCCACCGCCCAGCGCCGGAATTCCGTGCAGTAATCCTCAGCTGGTCGATCACCCTGTAGCAGTGAGCGTATCTTAGACTCTGCTAAGTTTAATCTATCCGGATCGTCATAGATCAAACCCAGAGCAGAGAAAAAAAAATCTACAGATTCAAATGCCGGTGAGTCTGAAGGGAGTGAAAAGGCCCAAGCCTGTGGATCACCACTCAGCAAAGAAATCACCAAGCCCACGCGTTGAGCCTCATTACCTGAGGAATGTGGACGCATACGGAAATACAATTTGCATGATTCACGAAACACCGTGAACTTACCACGATCACCAGCAAATCGTTCAGGAAGGGGAAACTTGGGCTCAGCTGCCCTGGCTGCAGCCTCAGCAGGTACTGCAGGAGCTGACAGGCCTTGTTGCTGGACCGCCCCCCTGAGTTCAGTGACCTGTATGGATAGAGCCTCCAGCTGCTTGGTTAGGGAAAGTATAGGATCCATAGTAAGTAACCCCTATATTCCCTATCTATACCTTCTTTTTTTTTTCTCTCACTTTATTATTTGGGCCGACTATAATGTCATGGTATGCCTAGGTTACTTTTGGCAAAAACCCTGGGACCCCTGCGAAGTCCCTCAGACTAGGGGAACCCTGTCTGTCCCTCTACCCAGGGTTTACACTGAAGGTGTGCCTGCCTGAGCCTCCACCCTGTCCCTGTCTCCTGTCCAGCCCTAAGCTGAACCCACCTCCCTCCACCCAGTGAGGGGACCAGACACCAGACCCCACAAATACGTATGGACAGGGGTAAAAGAAACACCACACAGTTAATACACAAGGGAATACAATAATGTGCAAGGGCAACCAAATATATATATAACAGAGTGGAGAAAGAACCACTGAGGGATATACTGCACCAGATATCAGACGCTCCAACACCACCACTGCTGACCGGTATTGCTAGCACTAGGCTAAAGCTATAGTCGGCGACGCCCATAGTCAGGACGAACTATTTAAAGACCAAGGGCGTGGCCCAGCCCTCAGCCAGCATGACAACCTGGTTAACCCTATCCCGACTGGAACAGAATACCCAACAGGGTATTACCGCTGTCTGCCGAACACCCTGGTGTGAACAGTGTCCGACATGACAACCATGGAATTAATGGTGTTATATACTGTAAATAATAAGCACCTTTAGAAAAACATTTACCGTATTTTCTGGCGTATAAGACAACTTTTTAACCCCTGAAAATCTTTTCAAAAGTTGGGGGTCGTCTTATACGGCATGAGCGGAGCTCTGCGGTTGCCCCATATGGTGCAGGGAGCAGTCCCGATGACGAGGTGCCTCACTGGGAAGGTGTAATTGAATCAAGCCCACCCTTGTATCCTATTACCTCCTTTTACCCGTCCGGCTCGCCCTTCTCTGCCTCTCAAGTCTCCGGAGGATGGAAATGAAGCCGCTCCTTCTCTTTCACCCGTCTGGCCTGCCCTTCTCTGCCTTTCAAACCTCGCAGGGATGGAAGTGAAGCGGCGAAGGCGCCGCTACACGTCCATCCTTTTGAGATTTGAAAGGCAGAGAAGGGCGGGCTGGACTGGTGAAAGAAGGAGGTAATAGGATACAAGGGCGGGCTTGATTCACTTACATCTTCCAGGTGAGGCACCTCGTCATCGGGACCTCTCCCCGCACCATATGCGGCGACCGCAGAGCTCTGCATATGCCGTATAAGACGACACACCGTGTAGAAGATGAACCCCGACTTGTACGGAGAGTATATCCCAAATTCTATATTTTTAATGGAAAAGTTGGGGGTCGTCTTATACGCCGGAAATATACGGTACTTAGAAAATTGGTGATGTGTTCAATGGTAATTTCACCCAATGTATGTGGTATCTTCATGTCTGTAAAAGTCTGATCTGATCAAAATATAAAATTAAGGCTAGTTTCACATTAGCGTTTACGGCCGCAGCATCGGGCTGCGCACGGCCGCTGCCAAGCCCCGCCCCCAGCCGCGCCTCCGCCGGTAGGTCCGCCTACGGATGCATGACGCTGCATGCGTCCTGCGTCCCCTATCTTTAGCACTGGGGATGCAGGCCATGCGCAGTATGCGTTTGGCGGCACATGCGTCCTGTTGATGCTGCGCCGACCAGCGCCAAACGCAGCAGGTTGCAATTTGGTGCGCTCGGCGCAGCGTCAAAAGGACGCATGCGCCGCCAAACGCATACTGCGCACGGCCTGCGTCCCCAGTGCTAAAGATAGGGGACGCAGGACGCATGCAGCGTCATGTGTCCGTAGGCTGAGCTACCGGCGGAGGCGCGGCAGGGGGCGGGGCTTAGCGGCGGCCGTAAACGCTAATGTGAAACTATCCATACCAAGAGAAAAAAAAAGAGCCAAAGTGTCTTAAGGAAAATATAAAATTTTATTTCATAAAAAATTCATAATATTTTATTATAAATACATAGATACCAGTTAGAGTTCAGAGAAGGAGACTAACCCCAAAATACCACCGTGCCTCTCACGTATGTAACAAACCTGATATTTAATCAATATTAGTAAGGTAAGCTAAAACAGGTCAGGCCAGATGGTGTTAAGTACACAAAAATCAGAGAAAGGATAGCGCTGAACACACCAAGCGTTCACTAGAATAAAGCGCTCAGTAAACCGTAAATCAATAAAGTGAACTAAAGCAAGTCAGACCAGACAGTATTAAGTGCAATAGGATCACAGTAGAGGTAGCGCTGGACGCACTCAGCGTTCACTACAATCAAGCACTCAGTGAGCCATAGAGCAGACTGTCAAGCTTACCAGAGAGGGACAGCAGGCACCGAAGGGAAGGTGTGAAGCTCCCCGACGCGCGTTTCGCGGCCAAGCAGGGCCGCTTTCTCAAGGGGAAGTGACGGAGGATCCGAACAGGACCTTCAAGTAACCCCATGACCTAGGTCACATGATTATATGTGACCAATGGCGGTGAACCAAACGGCGCATGCGCAATGTGCCGAAGGCGCCTCTGCATGCATCAGAGGCGTCACTTGCACGGAATCTACCACAGGGATTAACCCTGTGTGAGGTACCCACAACGTAGAGACACCCCAACACAGACAGAGCCCTGACGGAAACACTGCCATGCGCACCGTCACCATCATATAATTGGGACATAGAATGGGAAATGATATATAAGGAAAGGAAGAAGGAGGGAAATATGCTCAGGCTTACATTAGCTGCGGTCATCAGACATAAATAGTATCAATACATTACAAAATATCAGCAATACAAATGCAATGCAATTTAAATAATGTAAAACAGTCACAGACAATAAGAGCTAGTGCAAATATGACAATAATCCCACAAAAGATCATAAATGGAATGTCTGTATCCTCCGCATAGAAAGATCCAAAATCCTTTATATTCAGATGGTTAATTCAGAGTCCCACCAGGGCTAAATGAATGGAAATGTGGGGACATCAAGATAATCACTGGTAATGGAAAAAACAATAAAATAAAAACAAGTTAAAAACATAGGATTAAAAAAAAACACACATTCACACACCCTCGGAATCGGGGATAGATTAGTGTGGGTGGGAAAAAAACGGGGAATACAGAGGACGCCGCAAGGATTGAGGGAAGCTGATTTTTACAGAAATGGGGCAAAACTTAAAGATTCATTCAAACCATTAGGTGCAACCGTGTCGAGCAATACAATCCACCTGGCTTCCGTTTGGGCGAGAAGTTTTTAATTATCTCCACCTCTGATCCCAAGGTGGAGGGCCTCAATGCCTCTGACACTTAATAGCTTGGCATCGCAATTGTGATGGACCCTAAAGTGCCGAGGAATCGCCTTCAATTCTCTCTCATCCGTCACTGTCCTTGCTGCGCCAATATCCCGCACATGCTCCCGAACCCTAACCCGGAGCTCCCTAGTAGTGAGACCAACGTAGATATTGGGGCACGGACAGATGGCATAATATATAACATTAGTAGTCCCACAAGAAATACGTTGTCTGATAGAAAAGTCTCTGGAGCCATCTGCAGAGGAGAACATAGAGCAGCGCAGGACATTGGCGCAAGCCACGCAGTGACCACATGGAAAACAGCCGACCTGTGGGGTGTACGTACCCAAAAAGGTATTAGGAGCTTGAGTGTAATGGCTTTTTAATAGGAGATCTCCAAGATTTTTAGATCTCCTAGATGTCATACTGGGAAAGGTACCTAAAACAGACCCCAGGGTCGGGTCAGATTCCAAGATTGGCCAGTGTTTTTTGAGGACGGTGCGTTTATTTTCCCACTCATGGTTGAAGGTGGAGATAAACCTTATAGGGCCCTCAAAATCTACCCTGGTATTTCTTTTTGTGGGATTCAAAAGATGATTACGAGGAGTTTTTCTTGCTCGGTTGTACCCAGTTTTCACACATCTGCGGCTATATCCGCGTGTGTGAAATCGATCTTTAAGATCCGAGGCCTGTGCCTCGAATCTGGTGTCTGTGGAGCAGATTCGTCTCATCCTTAGGAACTGTCCAACCGGGACAGCCCTAATGGTGGCCGGATCATGTGCTGAGGACGCGTGTAACAATGAATTGACTGATGTTGGTTTCCTGAAGACATCCGTCTGGATACGTCGATCAAGGTCGACCTCCAGACGGATGTCCAGGAAATCAATTGTAGAGTTGTTAAAAGTATACGTAAGTCGTATGTTAAATTTGTTGTCATTAAGCGTCTTCATGAAATCATCGAGCCGGTGCGGCCCCCCATCCCACAACAACAATATGTCATAAATATAGCGATACCAGCACAGAACATGGGAGGCGGCCTGTGGGCACCGTCGCCAAAAATGAATCTCTCCCAGGCGCCCAGAAAGAGATTAGCGTACGAGGGCGCACAGGCCGCGCCAATGGCCGTGCCGCGCCTCTGTAAGTAGAAAACATCCTTGAAGACAAGTTGTGGTGTGGGTGAGGATATAGCGCACCAGCTCAATGATCAGCTCACACAGAGGGCTGTCCAGGTCGGAGGCCCCCAGGAAGAGACGAACCGCATCCACACCCTAGGAATGATCGATGCAAGTATATAAACTGGTCACAACCTCTGTGTTCCTTACACCCCTGCTGTTATGGAGATCTGTGGCCCATAGATCTTAAGAGCTCATTTACTTATTAACCCCTTCACTACCAAGGGTGGTTTGCACGTTAACTCCCGGGCTAATTTTTACAATTCTGACCACTGTACCTTTATGAGGTCATAACTCTGGAACGCTTCCATGGATCCCGGTGATTCTGACATTGTTTTCTCGTGACATATTGTACTTCATGTTAGTGGTAAAATTGCATTCAAATAACTTGTGTTTATTTGTGAAAAAAACGGAAATTTGGCGAAAATTTTGAAAATTTTGCAATTTTCCAACTTTGAATTTTTATGCCCTTAAATCACAGCGATACGGCACACAAAAAACTTAATACATAACATTTCCCACATGTTTACTTTACATCAGCACAATTTTGGAACCAAAATTTTTTTTTGTTAGGAAGTTATAAGGGTTAAAAATTGACCAGCGATTTCTCATTTTTGCAACACCATTTTATTTTTAGTGACCACATCACATTTGAAGCCACTTTGAGGGGTCTATATGATAGAAAATACCCAAACTGACACCATTCTAAAAACTGCACCCCTTAAGGTGCTTAAAACCACATTCAAGAAGTTTATTAACCCTTTAGGTGCATCACAGGAATTTTTTGAATATTAAAAATAAAATGAACATTTAACTTTTTTTCACAAAAAAAATACTTCAGGTTCAATTTTCTTTATTTTACCAAGGGTAACAGGAGAAATTGGACTGCAAAAGTTATTGTGCAATTTATCCTGAGTACGCTGATACCTGATATGTGGGGGGGAACCACTGTTTCGGCGCATGGCAGACCTCAGTAGGGAAGGAGCGCCGTTTGACTTTTTCAATGCAAAATTGGCTGGAATTCAGTTCGGACGCCATGTCGCGTTTGGAGAGCCCCTGATGTACCTAAACAGTGGAAACCCCCCCAAGTGACCCCATTTTGGAAACTAGACCCCCCAAGGAACTTATCTAGATATGTGGTGAGAACTTTGAACCCACAAGGGCTTCACAGAAGTTTATAACGTACAGCGGTACAATTAAAAAATCATATTTTTTTTCCACAAAAATGATCTTTTTACCCCCAATTTTTATTTTTCCAAGGGTAACAGGACCCTAAAAGTTATTGTGCAATTTGTCCTGAGTACGCTGATACCCCATATGTGGGTGTAAATGACTATTTGGGCGCATAGCAGAGCTCGGAAGGGAAGCAGCGCCATTTGACGTTTTTGGCTAGAATTGAGATCGGACACCATGTCGCGATTGGAAAACCCCTGATGTACCAAAACAGTGGAAACCCCCCACAAATGACACCATTTTGGAATCTAGACCCCCCAAGGAACTTATCTAGATGTGTGGTGAGAACTTTGAACCCCCAAGGGCTTCACAGAAGTTTATAACGTACAGCAGTACAATTAAAAAATCATATTTTTTCCACAAAAATGATCTTTTCACCCTCAATTCTTATTTTTCCAAAAGTAACAGGACCCTAAAAGATATTGTGCAATTTGTCCTGAGTACGCTGATACCCCACATGTGGGGGTAAACCACTATTTGGGCGCATGGCAGAGCTCGGAAGGGAAGCAGCGCCATTTGACGTTTTTGGCTGGAATTGAGATCGGACACCATGTCGCGTTAGGAAAGCCCCTGATGTACCAAAACAGTAGAAACCCCCCACAAATGACACGATTTTGGAAACTAGACCCCCCAAGGAACTTATCTACATGTGTGGTGAGCACTTTGAACCCCCCAGTGCTTCACTGAAGTTTATAACGTCCGGGCGTGAAAATAAAAAAATCGTATTTTTTCCACAAACATCATCTTTTAGTCCCCATTTTTTTATTTTCCCAAGGGTAACAGGAGAAATTGGACCCCAAAAGTTGTTGTCCAATTTGTCCTGAGTACACTGACACCCCATATGTGGGAGAAAACTACTGTATGGGGACACGTCGGGGCTCGGAAGGGAAGTAGTGACGTTTTGGAATGCAGACTTTGATGGAATGGTCTGTGGGTGTCATGTCGCCTTTGGAGAGCCCCTAATGTACCTAAACAGTGGAAACCACCCCCCAAATGATCCCATTTTGGAAACTAGACCCCCTGAGGAACTTATCTAGATGTGTGGTGAGCACTTTGAACCCCCAAGGGCTTCACAGAAGTTTATAATGCCCAGGCATGAAAATAAAAAAATTGAATTTTTTCCACAAACATGATCAATTAGTCTCCAATTTTTTTATTTTCCCAAGGGTAACAGGAGAAATTGGACCCCAAAAGTTGTTGTTCAATTTGTCCTGAGTACGCTGATACCTCATATGTGGGAGAAAACTACTGTATGGGCACACGTCGGGGCTCGGAAGGGAAGTAGTGACATTTTGGAATGCAGACTTTGATGGCATGGTCTGCGGGTGTCATGTTGCTTTTGGAGAGCCCCTGATGTACCTAAACAGTGGAAACCCCCCACAAGTGACCCCATTTTGGAAACTAGACCCCCTAATGAACTTATCTAGATGTGTGGTGAGCACTTTGAACCCCCCCAGTGCTTCACAGTAGTTTATAACGACCGGGCGTGAAAATAAAAATATCGTATTTTTTCAACAAACATCATCTTTTAGTCCCCATTTTTTTTATTTTCCCAAGGGTAACAGGAGAAATTGGACCCCAAAAGTTGTTGTCCAATTTGTCCTGAGTACGCTGACACCCCATATGTGGGAGAAAACTACTGTATGGGCACACGTCGGGGCTCGGAAGGGAAGTAGTGACGTTTTGGAATGCAGACTTTGATGGATTGGTCTGCGGGTGTCATGTGCGTTTGGAGAGCCCCTGATGTACCTAAACTATTGAAACTCCCCACAAGTGACCCCATTTTGGAAACTAGACCCCCCACAGAGCTTATCTAGATGTGTGGAGAGCACTTTGAACCCCCAAGTGCTTCACAGCCTGGGCGCCTGGGCGTGAAAATAAAAAAAACATTTTTTTCCGCAAAATTATATTTTTGCCCCCAATTTTTTATTTTCCTAAGGGTAACAGGAGAAATTGGACCCCAAAAGTTGTTTTGTAATTTGTCCTGAGTAGGCTGATACCCTACATGTGGGGGTAAAACACTGTTTGGGTGCATGGCAGAGCTTGGAAGGGAAGGAGCACCATTTGACTGTTTCAACGCAGAATTGGCTGGAATTGAGATCAGACGCCATGTTGCCTTTGGAGAGCACCTGATGTGCCCAAACAGTGGAAACCCCCCAATTATAACTCCACCCTAACCTCAACACACTCCTAACCCTAATCTGAGCCCTAGCCCTAGCCCTAACCCTTACCCTAACCCTAGCCCTAACCCTAACCCTAGCCCTAACCCTAACCCCTAGCCCTACCCCTAACCCTACCCTAACCCTAGCCCTAGCGGGAAAATGGAAATAAATACATTTTCTTTTAGTTTTATTATTTTTCCCTAACTAAGGAGGTGATAACGGGGGGTTTGATTTACTATTTATGGCGGTGTTTATGTTTGGCAGCTGTCACACGCTCTAAAAGACGCTTTTTATTGTAAAAATAGTTTTTGCATCACCACATATTGAGAGCTATAATTTTTCCGTATTTTGACCCACCGAGTCATGTGAGGTCTTATTTTTTGCGGGACAAGTTGACGTTTTTATTGGTACCATTTTCGGGCACGTGACCTTTTTTGATCGCTTTTTATTCCAATTTTTGGGACGCAGAATGAACAAAAAACCAGCGTTTCATGAATTTCTTTTGGGGGGGTGCGTTTACACCGTTCCGCGTGCGGTAAAATTGATAAAGCGGTTTTATTCTTCGGGTCAGTACGGTTACAGCGATACCTCATTTAGGTCGTTTTTTTTATGTTTTTTGTCGGTTTTTTGCAATGAAACAATTTTATATAAAAAATAATTATTTTGTATCGCTTTATTCTGCGAGCTAAAACTTTTTTATTTTTTTGCAGATGACGCTGTATGGTGGCTCGTTTTTTGCGGGACAAGATGACGTTTCAGCGGTACCATGGATATTTATATGCATCTTTTTGATCGCGCGTTATTGCACTTTTTATTCGGTGGTATGATAATAAATCATTATTTTTTGCTTCGTTTTTTATTTTTATTTTTTAAGGGGTTCGCTAAAGGGGTTAACTAATGGGACAGTTTTTATAGGGCAGGTCATTATGGACGCGGCGATACCAAATATGTGTACTTTTATTGTTTTTGTTTTTTTTTATTTTGAAAAAATGGATTTATTGGGGAATATTTTTTTTTTTTTTTACTAATTTATTTAGCGATTTTTTTTAATTATTTTTAACACTTTTTTTTTTTTTTTTACTTTATTACCTTGTCCCAGGTGGGACATCACTGTCCTGTGGCAGATCGCTGATCTGTCACATCACAGATCACTGTGACAGATCAGCAATCTGTCACAGGCACTGCTGCAGACTTCCTCATGCCTGCGCTTTGCAGGCAGTGAGGAAGTCAGCTCTCTACAGGCCCCCCGAAGGCCCCCGTCGCCATCTTGGATCCGGGGGCCTGTAGGGAAGGAGCCCCCCGCAGCAGCGCTGCACATTGCGCTGCCGTGGGGGGCTCAGGGAAGCACGAAGGGAGCCCCCCTCCCTGCCGATGCTTCCCTTTAACCCCCGGTACACCCGCGATCGCGTTTGATCGCGGTGTACAAGGGGTTAACGTGTTGAGGGCGGTCTGTGACCGCCCCTGACACATTGTGCCGGGTGTCAGCTATGATAATTAGCTGACACCCGGCCGCGATCAGCGACGCTCACCACGTGGGCGCCGCTGATCGCTGGGACGTAATATTCCGTCCATGGTAGTTAGGTCCAGGGTCACATGGACGGAATATTACGTCCTTTGTAGGTAAGGGGTTAAGGAAAAAGTGAATTTCTCAGGAATAAAATATCAGATTGCAGATAATCAAGGTATCAGCCTACTGAAAGATGCCATTTTTATTTGCCTAGGCAGTAGCTGCCTTGCACTGGTCACTAAAGGTGAGTTTGCTTCCCACCAGTACACCCAAGTCTTCTTCAGTGACAGTTCTACCTAAGATTTTGCTGTACATTTTGTTTGGTATCATAAAAATATTGAAATTGCACTCTGTATGCCCTCTACAAGGTCCCTTATAAATGTATTAACAAAAGATGGCCCCCCCCCACAGGCCGCCCCGGAGCACGGGAATATCATTAACTCAAAACTGAAAATAAAGATTAAACCAACAACCAAAAGCTGGATTTCATCAACCAAGGTATCATTTTATCAGTATGATGGCACCAACCTGACACTGTAGGTTACTGAGCACAATCCTGCTGACGGGTTCCTTCTAAGGCCTTAACAAGAGTGGCCTGAGCTATCGCCAATCACTGATGTTAGCTGTATAAAAATGCCAGCATCTGCCCATTGTGAAGCTCTTGTGCCTGCCTCCACACATACTGACTTCACTACATGCACTGATAATCATGGAGTGTTAAGAGATTT